>NC_089221.1:132132952-132494655 GCF_963924675.1 Phocoena phocoena | reverse complement strand
ACAATACAAAGAAGAAATCTCTTCCTTCCAGTCTGTGCCAGATGCGTTGAAAAACTGAATGAGAACCGGAGGCTTCCACAGTCATGCACCAGGTGACAAGAAAGAAGCTTTTTCGAAGGAGTAAAACTGCGCTTTCTCTGCTAAGAGAGCATCTTAAGAAGCAAGAAACAGCCAGGGTGAAAGTTGTGTCTTTGCCCCCACTTTTCCAGTGCTGAGCCAGGAAAATGAGATACTGAAGACGTGAAATGTTGCCAAACCCCTGAGAAATAAGGCATTTGCTACTGGGGATGCAAGAGGGTTGGTGACATTTAATTGAGGAATTGCCCAATTTTCCATCTAGTTGAAGGCAATGGATCTTAGCAACGAGATGGCTCTGTTCCACGCTCTGAGGATGCAGTTAGAAATACGGGAAGCTTCATGTCTTGACTCTGGTTCTTCCAGAAAGACACTTAGAGTATGTTACATTTTGAACCTACTCTACTATGCAGCCGAAGCTGATCACATAAGACATGGGCTGTGGAGTTACACAGATTTGTGTTAAATAACTGGCTCTGCCATTTATTAGCTATGTGGCCTTGGACAAGTATTTCTCTTTGTTCCTTAATTTTGTGATCTGTGAAACAGACACTCTCATATAATACATATACGTACACACACATCACAATGATTGGCTAAGGCAAGTAATTTTCAGGGCATCTGACACACACTTCTTTAAAAATGGAGTTTCTATTATTATTCTATACTGTCACCAAGGACACTCTTAAATCCTTATAAATTCATAATCCTTAGTCTACTTAACTTCCAGCCTTGGAGGAAACGGTCTACCCGAGGCAGTTCTACGGAAGATCAGAGTATATTAGAACCACTGGAACAGTTGCATCCAAGGCTCTCAGTGTTACCTCACTTCAGTTTTACAAGTCTCTAGACTGGTTGCTATGCTATTCCTCATGTTGATCAAGTGCTTTATACCTTTGCCTTGTCACCTATTTATTGCCTATTCCTAGCATGTCCTTGGCTGTCATTCTCTATATATAGCCAAGTCCCATAACCCTTCAAAGCTTAGTCCAGGTCACTGTCTTTGTGGAACTGTAAGCCACAGAGAGAAGCTACCGTTTTTTGACTAGAACCTCCCCATACAGTATTTTGCTATTACTTCCCTTTCACATTTATTTCATTCCATTTTCCATTTGATTATCTACAGGCAAGCTTTTTTGCATCTCCAGCAGCAAATGCCTCATTTCTCAAGGATGTATCTTTTTACAGAGAGTACACCCTCTGCAAATGTGTATATTTCACACCTAGAAAGTGCAAATAGATACATGGGTCTGGGGGCTGCGCGGTTGAGAGTCCGCCTGCCAATGCAGGGGACGCGGGTACGTGCCCCGGTCCGGGAGGATCCCACATGCCGCGGAGCGTCTGGGCCCGTGGGCCATGGCCGCTGGGTCTGCGCGTCCGGAGTCTGTGCTCCGCAGTGGGAGGGGCCACAGCAGTGAGAGGCCCACGTACCGCAAAAAAAAAAAAAAAAAAGATACATGGGTCTAGATCTTTTTACATAATTGGTGCTCAATAAATGGCTGATGAATAAATAAATAGATGAAGAGCTTCCAGCCTATTTTTGAATCAATTAAAGAACCTGATCTATTCTGTAGGAGGAACATCCATCCTCCCCCCTCCTAATTTCCACCATACTTCTTCTGGTATTGCTACTTTTCCCCATAAAACAGCAACATCTGCTCTTTTGGAAGTATTGGTAAGAACACTTCTGTCTGTCCTCCCACCCTGTCTCACTCATTCCTGCCCAAATGAGGAAGAAGGAAATATCTCACCAGTAAGGTAAGAAAGGGGCCCAAGGGCTTCCCTCGTGGCGCAGTGGTTAAGAATCCTCCTGCCAATGCAGGGAACACGGGTTCGAGCCCTGGTCAGGGAAGATCCCACATGCCACGGAACTAAGCCCGTGCGCCACAACTACTGAGCCTGCGCTCTAGAGCCCGCGAGCCACAACTACTGAGCTCGCATGCCACAAGTACTGATGTCCACGCGCCTAGAGCCCATGCTCCGCAACAAGAGAAGCCACCGCAATGGGAAGCCCATGCACCGCAATGAAGAGTAGCCCCCACTCGCCGCAATTAGAGAAAGCCCGCGTGCAGCAATGGAGACCAAATACAGACAAAAAATAAATAAATGAAACAAATAAATTTAAAATAAAAAAGAAAGAAAGGGGCCCAAGTATCAGGCAACCAACCCATTCCAGAGGCTCAGCATGCCACCATATGGGTAAGTCAGCCTGATTCAGAGGCACTATTGGTCTAGGCCATCAGTGCTAACCCAGCTTGCCCATGAGTCCTATGTGGACTTTTCACCTAGTTCACAACTTATAGAGGGATAAGGGCATGACCTGCCTCTATGTAGACATTTGATAATACTTTTCCAAGTCCTGACATTGAGCTAATGCTGGGAAGGGTACCAGGAAGAAATAATATTTCAAAATATGGCATTTCTCAAGGAAAACAGAATATTCTGCAGTTTATACATCAGAGGGATGAAAGAAAACCCCCAAGAAGCTGTAACCCTTCTTTGAATTGAAATTCTAAATATGATGTTTTATTAATAGGCTACTATAAAATCAAAATGGGCCTCCAGCCAGTGCATTCTTAAATTAGAGGCTTACACATCATTGGAACAAGCTCCACCAGGATGGCACTATATTCAGTAGAGGATGTGAAAAGTCCTCAAATAATTTGACGTAAGGCTTAATAGTAGGTGCCCCGCCATAAAAGATTAAAAATGTCATCTAAATGGAAATAAGGGCATGCATCTTCCTACACTCATAGGAGGTTTACACACAACTAGATGACAGATCCTGACCACAACACAACACATCTTTGAATTCATTTACCGCAATAGCAAATGCAGAAGACTGTAAAGTGGTGGCTTTTCACAGACACCAACTTTAATTCAACAAGGATCTAATGAGTTTCTGCTTGGTATGCAGTATGCTAGTAGAGCAGGATCCCCCTAGGCATCAA
The DNA here is from genome assembly GCF_963924675.1 of Phocoena phocoena. NCBI lineage: Eukaryota > Metazoa > Chordata > Mammalia > Artiodactyla > Phocoenidae > Phocoena > Phocoena phocoena. Next base: position 132,491,629 of record NC_089221.1, on the reverse strand, counting down.
AACACATGTCGTCTAGCTTGTTGTGTACTCCATACTGGTATTTTTGTTTGAATTCCTCTACTGGATAATTATAATCAGGGGCAGATCCAGATTTTATGGGGCCTGAAGCTTATACAATTGGAGAGTATGCTCTTTAGGAAAAAGAATACAAAATTATAAACACAAAATCAAGTGGACATTCTTGGAAAGGGTTCCTGTAAGCCAAGACACTGAGGCTTAAGATGCACTAGCTTTTCAGTAAATCTTCGTCTGCTTATAGCACTTAGTCCTTGTCCCAATAAAATCCTCTAGCTAATGGTATGGTCGATACCTGCCAAAAAGACTCTGCAAGTGATGAAACACAAATGACGGTGAAGATGATGATGAATATGATAATGACGAAGATACGGTGAAGATGATGAATATGATAATGATGATGAAATGATGATCAAAAAGAAGGAGGGGGAGGAAGAGAAGAAGATTTATACACACAGCATATCTCTGTATCGCTTCATGCTCTTGCCACTGGCCAGTGGAACTCCGTATCAGAAGCCTAGAAGACAGCGCTCTCCTAACTCAACTGTCTTGTAGCAGCTCTCTGCTACTCTCTTCCACACACAACCCCTTGTCTGGAGCCTGCTGCCCCAACAAATGGCCTGACACTCACTATAACTTATCTTCACAGTGCACCATTCAGAAGAATCTGAAGGGACCGTACATCAATCTCTTTCATTTCTACAGTAGTTTAGAGGATTTTTTTTTCTTTTATACCAGAGTCATCACAAAAGCCAACTGAAGTTTTTCTGCAAATATATCTCCTGTGATATGTTACTTCTCTTTCTTTCATGATTGTGAAACAGAAAAGGAAGACAATTTTCTCTATAGTAAAAGGAGGTTCAGTGGATACCCAGGTGTAAAGGCTAAAAGGAGAAAACATAGGATTATTTCAATCTAGTTAAGTTAGGTTTCCAAATGTTGCTTTTCCTTAACAGCTTAGTTGGTTTTCAGAGAAATACTTTAACTACCTAGTTTTCATCTCATGATTTATTTATTCAATAGGTAGTTTAAATGTGTACCATGTGCTTGCAGTCTGTTAGATGCAGGTGATCTAGCCATGAATTTGTAAGAAATGGCACATGCCTAGACATCATGCAGAAAGAAACCCTCCCCCAAGAAACATACCACTCACCTTATCGGTGGGGGTATATTGCATCTACGTTTGGTACTAGGATGCTGAGGGGTGGGCATACAGGGATTAAAAATAACAAATAGCATTTGAGAGGCTCTTTTAAAATGGGCAATAAAGTTTGGCAGTTACGCATCTATATATTAGTGTGTTGTAGGGAAAAAATGAACATGAAAGGCTAAGTGTGCTGGTTGTTTCAGTAGACAGGCACAGGGTACTACCGGGGGAGGGGGGGGCAGAAATAGATGGACTAATTAGTTCTTACGGGTAGGTGGTGGGGGAGACCATAATGGAAGAGTACATATGACCTAAAGATGGCATCCCAGTACTATGTGTGTATGGGGACAAGAATGCCACCCTCCAGGCAGATAAACAGGTCCTGTGGCAGGGAAGTGCATGATGCATTTGGGGAAAGAAGAGGATAACTGAACTGTAGAGAGAAGGTGAGCCCGGGAAGGTGGGCAGAGGCCAAGTCTTGCAGAATTTTATAGCCCATACCAAGGATTTAGCCTTTTACCTAATATATGCCATTTTGCACATTTGTGAAAACAGATAGAAAAAAAGACTAAAACAGCCTCTACGTGTAGTATGGTGGATGGAAAGAGATCTTGTTAGGATCTTCCAAGCCTTTGGTACAAACCCAGAGAAAAGATCCCCAAGGGTGAAAAATGTTTCTTATCTCCATATTCCCCAAGTCTAACAAGGTAAGTAAAAAAGTAAGACTCTGGGGGCTTCTCTGGTGGTGCAGTGGTTAAGAATCCGCCTGCCAATGCAGGGGACACAGGTTTGATCCCTGGTCTGGAAGGATCCTACATGCCGCGGAGCAACTAAGCCCGTGCACCACAACTGCTGAGCCTGCGCTCTAGAGCCCGCGAGCCACAATTACTGAAGCTTGCGCACCTAGAACCGGTGCTCCGCAACAAGAGAAGCCACAGCAATGAGAAGCCCGCGCACCGCAACAAAGAGCAGCCCCCGCTCATGGCAACTAGAGAAAGTCCGCGTGCAGCAACAAAGACCCAATGGAGTCAAAAATAAATAATTAAATTAATAAATTTATTTAAAAAATAAAAGTAAGACTCTGGGTGGGCATGTTGCCTCTGTACATTTCGGTTTCCTTATCTGTAAAGTGAAACCTTTGCCATAGGTTTGTGTCTGTGTGTGGCCCCATTTTTTAAAACTTTTTATTTTGAAATAATTTTAGATGTGCAGACAAGTTGTAAATATTGATACAATACAGAATTCCTGTATATACCTCACCCTGCTTCCCCTAATATCAACATCTTACAGAAGCATGGTATATTTATGAAAACTGAGAAATCAACATGGGTGTAATACTTTTCACTACACTGCAGACTTTAATTAGATTTCATCAGTTTTTCCATTAACACCTCTTTTCTGTACCAGGACTCAGCTCAGGCCACCTCACTGCATTTAGTTGTCATATCTCCTTAGCCTTCCCCAATCTATGACCGTTTCTCCATCTTCCTTTGTCTTTCATGACCTTGACACCTTTGAAAAGCAGTGGCTAGGTATTTTGTACAATGCCTCTCCCCATGTTTCCCCACGGATAAACTGAGGATGTGGATTTTGGGGTAGAATACTCTCTCCTTGGCCATATGATTTTGAGTTTTGCACAGCTCTGTACTTATAAGAAAGTCATTTTCCCCTGGTCTCTACCCTCTTCTTCATTCTACCAGGTGCAGGGTCATCTGCACATCAGACCTGAAGGAAGCTTAAGATAGACAGTCACAGGAAGTCCTCTGTCCTACCTAGTTTTCTTTTTAGGAGCCTCATTAATCTTTAACCCTCCTTAAACATTATTTATCCTCTTCATTTCTTCTATTTTTCCCTTCTCTCTGTACCCTGAAGCCACTACAGATGCAATATGTCTACAATGACAAGGTAAGTATTATGTTCTGTGGAAGAGTTTTCTTTTTAATGTGATTATTTTTTTGTCTCTAATACCCCCAGGGAATCTCTTTCAAGGTAGCCTAGTCTATCTACACTGGCAGGGAATTAGCACGTGCAAGACCTGTGCCTGCAAATTTTCTAGACCTCACTGTTTGCTCTTTAAAAAGACAATGACTCATTCCCAATTATCTTTTCTCTTGAAGACAGAATTGTCTCCCTGGATTTAAATCGCACCCATCAGTGTGCTACCTAATCTTTGGATGGAAATCTGTAAAGTTGGAACACAATAGAAGCGAGATTTCTTTGTGCCTTAAGATAAGTCTCTTTCAGTTTGTACAGGTAACTTTGACTTTAGGTAAATTTGATGGGCAGAATCGCCTGCTTTCAGAGTTAGGAAATTAGGATCTGAGAACTGTGAAGGTGTCATTAGGTGAACTCAAAGACTTGGAGAAATGCTGGGTGTCAGGGGAAACACTGAAGAGAAAATTATTGTAGTTGTACTGCTTTAAAAGTTCCATCACACTTGCTTTCACTTTCTTGAACACATGGTGCTTTCCTCTGCCTCAGGGCCTTTGCACATGCTGCTCCTTCCACCTAGATAGCTCTCCTCCCCATCTTCCTTTTTTGCCTTCCTTGGGAAAGCCTTCATCCACCAGACTAGGTCAGGTCCTCCTTCATATGCTTTCACAATTCCATGTGCTTCTCTCCTTCATAGACTTTGAACACAGTTTATACTTACACATGTGTGTTGTAAATTAATAACCATGACGTCAGCTAACAATTTCTGGGCACTCTCTCCGCATGCCAAGTGCTGTACCTCTCATTCAGTCTCCAAAATAAAACTCTGAGGAGCCTGAGCTACAACTAGATCAATGTCTGGCACGCCAGTAAACTGCAAGTGACGGGAGGACAGGTTCAGTGTTTGTTTTGCTCTACCCTAAATCACTGGTGTCTGGCAAAGAGCCTGGCAGGAAAAAAGATGCTTGGTACGCATTTATTAATTAAACACATGCCTGCAGCATGAGTTAGCAGGAAAAACACACGCTTCAGCGTCAAACACATCCAGTTTCAAATCTCAATTCCATGATTGGCTAGCTCTATAAACTTAGACAAAGTACTTCCTTTCTGTAGGTCTTAAGAGTCCTCATCCATTTGAGATAATGGGACCTCACTACAAAAGCCTTCAAGGGGATTAAATAACATAGCTGAAAGCATATAGTCATGCTCTGCGTGAACTAGATGGCTTCGTTACTCCTTTGCTATCCTGTCAGTACCTTAGTTCATTTGGATACTTTGCTCACCAAATGCTACGCTTCAATATAATGACTTCGGGTTCCTCCTATGATGTTATTTCAAGAATGAAGATGGGTTTATTAATGTTCAGGGGAACACATGTCCAGTGGAAACTGACAGGAAATCATCATTTTACAATCTATTTTATTGGTTTCTAAAGAGGCAAACTGCATTCTGTTCCACTCTTGCAGAACCAAGAGTTCTGGTTTATAAACTCACCTGCTTTAACCACTTTATTAAAGTTTTGGTAGCAGGTGGAAGTTGTACTGATAGATGGCAGAATTGAATCCCAAATTAAAAGATGCAGGAGATGAAAGAGACTCATGATATCAGCATTTCAAAGTAGGAAAGCAAACAGAAAGACTCACAAAGAAAAAGTGTAAAAAACACCTTAGACATTCCTTTGAAATACCTCGATTTCCAAAAATAACAGAATGGTTATCTAGTGGTATCCATTATGTCCTCCTAATTACCTTATGAAATTTATGCTGGACACATGTAGAAGTCATGAAAAATAAAACTGCCAATAAAATATGTGAGACTAAGGAGTGCTCACAGACAGAAAATAACAAAACTTGCTTACATTTATTAAGCATTTACGACATGCTAGGTAGGCTCTGAACCAGACATTTTAACTGATTTCATTTTCATTGTGCCCTGTGACATACTTACTCAACAAATATTTATCAAGTGCTTGCAATGCATCAGCCACTATACTTAGAACAAGACAGACAAGATACCTGCCTGCACAAAGCATGCATCTAGGAGGGAAGACATACATTAAACAGTTTCTTAACGTTTACTGCATAACTTAGGGTGACCAACTCATCCCAGTTTGCCCGGGACTTTCGGTTTCAAGACTGAAAGATCTGTATCCTTGGAATACACCCTCAGTTCTGGGCATAGGAGGAGAGCTGGTCACCTAGCAAAATGACAAAAGATATAATTAAATATAGTAAGCACTATTATAAAGAAGTGCAGGGTTATATGAACTATGAATGATTAGCTCTCTTTTGACAGTTGAAGAAACTGAGCTTTACAAAAGTTAATATGCCCACGTAGAAAGTAGGGATATGAAGCCCAGTTGTTCTGACTCCCAATTGCATGGCCTGATTCCATGTCTGAGTCAAAGAAATATCTTCTGATACTTTAAACTTGAGAGTACAAATCTAGACTTGCACTAATTAATGAAATGCTTCCAAAAGGTTTGGTGCAGGAATAGTCATCAGAGCAAGGAAAGAAAGAATTCAGAGCAAATCCCTTGGGTCTGGACCCTGAATGCAACTCCATCCCTATTGGAAATGCATGAAAAAGAAACAACTGCATACCCTCTGCCATCCCCACCTTGCAGCTGTGGGTGGCTCAGGAACAAACAAAGGAAAGCATTTTGCAGCTTGACTGCAGTCTTTTGTGGGAGACAAATTGTGTTTCTTCAAGGGTAAGGAGTAAGGTAGGAGAGGGTGACTGTTAAAAATTGGCAAGGCATACCTAAATACCTCTGGGCAGTGGAGGAAAATGCCCCTGCAGGGGGTTTCAGCAGACTGCACCAGCTTGTTTCCATTAGAAAGATGCAGTTTTCCCTTGGTATAAACTCAGTGAAGGAAGGATTGTGTCTTGCACTGAGCAGTTCTATTTCGCTGGCATCCTTTACAGGAGACACAAAACCGAGTGGTCTACAGAATTCGCAAGGTGGGGCAGTAAAAAGAGACTGGGTTACGAATTCCCCCATCACGTTAGCTCCAATGACGGCAGGGTCTTTGGACTGTTTTGGTCACTGCAGTACACAGAACTATATCTTACACAAAGTAGGCACTCACTAATATTGGATGGATGGATGGATGGATGGATGGATGGATGGACGGATGAAGAGATAAATGAGTGGATGGATAAGGAGATAACAGTCCTAGTTTCTAATTTGTGAGTGTAAGACAGCTACTTTACCTCCCTGGGCCTTAGCTTTCTCATCTATTAAATGGGAGAATTTAACTGCATGACTTTTATACCTTCCAACAAAGTTCAGAGTTTATGCTCCAAGGTGTATACTTCAGGTTAAGAATCCATCTGTAGATAAAATAATTCTCAGTATCAGGATATATTTCTAGATGCCCAACTACAGAAGAATAGTTCAATATATTATGGCATACTCATAAAATAGAAAAGTAAATTACCACTGACATTGATATAATAGAAGCACATTTATTGACAAGGAAATTGCTCATGGTACTGTTAATTTTTTAAAGAGTTATAAAACAGCATAAGCAGTACAGTGTAATCCATATGTGTATAAATGTGCAGGCTGAGAGAGAAATCTGAAAAGATATATACTAACATCTTAGCAGTGCCTATCACTGGGTAGTGGATTTACGGATGAGTTTATTTTTTTACGATTATTTGTATCACCTAATTTTCCTCTATGATTATGTTGTTGTCATATAATATAAACAGATATAATGACCTAGCACCTATTAAGCTCCTAGATCTTCACTGGTGAGGTGCTGTAATATAGGAGTTAGGACATGGGGTCTGGAATTGGACAGCCTGGTTCAAATCCTGGTTAAGCCCCTTAGTTACTGTGTGACCTCAGGTAAGTTACTCAACCTCTCTTAGCTTCACTTTCCTCTTATATAAAACAAACAGTAACACCCAACTCACAGATTGGTGCTGAAGTTCAAAATTGGTAATCTATGCAAAGTGCCTGGCATACCTTATACATTTGATAAATGTTAGTTATTATTATACCAAATACAAAGAGAGGTTTTTTTTTTTTATACACCTGCCAAATGACATAGTCCTCAGAGAGTTTTTAATTTGGTGAGAATAATAAGACTAACACACAAGAAACAAAAAGAAAGCATTGCAATAACCACCCAGAGCAAAAGATGTGGAATAACTATTGCTTCTCTCTCCCTGAATCTTTACAGGTGATGAGATGCCAAGACCACGTGGTAGAAATCTTCTGCCTCATCTTCACGCCCACCACCACTCCTCCAGCTCTTGTTTATCTTTTGTCTGTTCATTGCATTAAGCTCCAAAGGGTTTCTTGGCTTAACGTCTCTTCAAATTCCCATCTCTCTATGCCAGAGGTCCTCAAAGGGGAGGTTCCCAGAGTAATAGCACTAGTATCACCTGAGAACTTGTTAGAAATGCAAATTCTTGGGCTCCACCAAAGAGCTACTGAATCAGAAACTGTAAGGATGGAGCCCAGTAACCTGTGTTGTAGAGCCTTTTCTGGATACGACACTGTCAGATCAGTTTTCCCAAAGGATACATACTCCTGCACTCTCTACTCTGCAGTTCTCTCTGCCCATTGAGTAAATGGTGCTAGATTTTCTTATCCTGCTGCTGAAGGTTTTCCCTCTAAGATTTTGCCCCAGTCTACTTCTCCAAGCTCATCTTCAGCTACTTTTAACACTCACAAAATGCTCTAGAAAACTAAAGCACCTAACTCTCCCTGGACACAATCTATGTTAGGATTCTATTCATGTATGTTATGCCTTTACTCATGCGAATTCCTAAAAGTGTAATGTAATGTCTTCTTCCTTCCCATCTTTGATGTTTAAACCCCACTAAACCTTAAGACACAGTGCCCACCCATGAAACTTCCCCCACTATACAACCAATCCCCTACAGAGATGACTGCTTTCTCCTCAGAACATCCAAAGCATTAAACTGGCCCAATCTTGCCTCATTTCTTCCCTTGGAACCATCATGATGCATTAGTTTCCTAGGGGTACCATAACAAACTACCACAAACTGGGTTACTTAAAACATTAGAACTGCATTCTCTCACAGTTCTGTAGACTAGAAGTCTGAAATTAAGGCGTTATCAGGGCCATGCCTTTTCTCTCAGGGTGCGGTGTTTCTGGTAATCAGAGTTCCTTGGCTCATAGAGACACCACTCCACACTCAGCCTCTGGAGTCAAAATGGTATTTCCCCTGGGTTTCGGTGTCCATTCTCCTCGTCCTGTAAGGACTCCAGTTATATTGGATTAGGATCGACCTCATCTCAACTTGGATACATCTGCAAAGACCCTATTTATAAATAAGGTCACGTTCTTTGATACTGACAGGATTTCAACATTCTCCCCAACGTACGGGGGAACACAATTCAACCCATAGTAATGTGCATATATGACACAGCGCCCCTAACTCATAGCAGGCTCCTTGAAGGCAGGTACTCTAGCTCATTCCTATTTTCCCTTCCCTATGCATCCTCCCCAACTCTTGCACCCAATCTCCCCATGGGACCTCGTTCTGAAAAAGAACTCCTTTGGCATATTATGGTTGAATGGATGGAAAACTAAAGACAGGAGGCAGAAGGTAACTAAGCATTAGTTACATTAACTAGTAACTAAACACTAAATTGTGTGATGTGGTCTATTCAGTTGCGGGGAATTGGGAAGTCAGAGAAGTGGGTCTATGAGGGATGGGGTGCTTAATAAAGGCTTCTTGGAAGCAGAGGGGCTTCTTAATGAATGGATAGGGTTTGGGGAAAGACAGAAAAGAGTACAAGTTTCCAAGTAGGAAAACAGTATGAACAAAAGATTGTGGAAAACGAAATTAATTTTTTTTTTCCTGTATCAACAGAAACAGAGCCCTGGCAAGCAGATCTGGAATGAAAGGTGGACACTAGGCAGAAATGGGAAAAAATCCATTGCTTGTTCTTATTAGTTCAGTGATCACTGTTTGATTTCTCCTCTGTTTCTCCTGCTTGTTTATTATACCCTAGCTGGACTCTAAATTCCATTTCTGAGAGAAGATAATTGAGTTGGCAGCCACATGTGCCTGCGGAACCCTGGACTTCATTCTCCTGACACTAATTATCTTCCTGTGCTAGAGGGCAAGCTAGAGAGTGAGGATAAAGACCAGGTCTGGTTACATTACTGTAGTATCTCCAATGCCTGCCATATAAATAGGCTTAATACACGTATCTTGAATGAATGACAAGATAACTATAAGAATGTCCGCATGTATCAATACATGCATGTGTGTGTGTATGTGTGCATGTGTATTTATCAGTGGTTATTTCATTCCATTAACTATAGCTTCCTGATGACCGGAAAGTAACCATTCCATTATTGCCTTGAGTTCCTAGGCAATGTTAATTGCTTATTTGACTTAGTTTTTTGTTGCTTAGTCCCCAAACTTGTTTATATTATTAATCCATTAGACGGGACTTGCATTTATTTCTGTTTTTTTTTATATAGTTCATTTATTAATTTATTTTATTTATTTTTGCTGCGTTGGGTCTTCATTTCTGTGCGAGGGCTTTCTCTAGTTGTGGCAAGCAGGGGCCACTCTTCATTGCGGTGCGCAGGCCTCTCACTATTGCGGCCTCTCTTGTTGCAGAGCACAGGCTCCAGACGCACAGGCTCAGTAGTTGTGGCTCACAGGCCTAGTTTCTCCGCGGCATGTGGGATCTTCCCAGACCAGGGCTCGAACCCGTGTCCCCTGCATTGGCAGGCAGATTCTCAACCACTGCGCCACCACGGAAGCTCTATTTCTATTTTATAATCAGTTGAATATAGCTTTGTTTGATCAACATTAAATACACCGAAGAACACTAATGCAGAATCTGCTTGTATTCAAATTCAAAGCAGATGATGAGGTCGAAAATGGTGACCTTTTTGAATGAATTCTTAAATTGAATTCTTAAATTGTGGTGTAAAAAGATCACAAAAGCCTAAAAGATGAATGGAAAATGTATGATATTTTGCATACTAGTTTCCCCCTGAATTTCCTCCAGGATACACACTTGAAGTGTATTAAACAAGCAGTACATACGGTTTGTGATTTTGTGCTGAGTCGTATGTCCTCCTAATGGGTAGCATTAACACTGACAGTCTTTCCTTGACAAGCAACAGTATGTTTGGGACAGCATCACGCTTTATTCTCTTCCTTGGGAAGGAGGAGTATTAAATTTTTATTTTGTGATTTAGACAAAATATTGAATCTCTTTCAAGGAAAAATAATTCCCCCCAAACTTCTCAGATCTCATAATGTATGGTACCTACGTTTTACTGACTCGTCTAGTACCGCCACCTTCGTTATGCAGAGAAGCTTAAGAAAATCAAAAATAATATTCTGATTGATAGAACTCACCATCATTATCATCACAGCAAGTATTTGTTGAAGAATTCCTATATACTAGACAGAGTTTTCCATACTCATTAAGGCAGAGCATTCAGTTCCCTAATTTAATCATCATGATAATGTTATGAGCTAAAAATTATGATTACTATTGTTTTACACAGGATGAAACTGAGGTATGAGAGGATAAATAACTTGCCCAACGGCACAAAGGTAGTAATTCAAGGAGTCAGGTTTCAATTCAGGTCTGGCTGACTCTGGAACATATGTGCTATTTGCTGAATTATTTTTTTACTCATTTTTTAACAGAAAAAGTTAAGCCATAAGAAAATCAACTGATTTTTGGGAATTGCCTGGTGGTGCAGTGGTTAAGAATCCTCCTGCCAATGCAGGAGACACAGGTTCGAGCCCTGGCCCGGGAAGATCCCACATGCCACGGAGCAACTAAGCCCGTGCACCACAACTACTGAGACTGAGGGCCACAACTACTTATCTTCGTGGCCAACCAAGTTTATTTGCTACTAGATAGATAGACAGATAGATAGGTGATAGATAGTCAGCTGTACAACTATTTTTTTTACATGAATCTTGACTGATGTATTATACAAAAATACAAAAGTAGCACAATCTTAGCTCTTATTTGCTCATTCACTCATTTATTCATTTTTAAAATATATACTCAGCATATTGAGTACCTATCACATATGATGTTTTAAGGAGAACATGTAACATTTAAAAATGTGATCCCTCCCATCTAAGGGAGAGACTGAAATACTTATCATCATGATATCTGCTATTCAATTGTCATCATATTCTAGTAAAATTAGAATCAGTATCAGACCCATAAAAGTTGTGGGACAGGAGGCATACTCCTATTGGCAGCATTCTGTTTCATTTGCCCCCAGGTGGACAGGTCTTCAGAGAACCTTTCCATTCATTCAAAACTCATTCTTAAAGCCTTTCTTCACACTAAGGTGTTAAAGCTGAAATAAAGTACCTGCCTTTCTAGAAAGCTTGGTATCCAACTTGGATCTGAACACTTAAAACAGATTATACACCAGAAGGAGAGTTTGAAAAATCACATGGGAATGAATAAGGATTGCTTTTGATGGAAAGGGCCAAAATGCTTTTCTGATATTTTTATAATCGCATTGCATTTGCTGAGCCCGTTTGAAATACCAAAGGGATGTCACCAAAATGCCTTTCTTCATCTGAGAAACAAAATGGGCTGGTTAACAGTAGATAAAACCAGGTATTCAGGGATTGTGAATTAAGCTAAGGGTCTGCAAACTATGATCCCCATGGGCCAAATCCAGCCTGCCACTTGATTTTATAAATAAAGTTTTATTGGAACACAGCCACACTAATTCATTTACATATTATCTATGTTCAAGGGCTAGTTCTGGGGTGAGTGCAGATTCAACCCCATCTTCTATACTCCCATGGTGGCCATCAACAATCACTTAACCCAGAAATTATATAAGATTCAGAAAAAAACTGAAGTAAAAATACTTGTCTTTGTGGAAGACATACAAATGGCCAGTAGGCACATGAAAAGATGCTCGACATCAATAATTATTAGAGAAATGCAAATCAAAACTACAATGAGGTATCACCTCACACCAGTCAGAATGGGCATCATCAGAAAATCTACAAACAACAAATGCTGGAGAGGGTGTGGAGAAAAGGGAACCCTCCTGCACTGCTGGTGGCAATGTAAGTTGGTACAACCACTATGGAGAACAGTATGGAGGTTCCTCAGAAAACTAAAAATAGAATTAGCATATGATCCAGCAATCCCACTCTTGGGAATACACCCGGACAAAACTATAGTTCAAAAAGATACATGCACCCCTGTGTTCATAGCAGCACTATTCGCAATAGCCAAAACATGGAAACAACCTAAATGTCCATCAACAGATGAAGGGATAAAGTAGATGTGGCACATATATACAATGGAATACTACTCAGTCATAAAAAAGAACAAAATAATGCCGTTTGCAGCAACATGGATGCAACTAGAGATTATCATACTAAGTGAAGTAAGTCAGAAAGAAAAAGACAACTGCCATATGATATCACTTATATGTGAAATCTAAAATATGACACAAATGAACCTATCTATGAAACAGAAACAGACTCATAGACGTAGAGAACAGACTCATGGTTGCCAAGGGGGAGTGGGAGAGGGAGAGGGATGGACTGGGAGTTTGGGGTTGGTAGATGCAAACTATTACATTTAAAATGGAAAAACAACAGGGTCCTAATGTATAGCGCAGGGAACTGTATTCAATACCCCATGATAAACCTTAATGGAAAGGAATATAGAAAAAGAATGTCTATATGTGTATAACTGAATCACTTTGCTGTACAGCAGAGATCACCTCAACACTGTAAACCAACTATACTTCAATTAATAAAACTGAAGAAAAAAATGCTTGTCTTTGTGGCCGGCTACAAATAAATAATTTTAAAAGTTTACTTATTATCAAATAAATATTTACTTATATATATTTTTTCACATTAGTCAGCAAAACAACAATTTTCACATGATAGCAGCAGAGCTCTGTCACGGCAGAAACCATATGCCAGGCAAAGTCTAAAATATTTATTATCTGGCCTTTAAAAAAAAAAAAAAAAGTTTGCCAACTCTTGCTCTAAGCCATCAGTCAGATCCTTCCCAAACAGCTATACTCCACTATACCTGTACTCTTTGGCAACTGCCCCTTCTGAATAGGTTACCTCAGGAACTCTAATAGAACCCATGTACTAGGAAAAACAAGGTAACAATACTCTTGGAATCAGATTTGCGCTTGATATCACCAGGAGGTTGATGATTGAACTGAACTAATTTCACTTAGGTCTTTCTAAGGACAAAGTTCTTTGCTAACTTAGGCTCAAAGAACTCTTTCATATAAAAAAGACAGTTTGTAAGTTGAAAGTGTATAGATCCACACAGTGATATGTTTACACTTGGGATCTGCCCCCTGCCACATGTGAGACCGCTCGCTCCTTGTTAGCCCGGGAGTGCAGACTAAACAGTGCACCCCTTGTCTCCATCAGGCTCCTTGTTTTAGGATTTCACACACTCCTTTCACCCAGAACATGGATCTCAAGTTGCTTCTATACACTTTAAAGGGTGATTATTAGATTAATATTTGTTGTCGAATAAACTATAACCTTTATGAGAACTGTCGCCATGTCAATTTCTCATTCCCTAACATATCCCTAGAGCTTACTACAGTGTGGGGCACAGAGTAGATCCTCAACAAGCATCTTTTGACCGATATTTATTGTCTATCCAGCAACAAGTACTTACTGCTGCTTACCATACACAATACTAGGTTGCATGTTTCTTTTAACCCTCCTCAGAGCCCGGCAGTGAGGCTCACAGTTATCGGAAATTCAGTGACTCTTCTTTGATAAACTGAAAGTCCAATCAAGTTTGATCTAACAGCAGACAACAAGAGCCACCATCTCTGCTACTCACTTTTTAGATAATGATGTCACCCAGCAGCTCAAAGAAACTTGGTGACAGCTGTTATTTCACGAGTGATAATATTTTCATCTCTTAGCCTTCTAAAATCAAGGGCTAGTAGACTGTTTAAACAGCATGAACCATACTACCACCAGACGGCAGTTCTTTCCTTGTCACCCAGTAATCACTTCTGCTATCTTCCAACAGTTTGCTTTGCCTTTTCTGAATGTGCTCTTTGCAGACACTGGAATTCGGCTAGGAACGGTAGTGGCAAGCAGCACGCTTTTAGCAATTTCCATGATAATAAAGGTTTACCAATAAGACTACCACAAGGGAGATGAGAAAAAATGATGCTAGAAGCAGCAGTGAGAAAGGAAATGTAGAAATTATCTATCTCAGTGTTTATCAAAATATGTTCCATGGAATAGTCATGCTGTAAGTTGCTCCACGAAGGAAAGGTTCTATGAGCAAGTGAATTTGGGGGAAACTGCAAAGAATGGGCCCATTTTGAAGATGGGCAAAGTGTGTTACCATGTTCAAAGCGTCAAAAAATTTCCTACAGTTATATAAGAAGGTGACACAATTTGACTCAAGTAGTAGCGATTGATAGTGCTCATCCATATCTGGGTTTTTTCTACCTTTCCTAAGCAAAGGAAGAGTCTCAGCCCCTTGCCATCTGGCGGCGCCCTATGGCTAGTTCCAATCGATGAAATGTGTGTGTGACTAGTGTCGCTTTCAAGTCGAGACTAAGAAAAGCTTCGGTGTGAACTTCCAGCTCTATTATTTCCTATGCGAAAACCATGAGCATCATCCAAAGGCAGAGCCATTTGATGGAAATACCACGGGGTCACTGTCACCACGTGGAAGCCAGCTGCTCTGGAAAGTTCCCCAGGTACCACAGGACTTTGAAAAAGCAAGAAAAAATCCTTTTCCAAATTAAGCCACTGATACTCGAGAATTCATTTGTTACCACAGCATAGCCTATCCCAATTTACCAAGCACTTCTTAAATTGATTTGTCCACAGAATTCTTTACTCTCACAAAAAGAAATAATATCACAAAGAAAAATGATTACAGGGAAATACTTTGGGAATCACTATGATACCTAAAAGAGAGTTTTTGTTTTTGTTTTCCCCAGGAACCATGGCTATAGCATTTTGAGCAAATATAGTCCGACCTGAAAGAGAGACAGAGGGAGAATTCAGAGAGGCAATTCAAAAGTGGAGGAGAGGTACTAGGCCAGACACGTGGGTTGGAAATCCCAAAACCAGAGTTCTGCCTCCCTACAAACTTTCTCAGTGTTGCAGACCCAATGTTTCTTCTTTCAACAATCCATTTAGCAAGTATTCATTGTATACATCCTGAGGGCACTGCATGGTCTGAGACACAATTTGTGATTGACACTTTACCTCTGCCTTCCTTGATTACTCACCCTGGTGGGTTATCTTCTCCACTGAAGTTGCATTGCCTGTCTGTCTCTTGGCATTTACCTCAAACTGCCCTGTCTTGATAGCCATCTATTCACTTCTACAGAGGAAAGGCTAGAAATGTCATAGCTTCCTACCCCTCCCAATACTGAGGCTGCCACATCGGGAACCCCAGAAAGCCCGGCCGTGGCCACAGCTGCTTAAAACATTATCACTATGGGAGCCAATGGTAGCAGCAGGAAACCACGGGGGAACTAGATCCATGTGGTGACCCGTGCTAAGAGCCTTTTCTACTGGGATGTTCGACGCTGTATTCCAACCAGAAACCCAGCTGGACCTCGTCTCTTGGGAAGTCTGAAAGAAAGACAGCCAGGCAAGTGGTAGCCACAGAAGAAGCAACTGCAATTCAAGTGGAAGCTGAGACATGCATAAGGAAAAGCCAAGCTTATTAGACAGCCAAAGATGTACTGAGTCAATAACACTGCTGGTCATTCTGCATGACGCTCCAGAGCTCCACGGCTCCCTGCTGTGGCAACAGTTGCTTAAATGTTCTCACACATCCTCTAGGTAACTGAGCCCATCTCAATCCCTGGGCACCTAAAGGAGCCTAGCCAGTACTTACCAAACTCATATTCCAAGTTGCTTGAGCCTGGTGACTGGGTGCTTGTCCTCTTACTAAGTCCTCCCTAGTGCTCAGCACATAGTAGATGCACAACTCGTTAATTTTAGAAATGGTACAGAGATACCTATTCAATCTCAGCTGCAGACAGCTTTTAACGAGCTAGAAATGTTTCTGACCTTTTGGAGCTCCTATTCTTATAAAATAAGAATAATGTAAAATAAAGTATAATTGTATGTAAATATAAAATAATAATGAAAATTTAAAAATATAACTCTACTATTTGATTACTTGAGTGAGAGGAATATTAAGCACAGTTCTTGGCAACACTGGGACACTGTTTTAACGGGGAAAGCAAGGCATAAAACAACTAAAGAACCGTCTGTGTCACGTGGAGTCAAACTCTTCCTTCTTTAATATCTACCATTTACTATGCCAGGCACACTAGTGGGTGCTTACATATGCTTTCTAATTCAATCTTTCTAAGAGTCCCAGGTCAGAGATGTCATCATCCCTAATTCACAGGTGAGGAAATACAGGCTCAGAGAGTTTAAATAATTTGCCCAAAGTATGTGAGTCACAGAGTCATAATTCAAATTCTGTTTTTCCCTAGCTCTTTCTAAGTTTGCGCTCCTTCCACTGTGCTCCACTTAGGGGAAAACGATGAGCTTTTTAAGCCAGGGAACAAAGCAGTGACAGCTGGGGTAGAAAAGCACACTGCTGTACCATATTTTCACCGTGCAATTCATAGTAATCTGACAGCAAAAGATTATTTTCCAGAGTGACTTTCTCATAGTAAGGAAAAAAGTTATTACTATCTGATTCTACCTCTATCTTTTTATTTTGGCATGACAAAACAAGGAAGAAAGAAAAAAAGAAAAGGCAAGATTGCACTGAGTATTACGTTTTAAAACAATTAAAAATACTGACTGGAAGGTAATTTTGTCCCATTTATTTCTTTCAAAAGAATAGGTCCAAATGTTTACCACAAAAGAAATCCCTACCCTACCTCCCGTCCTGAAAACCAATTTCTATCCATTACTGGGAAAGTATAACAAATCTATGTAAACCCACTTATTCTATAATTGAAGTTATAAAATGTGTCATGTTTATATACTCTGATAATATTGCAAAAAATTAAACCTTGAGAAATTCTAGAGTTATTATTCCTTCAAAGGAGAAAATATGTATTATCTTATTTTAGAGGTCACAGTTGGCCATCGACAATAATTCTGTTGCATGATATTTAAATGTTCTAAGAGTAACAATAACCAGGATATAATTTCACGTTTCTACTGGCCTAAAGGTGAGCTTATTTTGGGACTTAAAGTCTCTGAGGTATTTTTAGAAGCTGCTGAAATCACTATTCAACGAAAAAGATAAAACATTACCAGCGTTTACTCGGCAATAAACTTCAGCAATTATTTGGCAATAAAAAAGGAAAGAAGTACTGACACATGTTACGTGGATAAATCTTGAAAACATTACACTTCGTGAAAGAATCCAGACACAAAGGTCACATCTTGTATGATTCCATTTATATGAAATGTCCAAAATAGGCAAAGCCATAGAGCCAGGAAGTATATTAGTGGCTTTGAAGGGATGGGGGGAGTGAGTAGCTGGAAATGAGGAATGACAGGTGATGGGTACTGGGTTTCCTTTTGGGGTGATGAAAATATTATGCAATTGACTGAGGTGATAGTGGTACAACTCTGTGAGTATACTAAGAACCTCGGAATTGTACACTTAAATGGGTGAATTGTATGGTATGTGAGTTACATGCCAGTAAAGCTATTATAATTAAAAATCATTACCCACAGTGCCCAATGGCAGCCTCCCCTTGAACCCCTTTTCTCATCCCTGGTGCTGAGATCACACGCCTTCCTCCAGCTCCTAGGGATCGCATCCACGCCTGGCCAGTCCTGCCATTCCCACCACTCAGCCTGCACCCTTCCACCTCTGCTGCTACCTCTAACCCATCACCCAGTGCCCACACCTGGGTCAACTCTCACCCTGGAGCATCACATTGCTACCCTCATGTGACCACAGGAAGCCTTCCCTGACTCTCCAGAATCATCCCTGCAGAGAACTCATGATCTCTTTGTGTACCCACACATTTATTTAGGGTTTCAGTATTGTTCAAGGTGTTTCTACTCTTGCTGCTTCCTCCAGAGGGTAGCACAACACCTGGCATATAATACATGCTCAGTAAATAGTTCAGAAATGAATGACTTCTTATTTAAACTTTTTTTTTAATCATAAAAGGCCTTCCTCTCCCCCTGTTTGTTTTCCTATAAAAGAAATGTAGTTAGAACTTCTCTTAAAAACTTGCAAATAAACTGTGTATTCAGGGATGTACTAATGGATCTATGGGTATTAACCAAACACAAAACAGATCTATTTTTTTCCGGAAGATAGATGTCCTCTTCCAGAAGATAGATGTCCTCAAGGAAAATAACAGGGTTGTTAAGATAATTTGTGGCTGAAAGAAGAAATGTCTTTTCTTTATATGACCAATGTTTGTTTTATTTTCTGTGAAGGTTTGCCCTTTGCTTTGTTCTAGGCATAATCACTCAGCAAGTATCTCCAGAGGGCCAGCTGGGCGCAGAGGAGAGCACAGCAGTTAGGAATGAGTTCAAATGCAGCCTCATAAATTGAATTCAAATATAACTGCCTTCTTCTGCAAGCTACTTGACCTCTTTAAGCTTCAATTTCCTCATCAATATGGTGACAATAGTAATACCCAACTCCATGGGGTTGTTCTGAGGACTAAATGAGATACATCTAATATATAGGATGGATAAACAACAAGGTCCTACTGTATAGCACAGGGAACTATATTCAATATCCTGTGATAAACCATAATCTAGAAGAATATGAAAAAGAATATATGTATATCTGAGTCACTTTGCTGTACAGCAGAAATTAAACACAACATTGTAAATCAACTATACTTCAATAAATTTAAAAAATAAAAAAAATGAGATACATCTATAAAGCAGTTAGCATAGAGCTTGAGGAATACATGCTAATGATGATAACGACAATGACCCCTGCTATCAAGAAGCCTGCAGGCCTTTGAGGGAGGGGATGGCGATGAAGAGACACCATTAAAATAATTATAATATAATTCAAGATAAAAAACAATCTCATTGCCAGGATAAATTCTACTAATAATCTTTGCAAAAGTTCTCCAGAATAAATATTTAAGAGTGTTTTCTATAACAAACAGCATTGTTTACAATAGACTTTTAAAAAGCAACAACTGAAAACAACTAAACTATCCATTAAGACAGGATCAGTTAATTAAATTATGGTGTGCCCATATGATGTGATAGAGTGTAGTTGTTAAAAATACAAAGCAAGCTGTTTAAAAACTGAGGAACGGTGCAGCCCTGTTCTTAGCGCCCTCAATTTTTTCTAACGTTCCTAGTTTCATTTTTAATTAAGGAGAAAGAAACAATGGCATTCCTCATTTATTCTTCAAAAATCATTCAATAAAGACATTGAGGGCTTCCCTGGTGGTGCAGTGGTTGAGAGTCCGCGTGCCAATGCAGGGGACACGGGTTCGTGCCCCGGCCCGGGAAGATCCCACGTGCCGCGGAGCGGCTGGGCCCGTGAACCATGGCCGCTGAGCCTGCGCGTCCGGAGCCCGTGCTCCGCAACGGGAGAGGCCACAACAGTGAGAGGCCCGCGTATCACACACACACAAAAATAATAAAATAAAGACATTGATATGAAAAAATGAAGAGGAGGTATACATGCTCAGTATTTAAAGATACTTCAGATACATTATTAAGTGAAAAAGGAAACAAAATAATAGGTACAACATAAACCCTCTTGTGTATCTGAAAATATACAAAAATAGGCACATATAGTAGGTCACATCTAGTTGGAAGACTCAAGAACTGTTTTACAGTGGATTCGGGCAACTGGAGATGGAAAACTTGAGAAGGCACTTCCAGGCTGAGAAAAGTGTGGGCACAAAGACTTGGAGGTAGACACGCACAGGGAGAGAGAGGCAAGAGTGTGCAGATCCCAGAGGCAAAGGGTCAGGGAAGGTACACAGGTAACAAGATTTGAGCTTTGAGACAAGAGTTAGGCTGATTGTGTAGGACTTTCAATGGCAGATCTGGGCATCTGGACTTTGTCAGGTAGGTACTGGGAAGTTATGGTAGACTTGTAAAGAGGGAATAATATGATCAGAGTTGCAGATTAGCGATGCCCACGTGGAGGGGTATGTACAGAGGAGTGGAGAACAAAGAATGAAGTAATGCATTTAGGAGGCAACTACAGTTGCCTGGTTCTCCCTCTGCATTTTACAACTGCCACGTTGATAAAGCTTCAGTTTTACTTCCTAATATATGTATGTGCTGCTTTCACATGAAAAAAGCCACATTAAGGGAGTCAGTGATTCCTTTCCAAAATTCCCCATAGATGTTCTACACAACCTAAAATTACTGGTCTCCATTCAGTAATCAAATTCTCGGCAGATATCATTTTTCAAAGAAATGTTATTCTGCCTGTTAAATGAAAGGAAGTGAGATCATTAAAACAGTTCCCTAAGTAATGCATTTTAAATAAAAGGCTCTTTTGAGTCTTTGGGAAAAAAATCTCAAAAGTTAAACTGAAACATCCAAGGAAAGCTCAAATTAGTATGTTAATTCTGTCAACATTCAAGGTTCTGAGCCCAAACCTAGAAGTAACAGAGCATATGGTGATTTACTGCTCCCTAGCTATAATTTTAACTACTTTTGTTGAAATCACAAAAGAAATGTCACGACTGAAGTTTTCATCACTCTTTCAGTGTGAAATATGCAAGTGTTATAACTTCTCTGTTTTGTTTTAGAAATAGGTTTATTATACTAGGAGCCATCAATGATTTTCATTAAATGTGTCAAATGAGGTTGAGTTAGGAAATAAGTGATGGATTAATATGCAGCAATTTTGTTTTTACAGCGACAAATGTAATGTCTCTCTGTGGACATTATGTACTTCCCTGTCTGACAGATTTTTTTCATAAAAAAGACAATGAACCTTTTGAATTATAGGTAAATGAAATTACATGGTTAAAACTCAATGAAACTCTAAGAAAAATGAGACAGCATCAACTGCTGAGATTTAAGTTTTCTATTTATCAGTTACCGCTTGAGAAATTGCCATCAGTGCTTTGGTGAGGAAAAAAGTACATGCCTGTGTATGAATGCTGACCTAGGTCCATAAAAAGGGAATTTGACAAAATTACACATACTCTACCATTCTGTGGGTTAAAGAGTTTTGAAATCTTTGTTACCCAGAACTTAGCTTTATGCTCAATACCACTAGGTGAATGGGAGCTATGCATTGGATGCATGGATAGACGGATGATGGAGAGAAGGATAATGGATTGAGGAATGAGCACTACTCCACTCTATGGTCTTCATCCCATTAAGAAGAATTCACCAATATACACGTATATAAACATATAATATAAAAATATGATGTTTAAAAAATAAACACTATCTATTAAACTCATAAGGTATTTGTATCTAACGCCTATCTGTTTATCTATCTATACATCTATCTTTCTTTAAAGACACACATATTAAAACACCTCAGATATAGTTATTTCTACATTAACTTTAAAAAACACTGAGTTAGAGATCATCTTTTAAAAATATATAAATGCTAATTCTGGGGTATAATGTAGGTACTATAGGTACAAAATTTATTTTTCATTTTAATGATGGAGTAATATAGGCATTCCCAGGAAAGTCACAAAGAAGATGAAACTTTCCACTGTCACAACTAGCATCTTAATTTAAATTGCAACATGAATCGTAAGATAGGAAATTATGATCCTTTTTTGTTGTTTTGTTTTCTTCAATACAATAAATGCTATATAATTATATTATGGCTAATGCAATAAATCATGAAAAGATATAGAGGATATAAAAATAAGAAAAACAAAATGGATGCATTCAGTTTTTGACATGTTACTCAAAGGGAATGTGACAAGTTGGATGGATACCAATAACTATAAAAATCAATAGTTTTCTTATATATCAGAAATAACTGAAGAAATAAGAAAAACTGATGGGAAAATATTCTAATTATATATAATATTCTAATTATAAAATTCTAAATATTCTAATTATAAAAAATTGATGGGAAAATATTCTAATTATAATAACAATTAAAAGTACAAAATATTTAGCAATGTCCTCAAAAGAAATAGGTAGAAATATTATGGAAAAAATTAGAAAACATGAATAACTATTAAAAAAATGAAACGATACAAATTCTGGAAGAAAATGTAGATTATTTCCTCTATAACCTAGGAATAGAGAACAGCTTCCTATTTATGAGTCAAAAGTCAGTTGCAGTAAAAAAAAAATAAGAGATCAGTGCATTTGAGTACATAAAAATAATAAAAATTTTAATGTGTCAATTATATCTGAATAAAGCTGGAAAACAAAGTTTTTGCACAGAAAACAACACTATAAGCAAAGTCAAAACACAAATAAAAAATTAAGAGAAGATATTTGCAATAATACCCCTAATATTATTTTTTAACATTTTAAATTTTTAAACATTGGGGAAATAAAAACACAAAAAAGTTATAGAAAAGAAGGCAAAAGATATTTTATAGAAAGTTTTCAGAATGGTTTTTAAACATATGAAAATGTGTTCATTTTCACGTTTAATAAAAGAAATGCAAATTTCTCAACCATAGGATTGGCAAAAATTCAAAGCTTGACTATATAATTTAGTGGTAAGGCCATGAGAAAACAATCACTCTCATATATTTATAGTGGAAATTCAAAAATACCACCCCAGTGGAGGAGAATATGCATGTGTATTATAAACTCCATATGTTTTGATTATTTGATCCAGAAATCACATGAGAATACACCTGAACATACACCTTCAATGATATAAAAAAAATATAAATCCACAAAGTCATGCATTAAAGTACTATGTGCAATTGCAAAATATTGTCAATTATCTTAAGTTTCCAAATGCAGGCCATTAGTTGAAAAAACTACGGTATATACACAAATGGGGAACCCAGCATCCATAAGGAAGACGAAGGGAGATCTCTATGAACTGCATGGAGAGTCATTTTCAAGATACATTTCAGTAAACAGAGCAAAATAAAAGAGATTATAAATAACGTGTTACCTTGTGTGAGAAACAAAGGAAACTAAGAAAACATACACAAATCTGCTTATTTTGCATAAAGAAATACAGAAAAAGTAAATCAGAAACCAATCAAGGGCTTGGGAGGAGTTATGAGTTTTAAGGGATAGAGTGACCCTTCAAAACTATACCTTCTTTGATATAGTTTTGACTTAGAGTCACGTCAATATTCTATGTATGCAGAAAATAAAATTAAAACAGCAAGGATAAGGATAAAACCTAAAACTAAATACAAACAGAAGCAAATGAACTCAACTACGTTTTAAGTGAATAACAACAATAGTGAGGGGAGCAAAGAAAACAAATCCAGGGAAATGTTAAACACAGTACTTTGACATGTATCTTCAGTCTTGTGAAAAAAAGAACTGCAATGAAATATTGAGCTCTTTGTGGGAGGTTTGTTTTTCATAGAGGTAAGGTTCTGAAACTATTTTATGGGCACTGCTGAAGTGAGCAAAGAAGTAAATGTGTTGATGTTGGGATCAGGGTCTCAGTGTGAAGGAAGGGAGATTAATGTACGTGAAATAAGAACATGTTGTAAGTTCTCTGCTTTGTTTCAAAAATCAGGTTATTGTACTAGAAGACATCAGTGAATTGTCAAAGTTAAGGAAGAAACCTTTGGGACTGAATTGGTTTTGAAATATATGTATTTCCTTTTGCCATCTGCTAAACAGGCTTATAAGCAATATTGCCTCAGTAGTAATGAGCCACTCAGAACCCAGGTTCTGGCTACTAAATACCATTCCCCACTAAGAGAACCAGGGCTCTTTGAAGAAATGTCTGTCTCCAGAGCTGGAACATCTTTTGTCAGAAAGTAGGAAAATACACGCTCAAAGGATGATGGGTATATCAAAAGGACATAAGAATCACTTTCAGCTGGCTTCTACTGGCCACATCTGGTACCAATTTAGCATCACAATAACTAAGATCACTAAGGTATTTTAACCTATTGAATAAATAAGAATCCACGGATCCATACTGAAAATAAATGGACAAAATAATAAACAAATAAGAGAAAAGTCAGGGTTCTTCCTTATCTTAGAAAACCAACTGATTAATGCAGAGGGAGTAGGGGAATTAGAGAAATCACCATTTTGCGACCAAGTGAAGGTGGGTTCAGACCAGAATCATCAAAAATAATGATCTCCTCAAGGACTGTTTCTTAGCTGCAAGGGAAAAAGTACTCAAAATGCAGGGAAGAAACTGCACGGCACCCTGACTGGTACCACAGCTAACATTATCCATGAACAACAGGTAGACATCGTGTGCCCCCAGATGCAATATCCTGGGAAGGACACAACATTACTTACATAAGTTCTGACTGAAAATGCACAACCTGAATCTTTCTTATGAGGAACCATGTTTGCAGAACACTACAGAGAATAACTGGCCTGTATTTGTCAAAAATTTCACTATCATGAAAGCCAAGAAAGGTTGAAACACTCTTCTAGACTAAAGGAGACTAAACAGGACAAATATAATAATCTTGGACTAGATCCTCTACTAGAGGAAAAAAATGCTATAAAGGATATTATTGAGACAATATTGGACAAATAGGAACAAAATTGAAATATGGAATGTAGAGGAGATAAAAATATTGTATAACTATAAATTTTCCTGAAATTGATCAATTATTCAATATATAGTGTGACTATATAAGAGAATATCCTTGTTCTTAGAAGTTAAATACTGAAATATTAAGGGATGTGATGTATGCAATCCACTCATGTGAAAAATAATAATAAAAATAAATCATAACATCAGTTTCTCAAAATAAATAATAGTACACGCATAGGGATGATAATAAAGCCACGCAGTTAAATGTTAAAGAAAACTGAATCTGGGTAAAGCATATATAGGAGTTGTTCGGGCTATTCTTGCAACTTCCTATAGATTTAAAATTATTTCAAATAAAAGTAAGAAAAGACTCTATATTTCATTGGAAGAAATAAACAGTAAGACAAGACAAGGAAACTGAAAGAACAGACTAAAAAGGATAGTCATGCTCTACCAGATATTAAAGCTCATAATAAAGTTTTAAAAAATTACAGAGGTGTACTACACTTCAAGGATTGATGAACAGATCAAAGAAAGAAAACTAAAGCGCCGGGGCTTCCCTGGTGGCGCAGTGGTTGAGAGTCCGCCTGCCGATGCAGGGGACACGGGTTCATGCCCTGGTCCGGGAAGATCCCACATGCGGAGCGGCTGGGCCCGTGAGCCATGGCCGCTGGGCCTGCGCATCCGGAGCCTGTGCTCCGCAACGGGAGAGGCCACAGCAGTGGGAGGCCCGCGTACCGCAAAAAAAAAAAAAAAAAACTAAAGCTCCCCTCACCCCACCCCCCGCCCAAAGACACTATCATTACATATGTCAAAGTTGAAACTTCTATCTCTTGGCAAAAAATTCATGTCTTCAATAAGTAATGCTGGTACAATTTTATAATGATTTGAGAAAAAAATTAAGCTAGATCCTTATCTCATAAAATAACTAAAACATATCAGGTACAAATAAGTGAGTATAAACAAATGAAAATACACACACACATGCAATAAAAGAAAAATACTGAAGAATAAAGATCTAACTTAAGAATTAGGAATGTCTTTTAAAGAATGAGACAAATTATAAAATTAAGGAAAATGTTAATTATTCTGATATAGAAATAAAAGATGGCTGTATGTAAAAATGTAACCATAAATAAAATTAAGAGCACATAAAAAATTCAAAAAAATATTCATATCAGTTATGGCAAATAAAAGTTTAACCAATAATGATATACTCATTGGTCAAGTGGCATGAACTCTAAGTTGAGGGCCAGTGGTAGAGTGAAATGCCTGCTCTGTAAGGCATGGATGAGTTGACAGCACAGAGACTTGGGGGTCTTTAGCAAATAAGAGCCAGTAAGGGTCCATCCAGCCACAGAGCTTCATGGAATTTTTACCAAGTCAAGGGAGACCAGGATACAAGTTACACTAATCAAAGACTCCAACACCAACCCCAGGTAAGTGATAGGACTGCATCACAGCAAACTGCGAAGTGAGGAATTCTGCCTTGGAGATCAAGGGGACAGAGGACTCCTACTTGTCCCAACCTGCATTCAGTCACCCAAGTCACTGCTACTGCAAGTGTGGTCCATGGGCCTGCAGCATCACCTAGGAGCTTGTGAGAAATGTAACATCTCAGGTCCGCTCCACACCTACTGACTTATTTAATGCATTTTAACAGGATCCCAGATGATTCATAAACATCTTAAAATTTAAGTACTGAATGAGGCCACACCCTCAACTCCTATATCCAGGCACTATCTCAGAAAGAGAAATGGGGGAGAGGGTGTTTGAGATACAGAATACCTTGACCAGAGATCAGAGCCCTTACTGTTTAGCTGGGGAAAATTATTAACTAAATGTCCAATCTAATTTAAAGTTTGGACCATAATTTAAAGAATCTAATTTGTGCCCACGCACCTGTGTGTTCTTGCAGGATTGACCTGACAGCAAGAAAGGTACAGAGCATGGTGAGGCACAAGCAGGCCATGGGTGATTATTAAAGGTGGTGAGCAGGACCAGAGGAGATAAGCAGGAATTTGAATATCATTGATCTTGTGCTCAAATCACTGAATCCACTGCACATGCTGGAGTGAGGACTGGATTTCCTTCTCAAGCTCCTGCAGGGCCAAAATGGCATTAATAGTTGGAGGAAACTATTCACTTTCCCTTCTCATCCTGAAAGATGTTTACAAAAAGACATCAGTGGAAATCAAATGGGGACTTTCTCAGTTGATCAAGATCTAGGTTCAAATTCTTGCTCCACTACTTATTTTTTTTAATTAAGGTACAGTTGATGTATAATATTATATAAGTTTCAGGTGTACAACAGTGATTCAAAAATTTTAAAGGTTATGGTCCATTTACAGCTATTGTAAAATATTGCCTATATTCCCTGTGCTGTACAATAGATCCTCGTAGCTTATTTATTTTATACACAGTAGTTTGTACCTCTTAGCCCTTTACCCATAAATTTCCCCTCCCCCAAGCCTCTCTCCACTGGTGACCACTAGTTTGTTTTCTGTATCTGTGAATCTGTCGTGTGTCCATCTACAGATGAATGGATAAAGAAGACGTGCTTTATATATACAAAGGAATACTACTCAGCCATAAAAAAGAATGAAATCCTGCCATTTGCAAGAACATGGCTGGACTTAGAGGGTACTATGCTAAGTGAAAGTCAGACAAAGAAAGACAAATACTGTATGATATCACTTATAGGTAGAATCTAAACTATAAAGCAAACTAGTGATTATTGTTCCACTATTTGTAAGTTATGTAACTGAACCATAAGTCACTTAAACTCTCTGAGCCACAGTTTCCTGATCTATGGTGTGTGGATAATACGCATCCACAATTCTGAATCAAAAGATCTGAAAAATGAAAGGTTTTCAGAACTTATTTGGTAGCAAACCTGACCTGACATGAACTCACTGGTGGTAAAGTTGTGACCTGAACCAACACAGGACCATGGATAGTCTTTACTTATTCCATTTAGGATGATGATGTATACATTCCACATGTTTTTCCGACATCAGAAAAGCACATGGGGACTTCCCTGGCGGTCCAGGGGTCAGGACTCTGCACTTCCACTGCAGGGAGTGTGGGTTCGATCCCTGGTCGGGGAACTAAGATCCCACATGCTGTGCTGGCATGGCCAAATAAAATAAAATAAAATCCAATGTCTAATTGTTAGAAAAAAAAAACACGTGATTTGATGGCAGTGTTCTGCCCAAGATCCCAGCAGAATATGTACATTGTATAGCCTTTCTAAAATTAAAAAAAAAAGTTCTAAATTCTAAAACACATCTGGCTTGTAGGGTTTGGATAAGGGATTGAAGACTGCAAATCATTACAAGGATTTAATAAGTGAAGTGTCTAATTCAACATCTACAACAGAGTAGATGCCTAAAATAAACTCATTTCCTCCTCTCTCTTTCTTCATCCCTAAATCTCTCACTTAAAAAGAAAGCCACCATGGTAAAGATTCATAAAAATGCATATTTTTAATCATTAAACTTTTAATGTCTTTC
The DNA here is from genome assembly GCF_963924675.1 of Phocoena phocoena. NCBI lineage: Eukaryota > Metazoa > Chordata > Mammalia > Artiodactyla > Phocoenidae > Phocoena > Phocoena phocoena. The sequence goes on along the minus strand of NC_089221.1, from coordinate 132,463,392 downwards.
TCTAAGATATGCAAGCTAATCACAATTCTGTTTGGTAAAGAAATGCAACTGAGCATAATGAAACTACGTGAATGAGCTATAAACATGAAACAAGCCATAACAATATATATCACTAACAACATTTTCTGGGAAAGGCAGTCATGAGTCGTATGTAGTTAACAACGTGAGGTTTGGTATCAAGCCTCTCTGGGTTCAAGTCCAGGCTTTGCTTCCGACCATCTGCATGACAGGTAGTAAGTTACTTAGATAAGCAAGTTAATTCACCGAGCCTCAGTTTTCTAAACTATAAAACAGGCATTTAAAGTTGCCCCCAACCCAAGTTTGTGCCAAAGATTAAATGAGATGATGTATGTAGAGCACTTAGCACAATGCTTGTCATCTTACTGTGTGGTAACAGTAACAACTTAATAATTGAAGCTGTTATTCTTACAGATTAAAGTTTCAGCCAACTAGATACTATAATCACCTTGATTCATTCGGCATCAGCTGCATGAAAAAGCATTTCAGTTCCACATCTGATTATGCACTGAGTAAAAATATATTTATAAAGTTAATTTATACATTAATTGGGTTTTTACACTAACAAACAGGTTGTGAGAGCTGCCTAACATGTGTTGACATCCTAACAGCTATTGGGCATATTCTCACACTAAATTATAATTTTGTAAATATTTTGTCTGCCAAAAGCCACAAAGTAATTACTGTATTATACTTCCAACTGCTAAATCTTCACCTGAAGATTAAGATACGATGTAATACACAGAGAATCGAATTGCTACTTTGAGTAGATTTTCTACAACAACCCCAAAGTTATGGGAAGTGCCACTTACTCACTCTATCTAAACTTGGGAAAAATTAAGAAACCAAAGACACCCATTTGACTTTACACATTAGCACATTTTAATTAAATCTCTCAGAGTCTATAATAATATATGTGGATCTAATTAACTAACTCATCAAGCTTCTAAGTGGACCAAAGAGTAAAATATTTGAACTCATGCAAAGCAAGATCATTAAAGAAGAAAGTTTGTCAAAATTTATTGGAGTCTATTTGTTGGAAAACTGGCCTTTTTGTCCATGCTGAGCCTTGGCTTTCTGAAAATATAGATCCCCATTTAGAGAAGCCTGAGGAATCCTCATTTCAAAGGTAGTAGATTAACATTATAGACAGTCGTTAGCTTATGAATAGACTACTATTCAAAGGTTCAAAAGGTGTCAGCTGTAACTCAGAGGACAGACTGAGATAGACAGTTCAAGAGAGCTGTAAAAGCCTGAAGAGGAGAAACTGGCAATTCTGAATGATCTATGACAAAGATAAAGAGTTTGAAGAAGCAAGTGGATTTGTTGGCAGCATTTGGGCCGGATATAACCTACTTGCTTGTTTATTCCTTTAATCAAATAGTTATTGTGTATCTAATGTGTGCTGGACACTGTACTAGCGATAAATATCCAGGAGGTCTGGGAGCAGAGAATATGGGTGCCAAACACAGAAGCCAAGGACTAAAACATCCCCAAAGATCTGAGCGAGGAAGCTAAGGACTAAACTCAGGGTTGTCAGAAGTGCAGTCCAGTAGCATGGAAATTAACTGAGTCACATGGCCAAGGTCCTGCATAGATGCAGGTGTATATAACGGCAAAGATCAAGCTAATTAGCATCCACTGCTGTGGGGATTGGAGAATTGAACGGCAGGGCAATTGGGTGAGGCATTATAATTTGTGAATTTGGTTGTTTGGAACCCACAGGGTCATTTGACCTGTGAAAAAGTCCACAAACATATATTTCATGAAAGTCTCACGTACTAATCTAGTGGTGGTGTTAAAGAACCTTCCCTGCATTTTTAAGTGTTTCATAGGGGGGAAGGTGTATGTGACATCAGGGGACACATCTTCCACCATCTGCTGGACCGACCTGGCAGTGAAATTAGAGACACTTCTTCCCTCTCTCCAGTCACTGGCCACACATTCAATGTCCATGAAAAGTTTCAGGCTGATCTCACACCTGCCCTCCATTCCAACTTCTTTATTAACCTCAGATACCTCTAAAGATGGTCCAGTGTAATTTCCAAAGGGTTAAAACCATGACTCTCATATAAATACACAGCGAACACATACTGAAGTTTTTCTTTAGCTCATTCTTGAGAGAACAAGCAAGTTGGTTTGTATGGGTTGAACTGTGTCCCCCAAGATGATATGTTGAGATCCAAGGCCCCAGTACCTCCAAAGTAACCTTATTGGGAAATAGGGTCTTTGCAGATGTGATCAGTTAAAGTGAGGTCGTGCTGGAGTAAGGTGGGCTCTAAATCCACTCTGACTGGTATTCTTATAAGAAAACATCCTGAAGGTCCAGAGAGAATACCAAGTGACACAGGAGCAAAGACTGGAGTGATGTAGCTGCAAGTCAAGAAACACCAAGGGTTGCCAGGCGACCCCAGAAGCTAGGAAGAGGCAAGGATGGATTTCTCTACAGGTTTCAGAGGGAGCACGGCCTTCCGACACCTTTATTTTGGACTGTGAGGATGTGAGTTTGGACTCCAGAACCATAAGACAATAAAGTTCTGTTGTGTTAACCTCCCCAAAATGTGGCAATCTGTTAGGGTAGCTCTAGAAAAGTGATATCCTGGGTAAAGCTGGCCTAAAGAGCATTTGAGAAACTGGGTATTTATCACCATTTGGGGGAAAAAAAAGAATCTTGGAATAACATTGTCAAAGAAACAAAACTGGTTTATGTTCTAGAGGGCAGTAAAATCATTACCTTGGTGGAGACAAACTTTCTCTCCGGGATGAAGTTCTACAAGTTACCATGTAACTTCACCAAGCCTGAGACTTTAATCAATGGCATATGGCAAGCCAAACAAGTCATACCCCCTTAGATAATTAAAAAACCCACTGGTGTGCCCATTTGAAAATGCTCCAATATGACCTCAAAAGGACTTACTCCCACACCCCTCCCACCAGTCTTTTTACATAATTCCCAAGATTTGCACCATTTTTCTTGACAAGTCCCTTATTCACATGCCTGCCCCCCTTGAATCTGGGGTTTTACTAGCATGCTACCCTGGCCACCACTCACCTACTTGCTGACTGCTTGCAGATGAAGCTCGTCTCCCTGCCCACCACCCGCAGAACTCTATTCTTGTCCCAATCCCGATAATGATCAAGCTCCTCCCCTTTTAATATAATTAGCTCTTTATCAATTCTAGTCCACTTCTCAGGTGGACAGGAGGCTTAGCGAGATGCAGCCTATTTCAGGAGGAAACAAACAGCAAGACCTCATGACAGAATCTGGGAGGAAGTACAGCCCATTTTAATGTGAAAATGTAACTGCTTTTTCTTTGATGCATGAAGAATGTGAAATGAAATACTCTCTCTCATCTGCCAGGAGGGTGTGAAGATTTAGGCCACCCTGCCTTCCAAGAAAGGATCCTACCTTGCTAAGGATTTAGACTCAAGGTTGAATGGGCCAGCAAGGTCTGTTATGAAAGAAAAAGGAACCTGGGTGGGGGTCTGTTCAGCATATTTACCACGCAGTGTGGCAAGAGAACTTAGCAAGCAGCATGAAAGCTGGTGCTGCAAAACACAAGCGGGGGTCTGGAGGTCTCCAGCCATGCCCGGGGTCAACATTTTAACTAATTGGGGGGTTGGTGAGGGGAACTGAGGGATCCTGGGAAACAGATCAGGGCAGGCAGTGGAAGGGGCACTTGGAGAGGGAGTCTTAGAGGCCACTGATTAACCATCATGAAACTATTTCAATAGATTCTAAAAAGGTACAGCTGCATCAGCATGCACCTGCTAAGTATCGGTCCTGAAAAATTACAAAGGTTGAGCAGAAACAGAACAGGAAGTAGTTTGGTAAAATGAAGACGGGAAAAGGATGGACTTCCCAGATATCCCAGGACAACCAAGAATCCAAGAGAAGGATATTAGGGTCCTTGGCTTTTGGGGAGGGGGTGTCAGAACTCTCCAGAACACAGGTATTTCTGGTGGTTGGAGAGCACAAGTTTGAGAACCCCTCAGCTGGAAGAATGATCCATGACACCCTAGTACAGTCGATTTCCATTTTAAAGCTTAAAATAAAATAGAATCCATTCATTTATCTTTTATTTTTCCCCACTAGGCAATGCAGCCCAAATAAAGGATGAAAATCTAGGGATACATTTTTATATTTTATCTTGGGGTGGTGGAAGTTAGGGAGAATGATTTCTCCTTTCAAGTGTCAAGTGAACGGAATCAAATTTTTCTGGCTTTCAGCTATGGTAAATGATTAGATACATAGCAAAGCTCAGTATAGTGGTGGAGTTTTCATTGCCTGAGAGGAAGAGAGGCTTAAATCCACCAGACAATTCATTTGTAACAAGCTTACAACTGCTTGCAAGAAGGCAGTAACTATCCACCCTGCTTGAACAAGTCAGTGAAGGAAAGAAAAGCTTTTGACCTCAAAGGAAAAAAAAAAAAAAGGGATTTGTCATTTTGACTTTGGTTCTGAATTCAAAATCAATGCCAAGATAGAAAATGCCATGATGCATATAAACGCTGTCAGTGACCTTCTTTAGAAAATGGGGTGAAATATTAGCAGTCACTGGAGGAATTTGGGTCCTACACACAATCAGTAAGGATCCTTCATTCCAACAACAACAATAGTAGCAGTTCCCACTGATTGAATGTTTATTCTGCTAGAGATGGTGCTAAGGGCTAAATCTGCATTCTCTCAATTGATCTCAAGCCACCGGACGCACTTATTCTTCCCTGATTTTACAGATGAAGAAGGTACAGATACGACAGGTTATGTAACTTGCCATTAATAAATGGAGCAGCTGGAGTTCAAACTCAGGCCCATCTGATAACAAAGCCCAGGATCTCAAACACTGATTATGCCAGACTATTACTTAATAGCTCAAAAAAAATCTGTGGGGCGCCACCTAATGACGCATCCTGGACTGTAAGTCCAAGAGAATGAGTAAGCCCAAGAAGCTACCCCTGACATTAAAAAACAAACAACCCAAAATTGAAGACTGCTCTTGAAAGCTACCTAATTTTTATTTTAGTGTGATTTGATTTCCTTCCTTGAGATCTTTCTTCATTCTGCTAGAATACCCTCAGTGAACTACGGACTTGGCCCAAACTGTCCAGATGCAAACTGGAAAGCAAGACCAATCAGAAGTCCATTAGGAGAAGGATGAAGGGGAAGTGGCTGAACGCTGCCAACGCCAAAAGACTATCGGGATGCTTCTCGGGTGTTTCCGATGTCTTCAGTGTCAGGTGCTTCCTGAAATGCTGTGACTCTAGACTGAGTTTCCCTGTCCACCTGTGAATCCCCCCTCTCTGCAGCTTTATCCTCAAGCCTTTGAAGGTTTATGCCAAAAGTGGCTCCTATCCTCATGTTGCTGACTCCAGGCCCTCCAGCTAGTTAGTGCTCACCACGCAATGGAAGGCCATCTGACCAGGCTATGTGGTTCCTCTAACTCCCTAGTCCCTTCCCTACTGGGAAGCAATGGCTTTTCTTTCATCTGTATTTAGGTCTGTGCCATGACTGCTCTCCCAGCCCTGTGTGGTCACAGAACCAGAGACAGGAAGGGGTACAATCTGGGAAAGGAGGATTAATTCATTTTGGCTGGAGCCAAGAAATACGTATGTATTTATTTATTTTATTATTATTTTTTTTTTGCAGTACGCACGCCTCTCACTGTTGTGGCCTCTCCCGTTGTGGAGCACAGGCTCCGGATGCACAGGCTCAGCGGCCATGGCTCACGGGCCCAGCCGCTCTGCAGCATGTGGGATCTTCCCGGACCGGGGCACGAACCCGTGTCCCCTGCATCGGCAGGCGGACTCTCAACCACTGCACCACCAGGGAAGCCCTGTATTTATTTATTTTAAGAGGTGGACTCCAACAAGGATTTACTGTATCACACAGGAGATTATGCTCAATATCTTGTAATAACCTATCATGGAATATAATTTTCCAAAAAAAAAAAAAAAAAAAAGCTGAATCACCACACTGTATATCTGAAACTAAAATATTATAAATCAACTATACTTCAATGTAAATAAATAAATAAATAAAAATAAAGGAGGTGGGCTCATTCCCCCAGCTTATAGAACATTTGTACTGCATCATAATGGTTTAAAATTCTTTGAACAGGTCACATGACAGAAAGGTATGAAAGAAGATCAAGCTTCAAACTTTGCTTTATCTAAGCGAGATTTTTTTCTTTCCTAATCAAGACGAAGCTTGGAAGGGTTGAAAGAGCTCAAACTCTCTAGGGAAGTTGATCTGCATTTGAGCTGAGGTTCCACCACTAACCGGCTGGGTGATCTTGGGCAAATGACTACTTACTGCCTTCTGTCCCTCTCCAGGTCGGTGATGGAGACAATACTAGTACTTATATCTTCTGGGTGGCTTTAATTATACAATGAGACAACATATGAAAAGCACCTCATATAATACTACGAACACTGTGGTCATTCAGTAAATTGGAGGGATCATCATTATCATTATCATTAATAGTAACAGCAGTGGTACTGTTACAGAAAGGAGCAAGTTACAAGTGCTGGATATACTTTGAATAAGAGTTACCCCCCAAACGCAAATATTATATTTAAGAACTACATATATTTGTATATTTTTAAATAAGCATTGCCTCTAGCTACGAATATCAAATAGCATCTTACCCTGAAACAAGGACTAGCATAACTAATTAAGATGCTTTCCAGTTATTTATTCTTTGAAGATACCAATTCAAGACAATTGCTTAATCTTCCTCTTTCTTAATCTATTTAAGCATGCAAAACATAAATGCATTTCCCTGAGACCCTAATAATATGAAATATGAGATAAGGCCACTTGCTTTCAAATGAAAACAAAATCTATGTTTCTATCTTTGTTCCTAATACAGTGACTAATGGAACCCTAATGCTTTGCTCTTCCACTTGAAAAATATCAAAACATCTTTAATATGCAAATCAAGGCAAGAGCTTGCGGGGTCATCTGCAGCAGGTTTTTTTCCCCTCTTATAACAGTAACTGGAAAATCTATGGGGGCCCTGAGGATCATTACTTTAAAAATAACTCTACCACTAACAAAAAATCCACTGGCTTATCCTTAGTCACATTTAGAAATGAAATTTAGATATTGAATAGTATTGATTTCAATTCAAAAGCTGCTTTGACCATCTCCATATCAATCCTCCTGACTTGGAATGAGGATGGGTGGAAATCATAAAGTCATTTAGCGTGTCAAAAATCTTGGCAATGTGCCCAGATGTATCAAATACTAGATGAAGGTACTTTGAGTTCCCATTTCCACTGGGTAACCGACTGACTTCTCATAAACCCTTCAGTCAGTCTCAGCCCAGGTCAGACAGCTCTGAGGAGGAGGGAAAGGAATTTGAAAATACACATCATTAGAACTGATGAGAAGGACCTTTCAAGGTGGAGGTTAGGGGTGCGGGAGTGTGAATTAAATTTCCTTACAATTGATGTAATGACCTCTAAAACCCTTGTTCACACTCCCAGGGTTTTTCAACACATACCTCTTCCTTTCTTCATTCAACAAATACGTATCTAGCTTTTACCTTGTGCCAGCATGCTGCTAGGTACTGGGATTATGGTGATGAACCAATACAAAAGAAAGCCTTAGAGAGCTTAAATGCTATTGGGGAAGGCAGAAAGTAAACAACTGATTGTACAAATAAATACATAACTGTAAGTTATGATACCTACTATGGAGGAAAATCATAATAGCATGCTCTGAGAAGGAGTAATAGGGAAATTGATTAGATGGGGCGGGACTCTACAGAGGAAATGACATTTAAGCTAAGTTATGGGGGTAAGTGGGTTTTAGCCAGAAAGGAGAAGCAGTCCAGGCAGAGGGAAGCTGTATGGCAGGAAATTGGAAGTCAGGAGCGATTAGGGATGAGTGATTAGCAGGTAGCGTGAGCGACTCCTGAGGGATGACGCTATCCCAGTATGAGTGTGTTTTGGTGCAGACTCTTCTGCAAAGCTCCCTTGGATCATAGCAAAGATTGCAGAGCTGATTCTAAGTAAAAAGGGAGTAATTTTAAGCAGGGAGGTGACATGAATAAAATAAACAGACAGTAAAAATCGACTAGAGTTTTCTAGAATATTAGATATACTATAGTGTTTCATTTGATTCCCACCCCGACCCCGTCCTGGAAAATTTCTAGAGTGCAGGTTTTCCTCTTGCTGGATGGTGTAAGGCAATTTTTGATCAAGAGTGGTTCCTTGTCCCAGATCTCCTGCAAAACAATCAGCCAAGGCAGTTGTTAAAAATGCAGAAGTCTTCTGCAGACCTCCTTGAATCAGAATCTTTTGGTTATGGAGTCTAAAAATCTGCTCTGTAAAGGAGCACTCTGAACAATTTCAGCATACTCTAAATTGGCATGGACCCAGAGGTACTGGATCCAGCAGGTACACCACGGGTTGGACAGAGAAGATTCACTGAGAAGCAAAGCGTATTCAGGGCAGGCTGGCATCACAAGGATGATATAACAGAAGCCAGGGGGGCACAAGCAGATAAAGACTCCAGGTGGGACCTGACTGGGTGGTGCAGCTCTCCTCCAGCAGCATAGAAGGAGCATGCCCACAGGACATTTCATCCTCAAAACACAACAGCTAGGCTACCCATCTGTATTAGTTTGCTGGGGCTGCCATAACCAAGTACCACCCGACTGGGTGGCTTAAACAGTAGAAATTAATTTTCTCATGGTTCTGGAGGCTAGAAGTCCAAGATCAAGGTGTCAGCAGAGTCGAATTCTTCTGTGGCCTCTTTCCTTGGTTTATAGATGGCCATCTTCTCTCTGCATCTTCACATGGTCTCTCCTCTGTGCCTGTCTGTGTCCTAACCTCTTCTTATAAGAGCACCACTCTTATTGGATCAGGAGTCACCCCTAATCACCTCGCTTTAACTATAATAAATTACTTCTTTTAAGACCCGTCTCCAAAGGCAGCCACATTCTGAGGTACTGGGGTTAGAACTTCAAAATATGAATTTGGGAGGGACACAGCCCATAACACCATCTGACACTTCTTTTGCTGAATTTCAAGCGTAGACCCCGTATATCAGGATAATCTTTCTGCACCTCTTTCAATTCTGGGTCTCACGGTCAGTCAAACCAATCGTATCTTCTGACCTAACTAAAGCTCCTCAGAAGTACCTATCTATAAGTGGCCTGACAGACTGCCGAGGGGGACTTTTCTGATAGTCCCTTCATCCTCACTGGTACTTCTGGGTCAGTCATTGAGGGTGGGGCTCTGCCTGAGTGCTGGCATGCTATTTTTAAATTTTAATTCAAATAGATCAGTCACTCCTACTGTTTCTTTACTCATAATCATCTAGTCCTCATCTTAATATATTTCACTTAAAAATGGAATTGCTGCTGGGCTTCCCTGGTGGCGCAGTGGTTGAGAGTCCGCCTGCCGATGCAGGGGACGCAGGTTCGTGCCCCGGTCTGGGAGGATCCCATATGCCGCGGAGCGTCTGGGCCCGTGAGCCATGGCCACTGAGCCTGTGCGTCCAGAGCCTGTGCTCCGCAACGGGAGAGGCCACAGCAGTGAGAGGCCCGCGTACCACAAAAAAAAAAAAAAAAAAAATGTAATTGCTGCCCAAGATCATATATGTATCTAATAGAAAACTAATACTCGGCTCAAGCCAATTAGATGTTCAGTAATACCTCTTACAGAATATAAGTATTTGGAGATTGAATTGTTAATTAACAAGAATATTGTTTATATGGAAAACATTAACTGTTCAAAATTGAGAATATGAGGTAGAAAGATGCTATTCCGACCCAAAGCTATTCTCAATACGAGAGTAAAATGTGATTATATCATTTTTCAGTGAATCAATGGAATAGAAAACACTTTTTTCTAAGGAAAAACAAACTTTAATGAATCACTGACAATGTTCTGAAATTTAGCCAGTTACCAATAAAACAAACGTGCCCAATTTTTGATTGGGATTGACATATATACACCAATATGTATAAAATGGATAACTAATAAGAACCTGCTGTATAAAAAAAATAACATAAAATTAAAATAAATAAGTTTTAAGAAAGTAGTGACAAAAATCTTTCCACCCATTTCAATTGCATTTTGTTTTGAAGACTTTTTTCTAATCTTAAAATAATTTATTTACACAGCTGTTTCAGCTCTCATTCATTCATTCATTCTCCCATGGAGAATGTGGGATAATGCCGTGGCCTTTCCTCACTGCCAGACGTAACCATTTAAACAAAAGCTCCCAGAGCACATCTCTGGCACACACAAAAAAAGTTTATGAGAAGGAAGTTATGTCAAATACCAAGCAAGCAGTAGACCTTGCAGCTTGGCCAACAAAGCCCTTTCTTATTTTATGATTTGTCCATGGCATCTAAATGATAGGCGTCACTTGGATGGTTCCAGTGAAAGACAACAAGCTCCAAAAGCTTGCATGGGAAGTAGCAGCGGTTGGATTCTCAGCCATCATCCTCTGATCCAGTCACCTTTAACATGTGGTCTCTGGATCAGCAGCGGCATCATGGACTGGGAACTTGTTAGAAATGCAAATTAAATTCTCAGGCTTCACCCCAGATCCTCTGAAATGGAAACTCTAGGCATGGGGCGGGGGAGCCATTTATGTTTTAATAAGTCCTCCAGTCAATTTTGATTCCTGCTCAAGGCTGAGAACCACTGGTCTAGTCCAAAGTCAGAGTCCTAAGTTTCCTCTAGGTGCATCCCGCATTGAGTATGGAGATGGAGTGAGGGCCGAGGAGAGTGGGGGGAAGATGATGGCAGGGAAGTGGGGTGGCAGAATGTGGACCCAAGAGCAAAACCAATCATGGCACACCTTAGGCTCTGGTACTGACATCAATATGGGTACCTTTCTCTTACCTGTTTCATAAATCAGGGCTTCATATATGGCTTCATCAAAAAAAAATCATTTTTCTGTTATTGTTTTTTAATTTAAAAACCTGCTGTTACAGGCAGTACATCCCTTAGAACAGGTAAAGAACTGCCTTGAGCTTTAAAAATCCTCTGCTCAGCCCTCCTCTGACCACAAGTATCCCCAGACGGACAAGGGAACATGCCCAACTAGGGCCTAGGACCTTCCAGACTCTGTTCTGCATTTGGGGTACCAGAACTGCCAGCCCATACATGCCCACGTCTGCTTCCCAGGCCTGTGCTGATGGCCTCTTGCCCGGAGCCATCTCGAGGGTAGACTATGCCATGTGTGTGTACTCTAGGCCCAAGAGGTCATGTATTATATCTTATTTTTTACTTTTTAAATTTTCGGTAGCTTGTGATGTTTTAACATCTTAAACAACAACAACAACAAACACACAACTTTCTGGCTGGAGACGGCCTGTGACTCCTGGGGCTAGCTGCTTCTTCAACAGCAAAGGACCCAGCCAGGTGTATGCCTCTGACATGCAAGCCACCCGATCCTGAGATTATACCCCAACCGCTGCCTTATCTGACTCTCGCACACTATGGCCTAAATCATCCCAGGGTCAGGTACTGGGTGATCAGAGACAACGTCTATAGCTTAGACACCTCGGAAATTTTCAAACCAGCCAATTCTAAACATTTACCCTGTCCTGCTTTGCCTTTCCAGTGGAAACCTCAATAAAGGCCACGGCCTCTATTTATCACTCCTACTTTCTGCCTCTTGACCACCACAGTGTTTTCCCCTGTGACCCTAAGTGGCACGTGGTGATTCCCTCTCTGGCACATAAAAGTACAATTAACTTCTTCCTTCCATAGCACACAAGGCCCCTCACAGTATGATACGCACCCAAGTTGGAAAGAGCAGCCTGAAGCCCAGGGCTGAAGCAACAAGTACCTCCATGTTCGGGCTCCAAGAACCCTAAATTCAAGTCATTGTGAAGGTGTATTTGTCAAGGTAGGGAGATAAAACCTACTCTCATTAACAGTTTGTTCACTTGATTTATAACTTATACCCCTAGTAGGTGGGCGTCCATTTGTACTCCTGCCTCAGCTACCACAAAGTTTAGGAGAGAGCCTGGTTAGAGGGTAGGAAAAGTCACTGTGTTTCGGTGGGTTGCTTGTAGTAGTATTGTACTGTATTGAATTGTATTGTATTGTATTTTTTTATGAAGTAGTGGAAAGTTCTCCCACCTACCTTCAAGGAAGGGTGAGTATCTAGAAGAAATGGGAACACTTCTGCATTCAGTCTGTACCAAGGTACCTTTAAGGAAGAATAAAAACACTTTTCTGTTGCCAAGGATTTGAAGTCAAGCTCCAATAAAGCATTCTGTTTTTCAGAGGACTTATGAAACTCTGTCACTGGGGTAGGGATTTTGTCTTATTTATCACTATATCCTAAGTGCCCAGCCAGGAGCCTGGCACAGAATAAGATCTTTTCTGTTGTTCTTGCTCCTGAACCATTGTCAGCATCATTTTTAAACCATTATTGAGATGTGATTGGCATGTAAAAAGCTGTACATATACAACTCACTGAGTTTGAGGATAAGTATACCCCCATACCCATGAGACCATCACCACTAACAAGGCCATAAACATATCCATCATTTCCCAGCATTGCCTGTCACCCCCTCATATTATTATACTGTTTGTGTGTGTAGTAAGAACACCTAACGTAAGAGCTACCGTCTTAGTAAAATTTAAGTATACAATACAGTACTGTTAGCTATATCTGTTATACTGTTAGTATATACTGTTAGTATACTGTTAGTACATACTGTTAGTATATCTCTATGCTATGTTAGTATACTGTTAGTATATACTGTTAGTATACTGTTAGTATATACTGTTAGTATATCTCTATTCTATGTGGTAGAGTGGATCTCTTATTAATTTATATAACTAAAACTTTGTATCTTTTGACCGTCACTTCTACCCATTTTCCCCCTTCTTCCAGGCCCTGGCAACTACCATTGTACTCTCTGTTTCTATGATGTGACTATTTTAGATTCTACATATAAGTGAGATCATACAGTATTTATCTCACTGTGTCTGGCTTCATGTGTCTTTGCATAACGCTCTCCCGGTAACTCATGTTGTTACAAATGGCAAAATTTCCTCCTTTTTTAAGGTTGAATAATATCTCATGCTATGTATATACCACATTTTCTTTATCCATTCATCCAGTGATGGGCACTTAAGTTGTTTCTATATCTTGGCTATTATGAATAATCCTGCAACAAACATGGGACTGCAGCGATCTCTTCAAGATCCTGATTTCAATTCCTTTGGATAAATACTCAGAAGTGGAATCTCTGGGTCATATGTTAGTTCTATTTTTAATTTTTTGAGGACCTTTCATACTGTTTCCCATAGCAGCTGCACCAATTTACATTCCTACCAACAGTGCCCAGGGTTCCCTTTTCTCTACACCCTTGCCAACACTTCTTAACTCTAGGATGTTAGGATGACTAGTTAAGTCATCCTAACAGATGTGAGGTGATGGCTTATTGTGGTTTTGATTTGCATTTTCCTGATGATTAGCGATGTTCTTGATAAATGTTTCTTAAATAAATGAAAGAAAAACAAATTGCGGAGGAACCAGTTCAAAGGATCAAATTACATTACATCCACCTTAACAATCATGTATTGCCTCTCTGCTGGGCAGGGCACCCCAAGATGGAGAGGACACCAAAACCATCCTTGAAGCATTTACTATTTAGCAGAAGAGACAAAAACATGAACCAGTGATTTCTATGGGAGCTGGTGAAGGCACAGCTGTTTATCCTGTTTGTCCAAGGCAATTGTTTATCAGTCTTTGTCTCTAAAATTTACTGAAAACCCTGGGGTAACATTCCCAAAGGGATTAAAAGGGCAGGGTCCTAAATGTTGGCAAACTCGTCATAGACACTAAGGTTTCTTTATCCAGCACAAGTCTGGGATCATTGCTCATTCTGAGTGTGGGATGGCAGTAGGAGGGGGGTATTAGTTGCAGGTGAAGGTATCAGAGATTCAGATACACCAATTCTACATACTAGATTTATTTGGTTCTCTTAGTATTTTCAGAAGTGTGTGATCCCACAGCTGCAAGTAAGACATGGTCACTGCTTGAACATTCACTTCCAATGAGACCATCAAAGAAAAACTAACAAAGTCTGCATTTTGTCCACTTTGCAGCCACCCTCCACTGTACGACCTGTCATTAGGGGAGCCCAGCAGATAAGTCATAAACAGTATAGGCCAGTGTTTTTACTAAGCTTCCTGCAAAATTCCAGGACTTAGCAAGCTTTATAGAGTAGAAAGACATTTGACATACAATGATTTGTACATTACAGGTATTTTTCCACATGAAGCCCTGCAAGATGCAGTTATCCGAATGGCAGACCTACAATTCAAGGCTGACAAGAAAGATCTACACCACAGAGGAAAATGTGCCACCAACGGATGAGGAAATGAGTGGATTGAGTGGATTATCTTTTACGGTGATGCCATCGGTGAAAATTCTTCACATTTTTCTGATTACAATGTAAGCTAATACGAGAAGCCAGAGAGCAGAGGTAATTGCTAGTCAGCAATTTTCTCAGGAAACACCTCCGTGGAATTTTAAATAAGCTTTGGATTGAACTAAAAATTGCCTTTTCCTAAGTTATTTTCTTGCCTGATCATAAAAGATATTTTAGAAATTATTTTTAACTCACGTGTAGGTAACATGACCAGATCTGTCACTGCAGGTCACAGAGCTGATTCGCTGACTTTAAAATTCTACATTTGGCCAACCCCTGTTATTTTTTTTAAGATAGAGGAACTTATTTTCATGAAGTTTGATGATTATGTTAAACTGCAATAACTTCATCACTGTAAAATTATTATGCTACACAGATCTTCATACTTATGAGAAGCATCGGCATCTCCCATGCCCGAGGCAAGGCTGTCTTCTTAACACACAAGATAACCCAGTCTTACCTAGATATAGGCAGCCCCTGATACATGAACACTCAGTGCATACAAGTTTCCTTCCAAACCTCATATCCCAAGGTTGTGCATTTTAAAATGTTGTGCATAGACGATGGGGAAGTTCAAATTCAATGTAAGACTTGTGCAACTATTAACCTAAAAAGGGACTCCCTGTAACACAAACTTAAAAGTCAATAACAAGTTGGTAGTTTCGAAGAGCACCCCTCCACAGTGTCTTTGGAGGGCACTAGGGGAAGTATGCATCCTTGATATTCTAATTTTAAATTATAGCATTCTCCCTATGGGGAAATGCCTTCTGAGATTCAAACAAATGACATATCTTTTGGAACACAATGCATTTGGAGGTTGAAGACAAGCTCTGGTAGTGTTAAGACTTCCTCATGAAGTACAGACAACTGCTTTTCAGGCAGGAAGCAAAATCTCTGGTAAGATTGAAGGATTCACTTAAAATGGACAGAGGAATACATTCCCTTATGTTTTACATTTTGTCTTCGTTGTTGAAGTGGGCTCCATGTTGAACAGTGTTATCCACAATGAAATATTCACTTCCAAGATCATTATTCTAACTCCTGTATTCCGAAACAGGCTTAGGATAAAAAATTGAGGAACACTGAAGTACTTATGTAGGTCTTCCAAGCTCAACAATGAAATGTAGAATATTCCTAACTCTCAGGGTTTGATAGATCAGTAGCCTGGCTTTCTCACTGTACTGGGAGTCAGTATAACGTAGTGACAGAGAACAGGGACTCCAATTCCACCCCTTATTAGCTGGGTGACCTTGAGCTTTCTTTCTGTGAAATGGGATTAATAGTAGTATTCACTCCCTTAGGTTGTTGCAAAAATTAAATTAGTTATTACCTGCAGTATTCTTAGAGTATCACATAGCCAACGCTCAATAATAGCTCAACAATGATTACTACATTCAGTAGGACCACTTCCCCACATAATCAATCTCCTCACACAACCTCTCAATAAGAAAAATAGACTTGAGAAGTGACAAATTTTAACTTCTTCCAAAAACATGGATATAATAACTTGCTATTAAAAATACAGAGGGCTTCCCTGGTGGCACAGTGGTTGAGAGTCCGCCTGCCAACGCAGGGGAGGCGGGTTTGTGCCCCGGTCCGGGAAGATCCCACATGCGGCAGAGCGGCTGGGCCCGTGAGCCATGGCCGCTGAGCCTGCGCGTCCAGAGCCTGTGCTCCGCAACGGGTGAGGCCACAACAGTGAGAGGTCCACGTACCGCAAAAAAAAAATAAAGTAATAAAAATACAGAAATATAACACGAAGGCATATATGTAAAAATATATATGTATATATTCAAAGGCTACCAAAAGATAAATTTTATATATACAAAATTTATATATATATCATATTATTATATACATTATATAGTATATATAAATTTTATATATCTATATAAAATTTATCTTTTGTCAGCTTTTGATTTTCAAATGCCTAATAAATAAAATTAAAACAAACCCCACTTACACATTAAACAAACATACAGACAGAAGACAGGACACTGCTGGTTTTGAACCCATTTCATCACTGAATGCTGATATAGAGGGACAGAGCATGGCTTGCTACCACACAAATAAAGCCAGCTAAGAAATCCGCAGATCCCACACACTTACCAGGCTGCAGAAATGTGCTCCTGACCTGTCTTGTGGAGCAGAGGGAATTCTCAGTCTTCTGAGTGCTGACAGATGGCTTTTAAGTAACGGGGATGGACTACAGCTACAGAGCCCAACTCTTACCAGTGCATTTATCACTAAGAAGTCTGGCCGAGGACCAGCGTCAGTGTGGCTTTTCAGGATCAGAGGCTTCAGGGAAAAAGATGAAGGTTGGGCTGTAGGGTCAAAGGGCTTGGGTTCAAATCCAGGCTCTATCTCCCAAGGGATGCTCAGCCTTGGATAAGTTATTCTCTAGCCCAAGGATCTCCCACATGGCTGTGAATGAAAATGGTACCCATAGGTATATGACAAGGATTCAACCTGAATCAAGTCAAGTTCAACACAACTCCTGGCACTAAGTCAGTGTCCATACGAATTCCTGTGTTTCACCTACACTGCTGCAGCCTTGCTGTCCTTATTGTACCAAGATTCCCATGACAATCTGTATTAGCATAATTATAAAACAACTGTGGAACCAGTCACAAAATGTTTCTAAATTCACAGTTCATCTGAAGATAAGAAGACAGGAAAGCAATTATTGATTATGTCTTACAAATAAGAAAAGCCAGGTGTTTGGTTTTCTGAAACCCCAAAGCTAGAAAGAAGGAAGGCTAGAACATAATTCCAAGGAATGTAACCAGAACTTTTCACTCAGAGTAACTTTTACTTAATAGAACCTATAACACTGTGTCTACACCAAATATGACCTTGCTTCCTGCCATCAGTGGAGAGAGTGATGTCTCACTGTTCTTCAAATTCAAGTCCTAGAAGAGGTAAAATATAGATGCAGCACCAACAAGCACCATAAGAACAGCGTGCACTTACATATGTTGTTACATTAAATGCTTTATATGTGAGACCTCAGTTAATTTTCACAACACCCCCAATGACATGGATACTGCTAATAGGCCCATTTTCTAGATGAGAACACTGAGGATTGGGGAGGTTAATGAGTTCCCCAATGTCACACAGCCAGAGGGCCAAAATTTAAATCCAAGTCTTTCTGGACTCCAGGGTTCTTAACCAAAACGAACTGGGTCTAGCATGCCTCTAGTGTGTGGTGGTGGTGTTTTCTGTTTTTTTTTTTTCCCTCTGGAATGGTCTCCATTACCCCTCAGGAGAGATGCACAGGGTGAAAACCTTAGGGCAGACTGTATTTTCCAAGGAGGATCACTATAATATCTCTCATTCCACATGCTCCTTTTTTCGATGTAAACTTGATAAAGGAGGTGGTTGAGGTATGGGCTGTAGATTGGTTGCTTTGCATAGGAAAGGGCATGTGTCTGCTATCTCTAAAAATTAGCTAACCCTTAGAGCACAGTCTCTCCAGCATCAGGAAGGCTCCAGACATCAAATCAGAAATACAGAAAATAAAAGGGCATATTCCACAGACGATTCCAGCCCCGGCCATCAACTTAATTCCAGACTTAAGATCTTCCCAGCTGAGGCTCCAGACATTTCATGGCAGAGAAAATCTATCCTTGCTGTGCCCTGTCTGAATCTCTAACCAAAAGAACCATGAACATAGTGAGTTGGCTGTTTTACACCACTACATTTTATAATAGTATGTTATGCAGTGGTAGATAACCAATACAAAGTTTTGGCTTGACTGATGATAATTTCAGTCAACTCTCATTCATCTAGCCTTGTGGAAGGGGGAATTCCTCAGTACGCCGTTTCTCTTGGCATTACATTTTCACCAATTAGTGCTCATGAATGATATGAAAATGTGTTTAAGTTATTTTTACCTCTGCCTGCAGGAAGAGTTCTCATAGATCAGTGATGCTAATTTTTCAGTGTTCTCATGAAATTTTCCCTTATTAAAAAGAGAAGAGACAATGGTGAAGTAGAAGGACATGTGCTCACTCCCTCTTGTGAGAGCACCAGAATCACAACTAACTGTTGAACTATTATCAAAAGAAAGACACTGGAACTCACCAAAAAAGATAACCCACATCCAAAGACAAAGGAGAAGGCGCAGTGAGACAGTAGGAGGGGCGAAATCACAATAAAATCAAATCCCATAACTGCTGGGTGGGTGATTCACAAACTGGAGAACACTTATACCACAGAAGTCTACCCACTGGAGTGAAGGTTCTGAGCCCCACATCAGGCTTCCCAACCCGGGGGTCCGGCAACAGGAGGAGGAATTCCTAGAGAATCAGACTTTGAAGGCTAGTGGGATTTGATCGCAGGACTTCAACAGGACTGGGGGAAACAGAGACTCCACTCTTGCAGGGCACACACAAAGTAGTTGTGCATCAGGACCCAGGAGGAAGGAGCAGTGACCCCATAGTAGACTGAACCAGACCTACCTGCTAGTGTTGGAGGGTGTCCTGCAGAGGTGGGGGGTGGCTGTGGCTCACGGAAGAGACAACGACACTGGCAGGAGAATTTCTGGGAAGTACTCCTTGGCGTAAGCCCTCCTGGAGTCTGCCATTAGCCCCACCAAAGAGCCTGTAGGCTCCAGTGCTGGGTCACATCAGGCCAAACAACCAACAGGGAGGGAACTCAGCCCCACCCGTCAGCAGACAAGCAGATTAAAGTTTTACTGAGCTCTGCCCACCAGAGCAACACCCAGCTCTACCCACAACCAGTCCCCTCCCATGAGGAAGCTTGTGCAAGCCTCTAAGATAGCCTCATCCACCAGAGGGTAGACAGTAGAAGCAAGAAGAATTACAATCCTGCAGCCTAGGGAATGAAAACCACAGTCACAGAAAGATAGATAAAATGAAAAGGCAGAGGACTATGTACCAGATGAAGGAACAAAATAAAACCCCAGAAAAACAACTAAATGAAGCGGAGATACCTTCCAGAAAAAGAATTCAGAATAATGATAGTGAAGGTGATCCAGGACCTTGGAAAAATAATGGAGGCAAAGATCAAGAGGATACAAGAAATGTTTTAAAAGACCTAGAAGAATTAAAGAACAAACACCTAGGGCTTCCCTGGTGGCGCAGTGGTTGAGAGTCCGCCTGCCGATGCAGGGGACACGGGTTCGTGCCCCGGTCTGGGAGGATCCCACATGCCGCGGAGCGGCTGGGCCGGTGAGCCGTGGCTGCTGAGCCTGCGCGTCCGGAGCCTGTGCTCCGCAACAGAAGAGGCCACGACAATGAGAGGCCCGCGTACTGCAAAGAAAAAAAAAGAACAAACACCTAGAAGAACTAAAGAACAAACAAACAGAGATGAACAATACAATAACTGAAATGAAAAATACACTAGAAGGAATCAAGAGAAGAATAACTGAGGCAGAAGAACAGATAAGTGACCTGGAAGACAGAATGGTGGAATTTACTGCCAAGGAACAGAATAAAGAAAAGAGAATGAAAAGAAATGAAGACAGCATAAAAGATTTCTGGGACAACATTAGACGCACCAACGTTCACGTTATAGGGGTCCCAGAAGGAGAAGAGAGAGAGAAAGAAAGCTGGAAAATAACTGAAGAGATTATAGTCGAAAACTTCCCTAACATGGGAAAGGAAAAAGCCACCCAAGTCCAGGAAGCGTAGAGAGTCCCAGGCAGGATAAACCCAAGGAGAAACACGCTGAGACACATAGTAATCAAACGGACAAAAATTAAAGACAAAGAAAAAGTATTGAAAGCAGCAAGGGAAAAACAACAAATAATATACAAGGGAACTCCTTTAAGTATAACAGCTCATTTCTCAGCAGAAACTTTACAAGCCAGAAGGGAGTGGCATGATATATTTAAAGCGATGAAAGAGAAGAACCTACAACCAAGATTACTGTACCCGGCAAGGACTGCATTCACATTCGATGGAGAAATCAAAAGCTATGCAGACAAGCAAAAGCTAAGAGAATTCAGCAGCACCAAACCAGCTCTACAACAAATGCTAAAGGAATTTCTCAAAGTGGGAAACACAAGAGAAGAAAAGGACGTACAAAAACAAACCCAAAACAATTAAGAAAATGGTAATAGGACCATACATATCAATAATTACCTTAAATGTAAATGGATTAAATGCTTCAACCAAAAGATATAGACTGGCTGAATGGATACAAAACCAAGAACCATTTATATGCTGTCTACAAGAGACCTAGGGACACATACAGAGTGAAAGTGAGGGCATGGAAAAAGATATTCCATGCACATGGAAATCAAAGGAAAGCTGGAGTAGCAATTCTCATATCAGACAAAATAGACTTTAAAATAAAGACTATTACAAGAGACAAAGAAGGACACTACATAATGATCAAGGGATCAATCCAAGAAGAAGATAGAACAATTGTTAATATTTATGCACCCAACATAGAAGCACCTCAATTCATAAGGCAAATCCTAACAGCTGTAAAAGAGAAATTGACAGTAACACAATAATAATGGGGGACTTTAACACCATAGTTACACAAATGGACAGATCATCCAGACAGAAAATGAATAAGGAAACACAAGCTTTAAATGACACAACAGACCAGATAGATTTCATTGATATTTACAGGATATTCTATCCGAAAACAGCAGATTACACTGTCTTTTCAAGTGCACAAGAACGTTCTCCACGATAGATCACATCTTGGGTCACAAATCAAGCCTTGGTAAATTTAAGAAAATTGAAATCGCATCAAGCATCTTTTCTGACCACAGTGCTATGAGATTAGAAAGAAATCACAGGGGAAAATATGTAAAAAACAAAAACACGTGGAGGCTAAACAATACATTACTAAACAACCAAGAGATCACTGAAGAAAGCAAAGAGGAAATCAGAAAATACCTTGAGACAAATGACAATGAAAACATGACGATCCAAAACCTATGGGATGCAGCAAAAGCAGTTCTAAGAGGGAACTTTATAGCTATACAATCCTACCTCAAGACACAAGATAAATCTCAAATAAACAATCCAACTTTACACCTCAAGGAATTAGAGAAAGAAGAACAAAAAACCCCAAAGTCAGTAGAAGGAAAAAATTCATAAATATCAGAGCAGAAATAAATGAAATACAAAGAAAGAAAACAATAGCAAAGATCAATAAAACTAAAAGCTGGTCCTTTGAGAAGATAAACAAAATTGATAAAGCTTTAGCCAGCCTCATCAAGAAAAAGAGGGAGAGGACTCAAATCAATAAAATTCGAAATGAAAAAGGAGAAGTTACAAAGGACACTGCAGAAATACAAAGCATCATAAGAGACTACTACAAGCAACTCTATGCCAATAAGCTAGACAACCCGGAAGAAACAGACAAATTCTTAGAAAGCTATTACTTTCCAAGACTGAATGAGGAAGAAATAGAAAATATGAACAGACCATCACAAGTAATGAAATTGAAACTGTGTCAAAGTCTTCCAACAAACAAGTCCAGGACCAGATGGCTTCACAGGTGAAATCTATCAAAAATTTAGAGAATAGCTAACACCCATCCTTCTCAAATTCCTCCAAAAAATGGCAGAGGAAGGAACACTCCCAAACTCATTCTATAAGGCCACCATCAACCTGATACCAAAACCAGACAAAGATACTACAAAAAAAGAAAATTGTAGACCAATATCACTAATAAATATTGATGCAAAGATCCTCAACAAAATACGAACAAACAGAATGCAACAACACATTAAAAGGATCATACACCATGATCAAGTGGGATTTATCCCAGGGATGCAAGGATTCTTCAATATATGCTAATCAATCAGTGTGATACACCATAATAATAAATTGAAGAAGAAAAACCATATGATCATCTCAATAGATGCAGAAAAAGCTTTTGACAAAATTCAACACCCATTTATGATAAAAAATCTCCAACAAGTGGACATAGAGGGAACCTACCTCAACATAATAAAGGCCATATACGACAAACCCACAGCAAACATCATTCTCAATGGTGAAAAACTGAAAGCATTTCCTCTAAAATCAGGAACAAGACAAGGATGTCCACTCTCGCCACTATTATTCAACATAGTTTTGGAAGTCCTAGCCATGGCAATCCGAGAAGAAAAAGAAATGAAAGGAATCCAAATTTGAAAAGAAGTAAAACTGTCACTGTTTGCAAATGACATGACACTATACATAGAGAATCCTAAAGATGCCACCAGAAAACTTGTACAGCTAATCAATGAGTTTGGTAAAGTTGCAGGATACAAAATTAATGCACAGAAATCTCTTGCATTCCTGTTCACTAACAATGAAAGATCAGAAATAGAAATTAAGGAAACAGTCACATTGACCACTTCAAAAAAAAAGAAAAAAATACCTAGGTATAAACCTACCTAAGGAGGTGAAAGACCTTTAGTCGGAAAACTATAAGACACTGATGAAAGAAATCAAAGATGACACAAACAGATGGAGAGATATACCATGTTTTGGGATTGGAAGAATCAATATAGTGAAAATGACTATACTACCCAAAGCAATCTACAGAGTCAATGCAGTCCCTATCAAATTACCAGTGGCATTTTTTACAGAACTAGAACAAAAAATCTAAAACTTTGTATGGAAACACAAAAGACCTCGAATAGCCAAAGGAATCTTGAGTGAAAAAATGGAGCTCGAGGAATCAGACTCCCTGACTTCAGACCATACTACAAAGCTACCGTAAGCCAGACAATATGGTATTGGCACCAAAACAGAAGTATAGATCAATGGAACAGGATAGAATACCCAGAGAAAACCCACACAACTATGGTCAGCTAATCCAAGACAAAAGAGGCAAAGTTATACAATGGAGAAAAGACAGTCTCTTCAGTAAGCGGTGCTGGGAAAACTGGACAGCTGCATGTAAAAGAATGAAATTAGAACACTCCCTAACACCATACACAAAAATAAACTCAAAATGGATTAAAGACCTAAATGTAAGACCAGACACTATGAAACTCTTAGAGGAAAACACAGGAAGAACACATCTTTGACATAAATCATAGCTAGATTTTTTTTGGACCCACCTCCTAGAGTAATGGAAATAAAAACAAAAATAAGCAAATATGACCTAATGAAACTTAAAAGCTTTTGCACAGCAAAGGAAACTATAAACAAAACAAAAAGGCAACACTCAGAATGGGAGAAAATATTTGCAAACAATTCAACAGACAAAGGATTAATCTCCAAAACATATAAACAGCTCATGCAGCTCAATATTAAAAAAACAAACAAACCAATCAATAAACGGGCAGAAGACCGAATTAGACATTTCTCCAAAGAAGACATACAGACGCACATGAAAAGCTGCTCAACATCACTAATTATTAAAGAAATGTAAATCAAAACTACAATGAGGTACCACCTCACACCAGTTAGAATGGGCATCATCAGAAAATCTACAAACAACAAATACTGAAGAGGGTGTAGAGAAAAGGGAACCCTCTTGCACTGCTGGTGGGAATGTAAATTGATACAGCCACTATGGAGAACAGTATGGAGGTTCCTTAAAATACTAAAGATACAATTGCAGTATGACCCAGCAATCCCACTAATGGGCATATACCCAGAGAAAACCATATTTCAAAAAGAGACATGCACCCCAGTGTTCACTGCAGCACTATTTACAATAGCCAGGTCATGGAAGCAACCTAAATGCCCGTCAACAGATGAATGGATAAAAAAGATATGGTACATATATACAATGGAATATTACTCAGCCATAAAAAGGAACAAAATTGCATTATTTATAGAGATGTGGATGGACCTAGGGACTGTCATGCAGATTGGAGTAAGTCAGAAAAAGAAATATCATACATTAACGCATATATGTGGAATCTAGAAAAATGGTACCGATGAACCGGTTTGCAGGGCAGAAAGAGACACAGATGTAGAGAACAAATGTATGGACACCAAGGAGAGAAAGCAGGGGTGGTGGTGGTGGTGGTGGGATGAATTGGGAAATTGGGATTGACACGTATACACTAATATGTATAAAGTTGATAAGTAATAACCTGCTGTATAAAAAATTTTTTTTAAAAAAGCAAAGAGACAAGCTGCAATTTCTAAATCTGTACCATGTGAGGCAGCTCCCATCAGAAAGTAATGACAAATGCATGATAATATGCGTCTTCCATTTTATCCCAATAATATGTTACTTTATATTTAATAATCATTTTTGGTCATAAAATCTAGAAGTTGTTTTGGGTTCAGAACAGGAAAGGATGAGTCAAAGATGACTGCAAAGTGTTTCTTTTTTTTTTTTTTTTTTTTTTAAATTTTATTTATTTTTATTTATTTTTGGCTGTGTTGGGTCTTCGTTTCTATGCGAGGGCTTTCGCTAGCTGCGGCGAGCAGGGCCCACTCTTCATCGCGGTGCGCGGGCCTCTCACTGTCGCGGCCTCTCGTTGTGGAGCGCAGGCTCCAGACGCGCAGGCTCAGTAGTTGTGGCTCACGGGCCCAGCTGCCCCGCGGCATGTGGGATCCTCCCGGACCAGGGCTCGAACCCGTGTTCCCTGCATTGGCAGGCGGATTCCCAACCACTGCGCCACCAGGGAAGCCCCCTGCAAAGTGTTTCTGATTCTGTTCATACTTAAAATAGTCACTCAACAAATTTTTATAGAAACCTACCATACACATGGCACTGTGGTATGATGTTCACTTCAGACAACATAGGCACACTTCCCAGGGTATACGCTGTTCTCTTGAACTAAGGGAACTAATTTATCCCAAAAGAATCCATTGATTTGTTTCTTCATAACCCTGAAAGAAGACCCTGCTGTATGCCCAAACTATTTAGGTCCAGACATTCTCAAACTGTGGTTGAGCATCTGAATCAACAGGAGGTCTTCCTGAAAGAGATCTATGCAAAGATGGTGGTTTTCTTCAGTACACATGAGACAAGAGGCAATTTTCAAAAAACCTTTCCTCAATATCAAGAGGAAACCATAATAATAATAATGACAACAACAACAGCAGCAGCAGCAGCAATACTAGTAAAAAAAATAGTAGGATTCAAAAGCCTAGATTAAAAATAGAACTTTCCAGCATGGTGATTATACCTAATAACACTGCATTGTACACATGAATGTTGCTAAGACAGTAGATTTTTTGTGTGTGGAATCAATGAACACTGTTCTAAATTGTTGCCAAAATCTGTTTGTGAAAGTTCTTTGTATGACTGATGTGACGTTCCTCCAGATTTCAAGTCATTCTGGCTATTAAACGCCACTAGCTTGATTGTACAAATTCTGGGTGCCCAGTTTCGTGTCTGCCGGGGACACTCTGTTAACCAAGCACTGAAAGGCAAAAGTCAGTTGGAAAATTAGCAGATATCTTTCCTTGAACACCTGAGCCTGTTTTTATAGGGTTTTATAGGGCAGGGAAGCTGCTCACACAATTGGATGGGATGGGACCAGGTTACTGTGCTTCAATTTTGGCTTTCAACCAGCTTTGTACTGCTCTCCGAGAGGTTCTGCATACGATGTGGAGGCTTCATGCAGTGCTTTAGGTGCTTTTGACCTAGATGTATCGGTTTCTGTTGTTTACATCACAGCTTGGAAATGAACAGCCATGATGGAATCTGTGACCTTTTAAAACGTAAATATTTTGGACTGTGCCACTGACCGGGATGTGAGACCCTGTGGTAAATTATCTCATTACTTAATCAGATTTTAAAAATGTGTATTTAAAACTTGCTGTGAAGAATAGAACTGCTCACAGTAGTGGGGATACAGAGTAAAATGTGAAGGAAAAATGTGAAAAACAATCACAAAAATATTGCCCTCTTTAAGGTGAGAGACCCATTTCTTACAGGGAGAGATGGCTCAATACACTGTTTTTTTTCTTTTTTTGTGATACGCGGGCCTCTCACTGTTGTGGCCTCTCCCGTTGCGGAGCACAGGCTCCAGAGGCACAGGCTCAGCGGCCATGGCTCACGGGCCCAGCCACTCCGCGGCATGTGGGATCTTCCCGGACCGGGGCACGAACCCATGTACCCTGCATCGGCAGGCGGACTCTCAACCACTGCGCCATCAGGGAAGCCCTCAATATATTTTTTAACTGAGATATAATTGACATATGTTTCAGGTGTAGGACATAATGATTTGTTATATGTATACACTTGTGAAGTGATCACCACAGTAAGTTTAGTTAACATCCATCACCACACATAGTTAGAAATGTTTTCCTTGTGATGAGAACTTTCAAAGATGTACTCTCTGAGCAGCTTTCAAATATACAACACGTTACCTGTAACGACAGTCACCACGCTGTTCGTTACATTCCCACAAATTACCTTATAACTGGAAGTTTGTACCTTTTGACCAACTTCACCCATTTCGCCCAGCCCTCCCACTCCACCACCTGCCTCTGCCAACTACCAATCTGTTCTCTGCACGTATGAGTTGTGTGTGTGTGTGTGTGTGTGTGTGTGTGTGTGTGTTTTAAGGTTCCACATGTGAGATTATACAGTATTTGTCTTTCTGACTTATTTCACTTAACATAATGCCCTCAAGGTCCATCTATGTTGTCTCCGATGGCAGGATTTCTTTGTCTTTTATGGCTGAATTATATTCCAGTGTGTGTGTGTGTGTGTGTGTGTGTGTGTGTGTGTGTGTGTGTGTGTGTATGGTAAATACTGCAATTAACATGGGGCTGCAGATATCTTTTCAAGACAGTGATTTCATTTTCTTCAGATGAATATCCAGAAGTGGATGTTGGATAAGATAGCAGTTCTATTTTTTAATTTTCTGGGGAACCTCCATACTGTTTTCCACAGTGGCTGCACCAGTTTACGTTCCCACTAACAATGCACAAGGGTTCCCTCTTCTCCACATCCTTGCTAACATTTGTCATTTTTTTGTCTTTGTGATAATAGCCGTTCTAACAAATGTGAGGTGATATCTCACTGTCAACACATCTTTAAATCACAAGATACTACACCTGTGGTGAAGTTCACGGCTGAGGGTCAAAGGTTTCTGGGTCTTACTGGGGACCCTCTTCACCCTCAGAGGCACTTTTGGGAATAAAGGACTATATTTGATCATTTTTAAAAGACTTGAGCTCTCAAAAATCTTAAATTGCAGTTTTAAAAGCACAAACATGAATTTCAACACATCTGATAACTATTTTATTGTTAGAACTTCATACTGGTCCTTCAGAAGAGAATGCCTGTGGTCAGTACACACACATGGATATCAATTCAACTTCAAGGTCTTTGTTCCCAATAAAAATGTTAGCCCTATGAAAGCAAGGAAGGATATATTTCATTAAAGCTTTAGGAAGGAAAAGGAGTGATGGTGATTATAGCTAATGATACCATATTATACACCTCAATGCTGCTAAGAGAGTAGATCTTAAATGTTCTCAATACAAGAAAAAAAAACAGTAATTATGTGACAGGACGGAGGTGTTAGCTGACGCTACAGTGGTGATCATTTTGCAATACAGAAGTGGATCAAATCAACACGCTGTACACCTTAAACTTACTCAATGTGATATGTCAATTATATCTAAGTAAAGCTGGAAAAACAAAATTTTTTTAAAAATGGAACTTTTATCACATGCCAAAAGGCCCTTGAGGACTGCAAACTGACATTCATTCTTCACCCTCCCTAACATCATTATCTGGCTTTATTTGGCCCCGGTGCCCAGTTTGTGCCTGCCCTTCAGCCTCATCCCGCTCCTCCTATGACAGGATGGACCTCCTCTGACTTCCTCTGAAGCACTAAGCTCTTTCAAGTCTTGAGGCTTTCCTCATCCTGCAACCTTTTCCCTCACCCATATAGTAGTTTGTATCTGCTACTCCCAAACTCCTAATTTATTCCTCCTCCTCCCCTTTCCCCTTTGGTAACCCTAAATTTGTTTTCTATGGCTATGAGTCTGTTTCTGTTTTGAAAATAAGTTCATTGGTATCATATTTTAGACTCCACATATAAGTGATATCATATGATATTTTTTGTCTTGAGGGTGATGGTGGCCTCGTAGAATGAGTTTGGGAGTGTTCCTCCCTCTGCTATTTTGGAAGAGTTTGAGAAGGATAGGTGTTAGCTCTTCTCTAAATGTTTGATAGAATTCGCCTGTGAAGCCATCTGGTCCCTGGGCTTTAGTTTGTTAGAAGATTTTTAATCACAGACTCAATTTCAGTGCTTGTGACTGGTTTGTTTATATTTTCTATTTCTTCCTGGTTCAGTCTCCGAAGGTTGTGCTGTTCTAAGAATCTGTCCATTTCTTCCATGTTGTCCATTTTATTGGCATAGAGTTGCCTGTAGTAATCTCCCATGATCCTTTGTATTTTACGCTCCTTCTTCGTTTCTAATTCTATTGATGTGAGTCTTCTCCCTTTTTTTCTTGATGAGTCAGTCTAATGGTTTATCAATTTGTTTATCTTCTCAAAGAACCACCTTTTACTTTTATTGATCTTTGCTATTGTTTCCTTCATTTCTTTTTCATTTATTTCTGATCTGATCTTCATGATTTCTTTCCTTCTGCTAACTTTGGGGGTTTTTCTGTTCTTCTTTCTCTAATTGCTTTAGGGGTAAGGTGAGGTTGTTTATTTGAGATGATTCTTGTTTCTTGAGGTAGGATTGTATTGATATAAACTTCCCTCTTAGAACTGCTTTTGCTGTATCCCATAGGTTTTGGGTCAACATGTTTTCATTGTCATTTGTTTCTAGGTATTTTTTGCTTTCCTCTTTGATTTCTTCAGTAATCTCTTGGTTATTTAGTAGTGTTTTGTTTAGCCTCCATGTGTTTGCGTTTTTCACAGATTTTTTTCCTGTAATTGATATCTAGTCTCAGAGTGCTGTGGTCGGAAAAGACACGTGATAATGATCTTAATTTTCTTAAGTTTACCAAGGCTTGATTTGTGACCCAAGATATGATCTAACCTGGAGAATGTTCCATGAGCACTTGAGAAGAAAGTGTATTCTGCTGTTTTTGGATGAAATGTCCTTTAAATATCAATTAAGTCCATCTTGTTTAATGTATCATGTAAAGCTTGTGTTTCCTTATCTATAGTCATTTGGGATGATCTGTCCATTAGTAAAAGGGTGGTGTTAAAGTCCCCTACTATGATTGTGGAATTCCCCTTTTATGGCTGTTAGCATTTGCCTTATAAATGGAGGTGCTCCTATGTTGGGTGCATAAATATTTACAATTGTTATATCTTCTTTTTGGATTGATCCCTTGATCATTATGTAGTGTCCTTCTTTGTCTCTTGTAATAGTCTTTACTTTAAAGTCTATTTTGTCTGATAAGAGAATTGCTACTCCAGCTTTCCTTTGATTTCCATGTGCATGGAATATCTTTTTCCATGCCCTCACTTTCAGTCTGTATGTGTCCCTAGGTCTGAAGTGGGTCTCTTGTAGACAGCATATAAACGGTTCTTGCTTTTGTATCCATTCAGCCAGTCTATGTCTTTTGGCGGGAGCATTTAATCCATTTACATTTAAGGTAGTTATCGATATGTGTGTTCCTATTACCATTTTCTTAATTATTTTGGGTTTGTTATTGTAGGTCTTTTCCTTCTCTTGTGTTTCCTGCCTAGAGAAGTTCCTTTAGCATTTGTTGTAAAGCTGGTTTGGTGGTGCTGAATTCTGTTAGCTTTCGCTTGTCTGTAAAGGTTTTAATTTCTACATCAAATCTGAATGGGATCCTTGCTGGGTAGAGTAATCTTGGTTGTAGGTTTTTCCCTTTCATCACTTTTAATATGTCCTGCCACTCCCTTCTGGCTTGCAGAGCTTCTGCTGAAAGATCAGCTGTTAACCTTATGGGAATTCCCTTGTATGTTATCTGTTCTTTTTCCCTTGCTGCTTTTAATATTTTTCTTTGTATTTAATTTTTTTTTTTTTTTGCGGTATGTGGGCCTCTCACAGTTGTGGCCTCTCCCACTGTGGAGCACAGGCTCCGGGTGTGCAGGCTCAGCGGCCATGGCTCACAGGCCCAGCCACTCCGCGGCATGTGGGATACTCCCGGACCGGGACACGAACCCGTGTCCCCTGCATTGGCAGGCGGACTCTCAACCACTGTGCCACCAGGAAAGCCCTGTATTTAATTTTTGATAGTTTGATTAATATGTGTCTTGGTGTGTTTCTCCTTGGATTTATCCTGTATGGACTCTCTGCGCTTCCTGGACTTGATTGACTATTTCCTTTCCCATATTAGGGAGTTTTCAACTGTAATCACTTCAAATATTTTCTCAATCCCGTTCTTTTTCTCTTCTTCTGGGACCTCTATAATTCGAATATGGGTGCATTTAATGTTGTCCCAGAGGTCTCTGAGACTGTCCTCAGTTCTTTTCATTCTTTTTTCTTTATTCTACTCTGCGGTAGTTATTTCCACTATTTTATCTTCCCAGCCACTTATCCGTTCTTCTGCCTCAGTTATTCTGCTATTGATTCCTTCTGGATAATTTTTAATTTCATTT
Organism: Phocoena phocoena; assembly: GCF_963924675.1. NCBI lineage: Eukaryota > Metazoa > Chordata > Mammalia > Artiodactyla > Phocoenidae > Phocoena > Phocoena phocoena. Next base: position 132,432,502 of record NC_089221.1, on the reverse strand, counting down.
ATTGTGTTTTCATCATTGTTTGTTTGCTCTTTAGTTCTTCTAGGCCGTTGTTAAATGTTTCTTTTATTTTCTCCATTCTAGTTCCAAGATTTTGTAACATCTTTACTATCATTACTCTGAATTCTTTTTCAGGTAGACTGCCTATTTCCTCTTCATTTGTTTGGTCTGGTGGGTTTTTCCCTTGCTCCTTCATCTGCTGTGTGTTTCTCTGTCTTCTCATTTTGCTTAACTTACTGTGTTTGGGGTCTCCTTTTCACAGGCTGCAGGCCCGTTGTTTTTGGTGTCTGCCCCCAATGGCGAAGGTTGGTTCAGTAGGTTGTGTAGGCTTCCTGGTGGAGGGGACTGGTGCCTGTGTTCTGGTGGATGAGGCTGGATCTTGTCTTTCTGTTGGGCAGGCCACGTCCGGTGGTGTGTTCTGGGGTGTCTGTGCCCTTATGATTTTAGGCAGCCTCTCTGCTTATGCGTGGGGTTGTGTTCCTGTCTTGCTAGTTGTTTGGCATAGGGTGTCCAGCACTGTAGCTTGCTGGTCATTGAGTGGAGCTGGGTCTTAGCACAGAGATGGAGATCTCTGGGAGAGCTTTCACCATTTGATATTACATGGAGCCGGGAGGTCTTTGATGGACCAATGTCCTGAACTGAGCTCTCCAACCTCAGAGGCACAGGCCTGACACCCGGCTGGAGCACGAAGACCCTTTCAGTCACACGGCTCATAAGAAAAGGGAGGGGAGGGCTTCCCTGGTGGCGCAGTGGTTGAGAGTCTGCCTGCCAATGCAGGGGACATGGGTTCATGCCCCGGTCTGGGAAGATCCCACATGCCGCGGAGCAGCTGGGCCCGTGAGCCATGGCCGCTGAGCCTGCGCATCCGGAGCCTGTGCTCTGCAACGGGAGAGGCCACAACATTGAGAGGCCCACGTACCGCAAAAAAAAAAAAAAAAGGGGGGGGGAGGAGAAAAAAAAGGAAAAAATAAAATAAAGTTATTAAAATAAGAAATAAAATTATTAATAATTAAAAAATTAAAAATAAAAAAAGGAATAGAAAAAGAAAAAAGAGAGCAGCCAAACCCAAAAAAAAATCCACCAATGGTAACATGAGATAAAAATGATACTAAAAAACAAACAAACAAAAAACCAGACAGACAGAACCCTAGGACAAATGGTAAAAGCAAAGCTATACAGACAGAATCACACAAAGAAGCATACACATACACACTCACAGAAAGAGAATAAGGAAAAAAAATATATATATATATTAAAATAAAGGAAGAGAGCAACCAAATCAATAAACAAATCTACCAATGATAATAAACTCTAAATACTAAACTAAGATAAACATGAAACCAGAAACAAGTGAGACGCAGAAAGCAAACCCCAAGGGTACAGTTGCTCCCAAAGTCCACCACCTCAATTTTGGGATGATTCATTGTCTATTCAGGAATTCCACAGATGCAGGGTACAGCAAGTTGATTGTGGAGATTTAATCCACTGCTCCTGAGGCTGCTGGGAGAAATTTCCCTTTCTCTTCTTTGTTCGCACAGCTCCTGGGGTTCAGCTTTGGATGTGGCCCTGCCTCTGCGTGTAGGTTGCCTGAGGGTGTCTGTTCTTCACTCAGACAGGATGCGGTTAAAGTAGCACCTGATTATGGGGCTCTGGCTCACCCAGGGCGGGGGGAGGGAGGGGTACAGAATGCAGGGCGAGCCAGTGTGATATTGCAACAGCCTGAGGCATGCTGCGCGTTCTCCCGGGGAAGTTGGCCCTGGATCATGGGACCCTGGCAGTGGCAGGCTGCACAGTCTCCAGGGAGGGGAGGTGTGGACAGTGACCTGTGCTTGGACACAGGCTTCTTGGTTGCTGCAGCAGCAGCCTTAGCGTTTCATGCCCGTCTCTGTTTTCCGCACTAATAGCCACAGCCCGGGCCCATCTCTGGAGCTCGTTTAGGCGGTGATCTGAATCCCCTCTCCTCCCGCACCCCGTAACAATGGTCTCTTGCCTCTTAGGCAGTTCCAGACTTTTTCCCGGACTCCCTCCCGGCTACCTGTGGCGCACTAGCCCCCTTCAGGCTGTGTTCACGCAGCCAACCTCAGTCCTCTCCCTGGGATCTGACCTCTGAAGCCCAAGCCTCAGCTCCCAGCCCCCAGCCCCCACGCACCCCAGCAGGTGAGCAGACCAGCCTCTCGGGCTGGTGAGTGCTGGTCGGCACCAATCCTCTGTGAGGGAATCTCTCCGCTTTACCCTCTGCACCCCATGGCTCTGAAGCTTCCCCCCGTCCACCACCCCTCTCCACCAGTGAAGGGGCTTCCTAGTGTGTGGAGACTTTTCCTCCTTCACAGCTCCCTCCCAGAGGTGCAGGTCCTGTCCCTATTCTTTTGTCTCCGTTTTTCTTTTTTTCTTTTGCCCTACCCAGGTACGTGGGGAGTTTCTTGCCTTTTGGGAAGTCTGAGGTCTTCTGCCAGCATTCAGTAGGTGTTCTGTAGGAGTTGTTCCACATGTAGATGCATTTCTGATGTATCTGTGGGGAGGAAGGTGATCTCTACTTCTTACTCTTCCGACATCTTGAAGGTCTCTTCTCCAGTATTTATTACTTGTAGACTTTTGAATGATGGCTTTCTGACCAGTGTGAGGTGATACCTCATTGTAGTTTTGATATGTGTTTCTCTAATAATTAGCAATGTTGAGAATCTTTTCATGTGCCTATTGCCCATCTCTATGTCTTCTTTGGAGAAATGTCTGTTTAGGTCTTCTGCCCATTTTTTGATTGGGTTATTTGTTTTTTTGTTATTGAGTCGTGTGAGCTGCTCGTAAACTTTGGAAATTAAGCCCCTGTTTGTTGCATTGTTTGCAAATATTTTCTCCCATTCTGTGGGTTGTCTTTTCATTTTGTTTATGGCTTCCTTTGCTGTGCAAAAGCTTATAAGTATGATTAGGTCCCATTTGTTTATTTTTGCTTTTATTTCTATTGCCTTGGGAGACTGACCTAAGAAAACAATGCTATGATTTATGTCAGAAAATGTTTTACCTATGTTCTCTTCTAGGAGTTTTATGGTGCCGTGTCTTATATTTAAGTCTTTAAGCCATTTTCAGTTTATTTTTGTGTAGGGTATGAGGGAGTGTTCTAATTTCATTGATTTACATGTGGCTACCCAGGTTCTAAAAAGCTTTTCTTAACAATCCTCTACATGAGATCAAGTCCTTTGAGTGTAGGAAGAGAATCTAACAGAGGCAAACCTCAGAGACAGTGTGGGTTCAGTTCCAGACCAATGCAGTAAAGAGAGTCACACAAATTTTCTGATTTCCTTGTGCATATAAAAGTAATGTTTACATTATACTTTAGTCTATAAATTGTGTGATAGCATTATGTCTAAAAAATGTATACATCTCACGAAAAATACTTATGGTTAAAAAATATTCACCATAATCTGAGCCTTCAGTGTGTTGTGATCTCTAGGCAATAGTAACATCAAAGATCACTGATCACAGATCATCGTAACAAATATAATAACGAAAAAGTCTGAAATATTGCAAGAAGTACAAAAATATGACACAGAGATACAATGTGAGCAAACGTTGTTGGAAAAAAATGGTGCTGATAGACTTGCTTAATGCAGAGTTGCCACAAACTTTCAGTTTTTAAAAAGAAAACCCCACAATATCTGAAAGTACAATAAAGTGAGGCGTGCTAAAACCGGGTATGCCTGTCTATCTAAGGGCACTGCCTGCCAGGATCCCAAACCCTTTGGTAAGCACTCAATAAATATTTGGTACACCAAAGTGAGTAGTTTGGTTTTAATTTTCTGTAGAAAATGAGGAACCTCGTTTCATGTTTTAACATAAACATGTAAAGTGTCAAAAAGTCAAAACAGTTGTCTGTCTTGGCTTACACTTAACATTTTTAACGTATGCAGCAAGAATAAACACAAAGAATAGCAGTGAAGCATATCTAATCATCTTTTTTTTAACCATCTCAGAGGTATTTCCAGCATTCTGTAACTAGATATAGAAAATAAAGTTTCTGAAGGAAGGGAGATGATAGTTATAAATGAACCGAGAGTTCCAAAGAACGCATGTCATCGCATTCTTTATGCGAAAAATAATCTTTATTCAAAAGAGTTTCTTCCTAGGCACTGCTTCCTTTCCCCTTCAGCAATCTCTTTAAAGTCTCTTGATCACACCACCTGCTCCCTCCTGAGCTTGGGGTTACACCTGTGAAATAGCAACCTTGGCTGGCAGCTACCTGCTGTTGGCTGTGAACTCCATTCAGTGTGATCCCTTTGAGTCTGAATTCAAACTCAGTGCCATGTACCTCAGTATGCTGTTTAAGAAAAAACAGCTTGGTCCTTAAGAGATTAACCTGCCAATCACAGGAAGATGCCTCATACCCGCCAGGCACAGGCAACCTATACAAAGCAGTGAAAGCCTTTAAATGTAACTTTGAAATATCCAACCATTTATTCCCAAGTGTGTGTGTGTGTGTGTGTGTGTGTGTGTGTGTACGTTATAACTGTGTATATATTGTGTTTACTCATGAAATGAGATTTGTTTTGCTCAGATAAAGCTCTAAAAAGCATAGTGCTTTACATTTAGGTAGCATTTTATACCTTCAAAGCCTTTGTGCAGATAGTAAACAATTAGACAAAGAGGATACGATCCTTGACTTGGGAAGTGATTTACATTGAGGTTCTCAAAGTTCACATGGGCCTGGAAGCAGAAGCATCAGCATCACCCAGGAGCTTGTGAGAAATGCAGAATCCTGGGCCCTATCCAGAACTATTGATTCCCCAACTTTGGAGATGGGTTTTACATGTCCTCCAAGTGACTGTGAGACATGCTCAACTTTGACAACTGCTGGCTTGGAGAAAGACACATAGGAGATTTCGTACGGTGCTGGTGAAGACCACAGAAAATGCTCACCAAGTGTTAGGGCTGAAACCTGGCTCCTCCACTTACTTCAGCATCTTGTTCACTGACATGGTCTCAGATCCCCCATCTCAAAAATTGGAGTAATAATAATACTTACCACAAAGAGTTGCTGCAAAAATTAAATGGTAAGATGCATGAAGTGCTTGGGATAGCATCCAATAAATATTAGCAATTATTGAATGGGTCAGATCCATTAAATAGAGAGACTGGAAGTTGGGAAAGCCTTGAGGCCAAGAGGGTAGGAAAATTCTAAAATTATCTATGACTAAAAAGAGTAGAAGCCAAGAAATAAATAAAATGACAATGTACCCCAATGTTCATAGCAGCATTATTTACAGTGGCCAAGATATGGAAGCAACCTAAATGATGAATGGATTAAGAAGATGTGGTATACATATATACAATGTAATATTACTCAGCCATAAAAAGAATGAAATTTTGCCATTTGCAGCAAAATAGATGGACTTGGAGGGTATTATGCTAAGGGAAATAAGTCAGAGAAAGACAAATACTGTATGATATCACTTATACGTGGAATCTAAAAAATAAAACAAACTAGTGAATATAACAAAAAAGAAGCCAACTCAAAGATACAGAGAACAAACTAGCAGTTACCAGTGGGGAGAAGGAAATGAGAGGGACAATATACGGGTAGGGGATTAAGAGGTGCAAATTATTACGTATAAAATAAGCTATAAAGATATATTGTACAACATGGGGAATACAGCCAATATTTTATAATAACTATAAATGGAGTGTAACGTTTAAAAATTGTGACTCACTATATTGTACACCTGTAATTTATATAATATTTTACATAAACTATACTTTAAAAGAAAGTAAAAATAAATAAATAAATAAAATGAAAAGGCGTGCATTCACTGCAAGGTTAAGTCTTATTTTTATACTTGATTCGTGTGGAAATCCCAGCCTACCCCACAAGCATCACAAAAGTATCTGATGGGACTTCCCTGGTGGTGCAGTGGATAAGAATCTGCCTGTCAGTGCAGGGGACATGGGTTCAATCCCTGGTCTGGGAAGATCCCACATGCCACAGAGCAACTAAGCCCGTGAGCCACAACTACTGAGCCTGCGCTCTAGAGCCCGCGAACTGCAAATACGGAGCCCACGGGCCTAGAACCCGTGCTCTGCAACAAGAGAAGCCACCACAGGGAGAAGGCCGTGTACCGCAACAAAGAGTAGCCCCTGCTCGCCACAGCTAGAGAAAGCCCACGTGCAGCAACAAAGACCCAACGTACCCAAAAATAAATGAATAAATAAATTTTTAAAAAGTCTGATAACATCATATAAGATCACCCAAGTGCTTTCCTTATCTAACACAGATGGAGGAAGAGTAAGCAAAGATTGACATATTTTTACAATATTATAACAGTACTGCTATTTTGCAAGTCTTTATTATGTTACATCCAGAAATTCTATGGCTGCCTTGTTTTAGTACCATTATTGATATTAAACATGCTGCTGTGGCTCCAGAAAAAATAAAACAAGTATGTTTTTGTGCAAAACAGCTCAGAGGGAAGCAACACTATCTCAGAGCTGCTCGGAGCCCTTAGTTTAAGAAACGGCGAATCCTCCCAATTGCACAGCTTTCACGCATGCTTTTTTGCTACATGGAAACAAGTCAAAGGCATCAAATGCTGACTCTGACAGCTGTTGTCTCTCATTTTCAACCTGACATAATGAGTTTCAAGACTTCAAGGCTGCTGCCCAGAAGCGGTGGTGAGGCCTGAGTAATTGGTTTGGAAGAGTGAAGAAACTGAACAAAAGGAAAGAAGGAACAAACATGGTCTCATTCTTACTCTTGAGCTATCAGTCTGGAATTTCTTTACTCCTGGTGGAATTCTGCAAGTCAAACCATGATTCTTCATAGTGCAAAATATGCAAGGATGTATTCGTCCTGCATTATACATGCCCAGCCTAGCGACACAAAGAGATGAGGTGGACACGCGAGGGTGGCTGATCAGAAGAATCTTACTCACCACCTGTTGAGGGTGTCATACTATTTCTTGCTTCCTCATAAATTAAGAACATTCCCATTACACTGAACTATATTTATTTAAAGCTACATTGTCTACTTACAGAATGCAAACTAAAATTCATTGCTTTTGAATCCTGTGCTATCATTCCAGTAAGAGGAACTGGTAATTTGCACGTTAAAATTCCACTTGCCAATACTGAGATCCACCATATTCGATTAGAAAGTAGATTCCAGGGGTGAGCGAGGGAGTGATAATTGTAACCTAGTATGATAGAAAATATGCCATTGGTATTAAGTGAAACAAGGGGTTGGCAAGCAACGGCCCACAGGTCAAATCGAGCCAGCCACCATGAGCTAAGAGACATTTTCTCATCTTTAAATGGTTGAAAAAATGATCTAAAAATAACATTTCACAACTCATGAAAATTATGTGAAATTCCAATTTCAGTGCCCATAAATAAAGTTTTATTGGACTGTATACATATTGTCTATGGCTGTTTTGATGTGACAACCACAGAGACAGTATAGCCTATGAAGCCTAAAATACTTACCACCTGCTATTTATAGAAAAAAAATTTGCCCATGCTTGAGTTAAACAAAGAGCAAAAGTGGAGATGGGTCTACTGTTTCTATCTTTCGCTCTTATATTTTCTTGCCAATTGCAAAGAAACATGCGCTCTTGAGAAACTGCAATAATTACAAGAACAGGGACAGCCGCATCTACTCAATGCTTCCAGTGTTCTGGGGAAATGAAACATGCATTATCTCACTGAATCCTCACATCAGTCTTGTGATGTCATTATTATTACTCCCATTTTACAGAGGAGGAAACTGGAGCTTAAAAGGCTTAAACTTGCCTGGTTAATGATTAAGGCTTATTTTTTTACTCCCTGCAAACATCATTTAACCTTCAAAATATCACTAACTCCATCTCTAATAATTTTGAATATCTACCTTTCTTTTTGGACAATAAAAAATTGGGAAGGACACTATGATGGAGACTAAAACATAAAGTCAGTTTGACCAATGAAGGTGAAAAGCGTACATGTGACGGTTGGCACTATTAGTTGTCTATCTATTACCTAGCTCCCTCTTTTCTGTTAAAAGACCCTGACTCCATTCAAGGTGGATCTGTACTTATTCCTTTCCAAGTCTCCCTGACAGCCAGAGTGACCCTGGACATGGTTTGGGCCAAGGAGATGCAGGTGGAGGTCTGTTGGGGGCTCTTGGAAAATATTTTGTTCTAATAAAAGGAAAATTTACGATTGGAACCACTCCTGTTTTCTTCTTCTCTATGCTTTAAAAGTGGATGTGGTGTCTTGAATTACAGCAGTCATCTTGTGATCATGAGGCAACATGCACAGAAGTAAAACAAAGAACTGTAGAGATGCTGCTTCTGAACCAATGACAGCAGCTGCCATCTCCAGATTTCTTTAGGTCATTTAGGTCATTACCTGCAGCCATCCCTAACTGATAGAGCTATACAACAAAGCATACAAATCTAACTCATCTCTACATTCAGTCCTTCCTGTTTCCTGGATGAACTGTCCCCAACACAATATATTTCAAACGCTTATGATATTTCTAAATAAACAAACAAACGCTCTATACTTAACCCAGCTAGGCCTTTATTAAAACACAACATGCATTCATTTGATCTTTCATTCTCTCACTCAAAAATTACCTTTTAAGAATCTATTACTACATTTTTTTCCTCTACGAGTTTTAGAGTATCTGCCCTTACATTCAGGTCTTTAATCCATTTTGAGTTTGTGTTTGGTGTTAGGGAGTGTCAGAACACTCTCTGACATAAACTGCTACAATGCCTTTTTTGATCCACCTCCTAGAGTAATGAAGATAAAAACAAAAATAAACAAATGGCACCTAATTAAACTTAAAAGCTTCTGCACAAATGGCTCATGCAGCTCAATAACAAAAAAAACTAACAACCCAATCAAAAAAATGGGTGGAAGATCTAAATAGATGTTTCTGCAAAGAAGGCATAGGGATGGCCAAAAAGCGCATGAAAAGATGCTCAACATCACTAATTATTAACGAGAAATGCAAATCAAAACTACAATGAGGTATCACCTCACACCGGTCAGAATGGCCATCATCAAAAAATCTACAAACAATAAATGCTGGAGAAGGTGTGGAAAAAAGGGAACCCTCCTACACTGTTGGTGGGAATGTAAATCGGTACAACCATTATGGAGAACAGTGTGGAGGTTCCATAAAAGCTAAAAATAGAACTACCATGTAATCTAGCAATCCCACTCCTGGGCATATATTCAAAGAAAACCATAATTCGAAAAGCTACATGCACCCCAGTGTTCACATCAGCACTATTTACAATAGCCAAGACACGGAAGCAACCTAAGTGTCCATCGACAGAAGAATGGATAAAGAAGATGTGGTACATATACACAGTGGAATATTACTCAGCCATAAAAAGGAATGAAATTGGGTCATTTGTAGAGATGTGGATGGACCTGGAGATTATCATACTAAGTGAAGTAAGTCAGAAAGAGAAAGACAAATATCATATGATACCACATATATGTGGAATCTAATAAAAAATGATACAAATGAACTTATTTACAAAACAGAAACTGACACACAGATTTCTAAATCAAACTTAGGGCTACCATAGAGGAAATGTTGGGGAGGATGGCATAAGTTGGGAGAATGGGATTAACATATACATACTATTATATACCAAATAGATAACTAATAAGGACCTACTGTACAGCACAGGGAACTCTACTCAACATTCTGTAATGACCTACATGGGAAGAGAGTCTGAAAAACAATGGAGATTATCTATCTATCTATCTATCTGGTTCACTTTGCTGTACACCTGAAACTAACACAACATATTACTACAGATCAGGCACAGTTATTTATAGACACTAAGGAAAAGAAGGTCTCAGAACTCAGAGAAAAGGAGAAAGGCTTTGGTACCAGAAAGTCTAATTGCCAGGGATCATTTCTGTTACCGTACTCTGGATAGCCATGTGAAGCAACCATAAACAATCCAGTCTCTTGAGTCAAAAAGATCCAGGTTTGAACTCATATGCTGCCACTTACAAGCTGGAGAACTTATAAGAGTTACTTAACTTGCTCCTGAGCCTGTCTCTTCACCTCTAATGTGGGAATCATAATCTCCACTTAAAAGGTCGGTGGGCGATTAAGTGAGACTGTGCAGCTGTGGTACCCAGCACAGCCTGACACAGAGTCAGTTAATGGAAGTCGCCATTATTACTGTTAGCAGCATACCAGGATATGAACAACATATATTTAAGTGTTGATGAGGAAAAGGGCTGGGATGGGAGAAGACAGATATGAACCAGAGAAGGCAGTCTGGAGAGAGGGATTTTTCAGCTAGAAATGGAAAGATGAATAGGAGTTGGCTGGAGAGAAGTAAGAGGGAGAGTGGAATATTTTGAGCACGGATAACCGTCTTAGGGGGACAGTGTTTGGCAGAGAGGGCAGATGGAGGAAAGGCATGAGCCCTGAGAACTGGCAGGCGATGACACTGAAAGGCCAGGTTGCAGCCAGATGGTGAGAGGCCTTATATATACCAGGCTGAGTCTGGTGCTTTATCCCATAAGCAAGGAGCAACCTCTGAAGGACCGTAAGCAAAAAAGTGACATAATCGGATCTCTGTTCTAGATGGATAATTAGCAGCAGAATGGGAGGTGGACTGGAGTGGGTAGAAACCTGAGTAACAAGAGCCATTAGAAGGTTACTTGTACAAACCAGCCAAAGGGTAATGAGGGACCACACTAGGAAAGTGATACTGGAGCAGGGAGCAGGTGGAAGAGGGTGGGTTTTAGAAATATTTGGGGACTCCGTGTTGTCTTGATTGTGGGGTTGAGGGGCTATTAAATGCTATTAGCTAAGACAGGAATGTTCAGGAAGGATATTAATGAATGAAAGTTCAAATTATAAGAATATGGTCTTTTTGGGAAGTTAGCTATTTCTGTCAAGTCCTCACTCAAGAGTCAACCTAATTCTTCTTGAATGCCACCCAAGCCTGCTTTGTCTTGTGACATCAGTGCATGGGAATAAGGCCTGGCCACGTTCCGTTCTTAACAAACCATTACGAACACTTGTGAAGGCACCTTAATGAGAAAGATGATTTCCAGCACCTCTACTGATAATTTTAAAAGGATTTTGCAGTCAAGAAATATGACTCAGACACCCTATTATCCACCGCGCTGCTGCCATGCCTAGTGTGGGGCCTTGCAAATGGTAAGTGCTCAACAAAGGGTTGTTACTTTGATTTGATGGAAAATCACACTTCTTAAGCGTCAACTTTAAAGTCTTCAGTGATCACAGTGAACACTCTGAAGAGACAACTGCGGAAGCAGGTCTCAGAAGGAAAGAACATGGAGCTGTCTGCAGGAATCTAGGCTCTCAGTGATCTGTCTACTCCTCCAGAGACAAAATACGGCATTCTGTGGCCTGAGTTCCGAACACTTCCCTGGGCTTCTATGCATGATCAGTTCTCAGCCTTTGACCCAGCTTTGCATGCTCGTCTCAATGTGCATCCCTCCCACCGTTCAAAATGGTACATCAGAGTCACAAGCTGTTCCAGTGCACATGCTCCCTGCATTAATCCTGGCGCGCTTGATGCCATGCTCATCACAGGCCACGGGAGTCTTCTTGTACTTTTTCGCATCCCAAACTTCTCTTGTTCTGTGTTCTCACTCACCATTTCCCACGTGCTCTCTAGAACCATGGTTCCATGCACATTAATCACACAGGCTGGGGGAATATGGGCACAGTGAAATAAGTCTGGTAAATAATGGATCCTTTTCCTATGCTAATATGCACTGAAAATGTTCAGAAACAGAAAAACCTTCATAATATTTCCCACACTGACCTGATAATGGATGTTTTAAGTGAGTGTACATCTCCAGGATGGATAAACGAAAAGGTAAACCGACCTAAGCACAATTACCAAAGAGTATTTGCTCATGGACTTCCCTGGTGGCGCAGTGGTTGAGAATCCGCCTGCCAGTGAAGAGGACAAGGGTTTGATCCCTGGTCCAGGAAGATCCCACATGCTGCGGAGCAACTAAGCCCGGGCGCCACAACTACTGAGCCTGCACTATAGAGCCCACGAGCCACAACTACTGAGCCCACATGCCACAACTACTGAAGCCCGCGCACCTAGAGCCCGTGCTCCGTGACAAGAGAAGCCACCACACTGAGAAGCCTGCACACCACAACAAAGAGTAGCCCCCGCTCGCTGCATCTAAAGAAAGCCCGAGCGCAGCAACAAAGTCCCTCAATGCAGCCAAAAGTAAATAAATAATAATTTAAAACAAAATCTTTGGTCATAAGATACAGGGAATGAATGAATGAATGAGAAAGAAAGAGACAGAGGGAAGGAAGGAAGGAGGGAAGGGAGGAAGGGAGGGAGGGGAAAAAGGAAGAAAGGTAAGTCAATGGAATGATTGAAAAAGTTACCTGTATTTTTTTTTCTCTGAAATAATTATCTCCCCTCCATTCCGGACTGCATCAAGAGAAGAGGAAGGACATCAGGGGTCTGAAAACACAGGAGGAAATTCTGAAGGGCCCAAATTTAGGAAACTCCCCTTTACAGAAAGACTATTACCTTGGGCAAATACCCAAGAGGAGGCATTCCTGTGAAAGAGGAAAAGCATTCACAAGTAAGTGAGGGGTAACTCCAAAGGGACAGCCATCTATTGAAGCTGGCAGCTGTCTGCCACGAAACACACTTCTCTCCTTTGTCCATTTTGTGAACCTGATTCCGTCAGCACTCCTGCTCTGTAAGGAACCGGTGCACTAATGTGAACTGCTACCACTCGAAAGTAATGGACTGAGAATGCCATTATTTGAAATTGTTTGAGGCCATGCAGTCCCAACTTCATTAGCTCCATTTCTAGGAAACCTATCTACCAGATTCTGTGGCACCTGCAGAAGTGGAAGAAATCCACACCAATGCCACTCTATCACAAATGCCATTCTCTGCATTAAGATAAGTCACACACACACGGATAGGTATTTGTCTTATGGTAGGCAGGAAAATGGTCCCCCAAATATGCCCATGTCCTAATCCCTAGGATACATCAATATGATGAGATTATCCTAGAGTATCCCGATAGGCGACTGAAGAGCCTGAAAAGCAGAAGAAACAGGAAAACCAGGAATCAGAGAGATGAGGCAGAAGGGGGAGGCAAAAGATTATAAGCACAAAGAGAATTCATGACCATGGGCTGAGAGATGTTGGTTCCAGGAGCTAAGAGCAGCCCCTGGCCCACAGCCAGGAACCACACAGAATTCTGCCAACAACCCGAATAAGCCTAAAAGCAGACTGTCCCCCAGATAACAGCCCAGGCCTATCAACACCTTCACTTTGACCTTGTGAGATCCTATGCAGAAAATCTAACTGAGCCACTCCATGCCTAGGCTTCCGACCCACGGAAAGAGCAAGACAATAAATAGGTACTGTTGTAAGCCATCAAATTTCGGGTTATTTGTCACTGCGGCAATAGAAAACTAATAGAGGATTTGTGTGCAAGTAACCCAGGAATATTAATGATCCAACACTGGATCCATACAACTTGGGATCCATCCAACAGTGGATGCATCCAACTATGTATTTTTGGAGCGTCTCACCTACTCTGGTCAGGCACCTGGTGGTAAGCTGTACGTGAACTAAGCTCACAGTGATGAACAAAAGCAGGCATCTCCTCCACTGCTTTCAGTCCATTTGGGGACAGAAACATTAAATAAACAACATTTACATAAATACATATGCAATAGCAGACTGTGATAAGTCAATTGGAGGGGAGGTGCTTGGCGCTAAGAGTCTCTATCAGAGGCTCTGGTGGGCGTGTGTCAGCTAAGACTTCCCTGACAAACTGACAAGCTGAGATGGGCAGTATATGTAGGAAGGATGTGAAGGTGCAGAGATTTGGGGGGAGAAAGACCAGTGAAGACTTTGAAGCAAGAGGGAACAGAAAGTGAAAATGCTGGGGTCGCAGGATTAGGCTGGAGAGGGATGCAATGGCTAGATCAGGAGGGTGTTATAAGCCATTCTAAGGATCTTCCATAAAGAAAATATAAACATGCACCATGCTTCAAAAGGAAAGGGACTGTTTACTGATTAATGCAAAGGAATTCTTTGTTGATTAATAATTCTAGAAAGTGTTGTATTCATGAATTGATACTCAGGCTGTCCCCTGTGAGCTGCAGGCTTACAAAATTTTAATCCACAGCTTAGGAAACGAAAAATGAAGTACAGAGCCTGCCCTTCAAACATCAGCTCACCCAGAGGTTTAGACAAAGCCCCAAATTTGGCATTCAAAGACTGAGAGATGCATAGAAGGTGATTTAATCTCTCTGAGATTCAGTTTACTCATCTGCAGAATGGAAATGATACTTTCATGCAAATAGAAGACACACCAAAAACTTGCTGAGTAAATAAGTGAAGGAATTCCTGCCCTGTCTGACTCAGGATCAAATGAAAACCAAGTATGTGAACGTGCTTTGTAAAGCAGAATATATTTTACAAATATGAATAATAATTATTATTAAGCGACAATGTCTTCATACAAGAGACTGCTTAATGTTTCTAAAGAGAGAAATAAGAGTTGTGTTAATGACGCTGACAAATGGACTGGAACAGGTCAGTGAAAAAGGTCACGGAATTTTCACCCACTTATGCCTGGAACAGCGGTCACCTGCCATGGACAGATTAGGAGGGTGTCAGCAGAGGGACAAGCAGTCATTCTGGATAAGGCCCCAGGTTTCTATGTAAACTTGCTCTAACTAGAACAATTCAAATGCCCCAGTAACCCTAGGGGTTATTAATGTAACACACGGTTATCATTAAAGTAAAAATCTGCCCCAAATTGCCATCAGTACAAGTCTGACGTTCTTTTAAAACATAATGTTTGTAGGTTCGCCTAAAGCCTTCCTTGGAAACCTGAGAAAATGTTGTTTCTATGGGGGCTCTCTTTCTGAAATCTTCATTCTGGCCAAGACTTTCAGCCTAAGTAGTTTCACATCACAGAGAGGAAACAGTACTGCTAAAAGCATGAGCTGCGGAGTCCAACAAGACAACTGTGTTTGAGTCACAGCTCTGCCAGCTAGTAGGAAAGTTACTTAATTGCTAAGACAGTTTCCTCATCAGTAAAAGAGTGAGAGGACCTAACACACATGGCTGTGCTTTGTGCAGTGGCTAGCACAGAAAAATACTCGGCAAATACTATATATTATCATCATTGCTATTACTGATCCACATCGCGTGTGAGAACCTTAAAGCGTGAATTCTTTTAAGACAGAAAAAAAATGTTGAGAAAACAAGCTGTATCTCGCTAATTATTCAGCAGTCTATTTCTTTTGTCCCTACTACTAACAAAGAAAAAAAACCAAAAAACTGAAACCTGCCAACAAAAGGTTTCCTAGCTGAGCTCTTTGTCTTCACCGGGGGGTTGTCTGTTCAAGGCAGAAACGAAAACTGCAAAAATTCAGGGTTGTGTCAAGTACAGAAACCAGCACATCCTTACTTCAGAGCCCAATCTCAACTGCTGGTATTTGAAATACTTTGGAGATAGGAGTCATCATAATTTCAAAAAAGCCTTCCCCTCAGAAAGCAGCTAGACCAAGTCATTCATCTGCAGTAACACAGCTGAGGGCTCAAAGCAAGCCCAGAGTTCAGGCATGTGGTAATTAGGTCTCTAAATTTACTCCACTGGCTGGGAAACCTGTCAAAGGAACTCTTATCACGGGCAGAGTTAATTACACATAAAATGACAGAGCAGACACACTGGGAGACAAACGGTAACCTGGAGAGAGAGAAGGCCAGCGGAAGGGCAGCAAGAGGCCATGTTCACGTGGCCTCTATGAATATGAAACCATACCAGCCCCACAAGTACAAATGGGTCTACTGGGATTGGAAAATAGTGTTTTCAGGGTCCAAACAGATTTATGTTGGGTTCATTCCCAGAAAGCTGAAATATACTACAAAACCAATAACCTGGAACTTTCTAGTGTCTGATTTACTTCCTCACCAGTGCAAAAAGTTCTTTACATTCTTCTTTCATTTCATTCATTTGTTCAAACAATATTTACTAAGAATGGGCAAGCATCAGACACAAAGCTTGACGTGGAAAGACAGGCAAAGCCCTCCCTTTGTGCCACTGACAGTTTGAGGGGAAACGGGAATCAAACAGCAAACCACAAATGGATAGGTGCCTCAGAGGAAAAGAACAGGGTACTATGAAAGGTAGGTTTGGGGCAGAGTGAATAATTTGAACTGGGAAAGAAAGTGGAAGGGGGTGATATTTACATTTTGGACTGGAAGCAAAATAGGCATTCAGTACACTAAGAATGAGCAGAAAGGTGTTCCAGAACAGAGGGTTTCAGGGTCCTCTATTTCCTTTCGGTCTCTTCTATTCTTCCTTCTTTCCTTCCTTCCTTCCTTCCTTCCTTCCTTCCTTCCTTCCTTCCTTCCAGCCAGACCTCAGAGTGTTGGTTTAGAATAGCCCATGTACTGTCAGAGATAAAAGGAGGATGTAAAATAAGGGAAATGTTGTCCTTGCCTTTTAAGAGTTTTTATCTCGTTGAGGGCAGCAAAGCTTCTGTGTATGTGAAACAAACGGTAAACGGTGCCAAAGAGTGCATGGGAGAGACCCAAACCAAGCAGCCTGGGGCTCGGTCTCCAGGCCACGCAGCCCTTCCCTGGCTGTTGTCAATCTCCTTACTGACACCCCACCCTCTCGTCACTGGGCTGGAGGGTTTTTCCCGGCTGGGTTCCCTCTCCTCCATCCCCTGGACCATGGAGACCACGTCTGCCTGCTGTCACACACCTCTTATGAGCCAGATGGAATCCTTCGAAAGTGAACAAGGATCCAGACTGAGCCTGAGTTTGCTGTGTCTCTTTGGATTTTGTGAATTGGACCACTGGATTTTCACATGGTGCCATCCTTAACTGCTGGGTCCCTGCCACTGACCATTCTTTCTCAGTTTAGCAGCCATCTGTAACCCCAGTATGCACGGCACATGGTACTGATATCTTCTGAGGCAATGATTTTGTTTGCTTGTGTATTTTGGGGGGTGAATTGTCTTTGTATCCTCCCACCACATATGAATGCTTTCTTTTCAAATATGAATAAATTCAATATTTTTTTATTATACACAAAAAAGGAGTTATGGAACTAGTGATCACATTTGCAGTCCATGCACTAAGTGACCTTTGACAGGTAGGTGTCTGCGCAGCTCATAAGAAATCTTCAGCAGTCCACATCAGTCGTCATCACCAGGAGTCCACGTCACGGTCATATAACTCTCATCTGAGCCAGCCCCAATGGGCACCCCAAGCACCAGCGCACGGAATACCAGGATGGGCATTACCCAGAGCCCATTACAGCCCTCAACTGTAAACCCTCTCTGAGAATTACCCTTGTGAGCCTTCCTACTCACAATGACTGGTCCAAGCAGGGGCATCAGAGCTCAGTTTCCTCACCTCACCTAGGGACAATGGCAGAGAGCCATTGCAGCTTCAGAACTCCCCAAGGGGTTGGCAGAGGCTTCTTTGAAACTGTATCGCATTCGAACTTGTCCATCTGCTCAATCTTTCTTTCCCTTTCCTTCCACAAGTACTGAACACAACAGCCCTCTTTAATTAAAGTAATACATATTAATCTCAGAGTCCAGTTCCTGGGGACCTAATCTACCCCAACCAGAGAATGGAGAAACAGTTGTGTGGATTCTCCCAGTGAATTCATCTTACACCTCCAGCACTTACTGAACACTGCCGTGTGCCAGGTACTGTGTTCCCTTAAGAAGCTTATAGCTCTGGCAATACCTATCAAATTACCAAGGGCATTTTTCACAGACCTGGAACAAAAAAAATTTTAATTTGTATGGAGACACAAAAGATCCCAAATAATCAAAGCAATCTTGAGAAAGAAAAATGGAGCTGGAGGAATCAGCTCCCTGACTTCGGACTATACTACGAAGCTATACTGTCATCAAAACAGTATGGTACTGGCACAAAAACAGAAATATAGATCAATGGAACAAGACAGTAAGCCCAGAAATTAGCCCATGCACTTATGGTCAATTAATCTACAACAAAGGAGGCAAGACTATACAATGGAGAAAAGATGATCTCTTCAGTAATTGGCACTGGGAAAACTGGACAGCTACATGTAAAAGAATTATAACATTCTTTAACATCATACATAAAAATAAACTCAAAATGTATTAAAGAATTAAATGTAAGACCTGATACAATAAAACTCTTAGAGAAAAACACAGGAAGAACACTCTGACATAAATTGCAGCAATATCTTTTTCGATCCATCTCCTAGAATAAGGGAAATAAAAACAAAAATAAACAAATAGGACCTAATTAAACTCAAAAGCTTTTGCACAGCAAAGGAAACCATAAGCAAAACAAAAAGACAACCCACAGAATGAGACAAGATATTTGCAAATAATGCAACTGACAAGGGTTCAATCTCCAAAATATACAAACAGATCATGCAGCTCAGTATCAAAAAAAAAAACAACCCAATCAAAAAATGGCCAGCACCCCAATATTCACTGCAGCACTGTTTACAGTAGCTGAGACATGGAAGCAACATAAACGTCCATCGACAGGGGCTTCCCTGGTGGCGCAGTGGTTGAGAGTCCGCCTGCCGATGCAGGGGACACGGGTTCGTGCCCTGGTCCGGGCAGATCCCACATGCCGTGGAGTGGCTGGGCCCGTGAGCCATGGCTGCTGAGCCTGCAGGTCCAGAGCCTGTGCTCCGCAACAGGAGAGGCCACAGCAGTGAGAGGCTCACGTACCGCCAAAAAAAAAAAAAAAAAAAAAAAAATGGCCATCAACAGACAAATGGATAAAGACAATGTGGTACATATATACAATGGAATACTACTCAACCATTAAAAAGAATGAAATAATGCTATGTGCAGCAACATGGATGGACCCAGAGGTTGTCATACTGAGTGAAGTAAGTCAGACAAAGAAAAATATCATATGATATCGCTTACATTGCAGAATTGAAAAGGAAATGATAAGAATGAACTTATTTACAAAACAGAAACAGACTCACAGTCTTAGAGAATGAACTTATGGTTACCAGGGGGTAAGGGTGGGGGGTAGGGATAGTTAGGGAGTTTGGAACTGACACGTACACACTGCTATAAGAGGGAGGGGATATATCTATACATATAGCTGATTCACTTCACTGTACAGCAGAAACTAATACAACATTGTAAAGCAATTATACTCCAATAAAAAATTAAATTAAATTAAAATAAAATAAGACACAACATAAAAAAAATAAATAAAATGGATGACCAACAAAGACCTCCTGTATAGCACAGTGAACTCTACTCAATATTATGTAACAACCTAAATGGGAAAAGAATTTGAAAAAGGATAGATACATGTGTATGTATAAATGAATCATTTTGCTGTATGCCTGAAACTATCACAACATTCTTAATCAACTATACTCCAATATAAAATAAAAAGTTTAAAAAAATGGGCAAATCTTTCCTCCCATTCTGAGGGTTTTCTTTTCATCTTGTTTATAGTTTTCTTTGCTGTGCAAAAAGCTTTTAAGTTTCATTAGGTCCCATTTATTTATTTTTGTTTTTATTTCCATTTCTCTAGTAGGTGGGTCAAAAAAGATCTTGTGATTTATGTCAAAGAGTGTTCCTCGGGGCTTCCCTGGTGGCGCAGTGGTTGAGAGTCCGCCTGCCGATGCAGGGGACGCGGGTTTGTGCCCCGGTCCGGGAAGATCCCACATGCCGCAGAGTGGCTGGGCCCGTGAGCCATGGCCGCTGAGCCTGCGCGTCCGGAGCCTGTGCTCCGCAAGGGGAGAGGCCACAACAGTGAGAGGCCCGCGTATGGCAAAAAACTAAAAAAAAAAAAAATTAAAAAAAAAAAAAAAAAAAAAGAGTGTTCCTCCTATGTTTTCCTCTAAGAGTTTTATAGTGTCCGGTCTTACATTTAGGTCTTTAATTGATTTTGACTTTATTTTTGTGTATGGTGTCAGGGAGTGTTCTAATTCCAGAAAATATTTGCAAACAAATCAATGGACAAAAGGATTAATCTCCAAAATATGTAAACAGCTCACATATTTTGGAGATTAATCCTTTTTTGCAGGTCAATATCAAAAAAACAAACAACCCAATTGAAAAACGAGCAAAAGACCTAAAAAGACATTTCTCCAAAGAAGACATACAGATGGCCAAGAGGCACATGAAAAGCTGCTCAACATCACTAATTATTAGAGAAATGCAAATCAAAACTACGATGAGGTATCACCTCACACCAGTTAGCATGGGCATCATCAGAAAATCTACAAACAACAAATGCTGGAGAGGATGTGGAGAAAAGGGAACCCTCTTGCACTGTTGGTGGGAATGTAAATTGATACAGCCACTATGGGGAACAGTATGGAGGTTCCTTAAAAGACTAAAAATAGAATTTACCATATAACCCAGCAATCCCATTACTGGGCATATACCCTGAGAAAACCATAATTCAAAAAGACACATGTACCCCAATATTCATTGCAGCACTATTTACAATAGCCAAGACATGGAAGCAACCTAAATGCCCATCAACAGATGAATGGATAAAGAATATACAATGGAATATTACTCAGCCAGAAAAAGGAACGAAATTGGGTCATTTGTAGAGATGTGGATGGACTTGAGACTGTCATACAGAGTGAAGTAAGTCAGAAAGAGAAAAACAAATATCGTATATTAACACATACATGTGGAATCTAGAAAAATGGTACAGATGAACTGCTTTGTAAGGCAGAAATAGAGACATGAATGTAGAGAACAAATATATGGACACCAAGGGGGGAAAGCGGGGGTGGGGGGTGGGGGTGGGATGAATTGGGAGATTGGGATTGACATATATACACTAATATGTATAAAACAGATAACTAATAAGAACCTGCTGTATAGCACAGGGAACTCCACTTCATTGTATGGTAGAAACTGACACAACATGGTAAAACAACCATACCCCAATTAAAAAAAAAAAAATGGGCAGAAGATGTGGACATTTCTCCACAGAAGACATACAGATGGCCAAGAGGCACATGAAAAGATGCTCAACGTTGCTAATTATTAGAGAAATGCAAATCAAAACTACAATGAGGTATCACCTCGCACCAGCCAGAATGTCCATCATCAAAAAGTCTACAAACAGTAAATGCTGGAGAGGGTGTGGAGAAAAGGGAAGAACCCTCCTACACTGTTGGTGGGAATGTAAATTGGTATAGCAACTATGGAGAACAGTATGGAGGTTCCTTAAAAAACTAAAAATAGAGCTACCATATGATCCAGCAATCCCACTCCAGGGCATATATCCAGAGAGAACCATGGTTTGAAAGGATACATGCACCCCAATGTTCACTGCAGTGCTGCTTAGAATAGCCAAGATATGGAAGGAACCTAAATGTCCACTGACAGATGAATGGATAAAGATGTGGTTACATAGATACAATGGAATATTACTCAGCCATAAAAAAGAATGAAATAATACCATTTTCAGTAACATGGACCTGGAGATTATCATACTAAGTGAAGTAAGTAAGACAGAGAAAGACAAATATCATATATCACTTATATGTGGAATCTAAAAAAAATGATACAAATGAACTCATTTACAAAACAGAAACAGACTCACAGACTTAGAAAACAAACTTATGGTTACCAAAGGGGAAAGGTGGGGGGTAGGGATAAACTGGGAGTGGGGTTGACATGTATAGACTACTATACGTAAAACAGATAACCAACTAGGACCTACTTGATAGCACAGGGAACTCTGCTTAATATCCTATAATAACCTAAATGGGAAAAGAATTTGAAAAGGATAGATACATGTAGATGTATGACCGAATCACTTTGCTGTACACCTGAAACTAACACAACATTGTTAATCAACTATACTCCAATATAAAACAAAAATTAGAAAAAGAAGCTTATAGCTCTACTATAGAACTTGGAGCCCTTTTTTTCCCACAGCTGTACATCCATCCATTAGAAACTTGTCTACAAAACGTAACGCACTAGTTGTTATTCCAAAGGGTTTGACCCTTAATATCCAATGTAGCTGCAGTGATCCAATGTGGACCATCTGTTGCTGTCAATCTGTGCAGGCAAGAGAGTTAAAATCCTAGGAGAGCATAGAATCACAAGCTTCCTGCATTCACAAATAACGCAGCAGCATTTTCAGCCCAGCTGTGAAGCACTGCACGACTAAGAAAATACAAGTCCCCAAGAAGACACACTGCGCTACACGATAATGAAATCAGGACGAGGCCAGCTTTAAGATCTAATCGGTCATCCGAGAGGCCAGTTTTTTAACCAGGTCTCTAAATAGAGATTTCCTTGCTGTAAATACTCTTTTAAAGGCAGCTTTGTAGCTCCAACACTTTCCACCTTGACTCTTCTTTTTTTTTTTTTTTTAACTCCAACGCCCCCTGCCCCATTCTCTCCAAAGAAATAGTTCTGCTCCTGAAGATGAATTTTGTAAAAATAACATGAAATGCTTGTATTTATAGGGTTGAGGACTAACAACGTGTATTGCTTTAGAGCTCAATTAAGAAGGCGTAGGCATGAAAGGGCTGGGTTGATATTTATACCTGGTGAAGGCTGAGTCTAGATAAGAGAAGCAAAATCAACACGAATCTTTGTCATGTATGAGTTAAAAGCAGAATCCACCATGCACTACAGATTATTTAGCACATTTCATCGGTGTAATAACTCTGCATCATCCTTCTTGCTTAAAGGGAATCCAGTGACACAGTTGCCATAATGTCATGAAGACATACACCATGACTTGTGTCTTCATTAAATCAAAATGTCATAATTGGCCAGGGATTTTTAAAATTGCTTTTCCTTTCCTCCAATGTCCCACCCTACCCCCACTCTCTTACTTAATATTTTGATGCAGACACTACAACATTTTGATGTAGGACACCAGTAGGTGAACTTACTGATTCAGAATTGTTTTCTAGAGATGCTCTGGAATCTGCACTTTTAGGAAGCCCAATGTGATTGTTATGCATGATAGTGTTTTGGAACTAATCTTTTGACAAGTGAAACCACAATTGGAACCCCCAAATACAAATGAACTATGCCATATTCTGGTCCTTTCATAGATGTACGTATTCCGACCACTTATATGGGGCTGCCCCCCGCCCCATGAAAACATCCACCATGACCTTCAGCTCTTCACTCTTTACTTCCTTGGTTTCCTGGTCTTTTGGCCTCCACACCTTGACTCATAATAGTAACCTGACATTTCCCTTTCTTTCTGGTGGCCACTCTGGGTGAACTTTTCGCCCTTCAGATCCAGGCAACATGACATAGGGAAGAGACAAAATAATAAGGCCACAGTTGGTGGACTAGCTGAGTTCTCTTCCTGTCCAGTCACCACATCAATAGAGAAAACTGCATTCATTTATTCACTCATTCATTTATTCCTTCATTTATTCAATATACATTTATTGAACACCCATTACCCACCACTTTACTACACCCTGAAGATACAGCCATAGAGAAAACAGGCTTGGCAGTCATCATGGTGTTTATATTTCAGCAAGCTTTAAAATAATTAGTTAACTGTTTAATTAAACTTGTGAGTACTATAGAGAATATTATGCTTAGTGAAATAAGTCAGACAGAGCAAGACAAACACTAGATGATATCAGCTATACGTGAAATCTAAAAAATAATACAGATGAGTGTATATGCAAAACAGAAACAGACTCACAGATATAGAAAACAAACCTGTGGTTACCAAAAGGGAGAGAGAAGTGGGACAGAGGGAGAGAGGGACAAATTAGGGGTATGGGATTAACAGATACAAACTACTATGTATAAAAGATATAAGCAACATGGATATAGTGTATGGCACAGGGAATTAGACCCATTATCTTGTAATAACCTATAATGGAGTACAATCTGCAAAAACACTGAATCACTATGCTGTATACCCAAAATTAACATAATATTGTAAATCAACTATACTTCAATTAAAAAAAAAAGAGTGATTATGGAGTTCTATGAAGGATATATAGCAGTGGATCTACTTAAGTATGGAAGAGACAGGAAAGTCTCTGGGGGAGTAGTATTTGATGTAAACATTCCACAATGGGCAGGAGTCAACAACTTGGCTACGAGTGTGAGATGTGGGTGAATGTGAGGTTGGAGTGATACTAAGGTGTTCCCTGCACAGGAAGCAGTGTGTGTCAACACCCCAGGAGCAAAGGTGCTTGACCAAGTGGCTGGAAAGCTAAGGAGAGACTGGCGAGAAAGGAGGCTGATATCCTAGATCATGCCTGATCTTTACACTAAAGATTCTCTTCTTATTTTAAGAACCATGTGAAGCCCTGGGAAGGGGAATTATGGGATGCAATCTGCATGTCAATCTCTCTGCTCAGATGTAGAAGATGAAAGTAGGGGCAGCAGGGAGAGCTTTCAAGAGGCTATGGCAGGTGGAAGACGAGTAACTGAGAGGACAGCGGCAGGCAGTGGAGGTGGAAAGAAGCGTGCAGTTTGGGGATTTAGGAGAATTTGGTAACTGATGAAAACATGGGATGAGGAAGAAGGTGCTGTCAAGGGTGATGCCCAGGGAATGGACGCGTCGCTTTTCCCTTGTGAACCCTCATTCATAGTCTCTCCTCTGGGGAGGAGGGGCAGCTGAAAGACACTAAGAGAACAGATTCCAAATGACATGTGCTCTGCATACCCCTCAATGCCTTCATCTACAACACGAAGAAAATGAGAGTAATTACTGCCTGGCATCACTGGGAAGGGTAAATGAGTTAATACACGTCAGCTGCTGAGGTCAGCGTCTGGCACCCCATAAGCTCCCGTCACTATTACCTCTTCCTGCCTTGGCTCGTGTGGGAGAAGTAACAAGGTGTGTTAGTTAAGAGCCTGGGCTCTAGAAGCAGTTATACCTCACTCTGAATCCCAGATCTGGAATTTTAGCTATTTACTATTTAGCCATTATATCATTTTAGCTCTATTTTCTTTGTATTGATAATAAAAGAAATTTTAAAATTTCTCTTTAGGCCTATGTTTGTTTTTTTATTTCTTTTTCCAAATCTAAACTTTTTCAAATGTCCAAAAATATGGAAAATAATGTAACAGGCACCCTGTACACACTCTCAAATTTAACAAATGTTTGCATTATGCATCACACCTACCTTTAAAGAAATAAAGTGGTGCAACACCCTGTTAAAGAACTCTCTCCATGGACTTCCATTTCTTCCCTTCACGGAAGTAACCGTTATTCTGAAATTGGTGTGTATCTCTCTCCTACAGGTTCTTAAAATACTTTTACTACATATGTACATGTTCATCATAATATATAGTATTGTTTGGTATGCTTAAAATTTTCATATAAATGGTATCCTACTGGGACTAAGCAGATTTTTTTCTCAGGAAGAACGAATGGTTTTAACATTTGAAAATCTATTGCTAGAATTTATCATAACACAGATTAATAAGGAAATAACACAATTATCTGAATATATTACAAGCGTTTGACACATATTCAATACCCATTCATGATAAAATGCTCTTCAACTTGCTATTGTATCATGTCACAGCAAAAATTCTTAACCTGGGCATTACTGACATTTTGGTCCAGAAGATTCTTTGTTGTGGGGGATACATGTACATTGTAGGATGTGTAGCCTCCTGTGCATGACGATCAAAAATGTCTCAGGGGCTTCCCCAGTGGCGCAATGGTTAAGGATCCGCCTGCCAATGCAGGGGACACGGGTTCGAGCCCTGATCCGGGAAGATCCCACATGCCGCGGAGCAACTAAGCCCGTGCGCCACAATGACTGAGCCGGCGCGCTAGAGCCCGCAAGCCACAACTACTGAGCCCATGTGCCACAACTACTGAAGCCCACATGCCTAGAGCTCGTGCTCCACAACAAGAGAAGCCACCGCCATAAGAAGCCTATGCACTGCAAGGAAGAGCAGCCCCTGCTCGCCGCAACTAGAGAGAGCTCACGCACAGCAACAAAGACCCAAGGCAGCCAATAAATAAATAACAAATAAATTTTAAGAAAACATCAGGCTTCCTGACTTCAGACTATACTACAAAGCTACAGTAATCAAGACAGTATGGTACTGGCACAAAAACAGAAATATAGATCAATGGAACAGGATAGAAAGCCCAGAGATAAACCCAGGCACATATGGTCACCTTATCTTTGATAAAGGAGGCAGGAATGTACAGTGGAGAAAGGACAGCCTCTTCAATAAGTGGTGCTGGGAAAACTGGACAGCTACATGTAAAAGTATGAGATTAGATCACTCCCTAACACCATACACAAAAATAAGCTCAAAATGGATTAAAGACCTAAATGTAAGGCCAGAAACTATCAAACTCTTAGAGGAAAACATAGGCAGGACACTCTATGACATAAATCACAGCAAGGTCCTTTTTGACCCACCTCCTAGAGAAATGGAAATAAAAACAAAAATTAACAAATGGGACCTAATGAAACTTAAAAGCTTTTGCACAGCAAAGGAAACCATAAACAAGAGCAAAAGACAACCCTCAGAATGGGAGAAAATATTTGCAAATGAAGCAACTGACAAAGGATTAATCTCCAAAATTTATAAGCAGCTCATGCAGCTTAATAACAAAAAAACAAACAACCCAATCCAAAAATGGGCAGAAGACCTAAATAGACATTTCTCCAAAGAAGATATACAGACTGCCAACAAACACATGAAAGAATACTCAACATCACTAATCATTAAAGAAATGCAAATCAAAACTACAATGAGATATCATCTCACACCAGTCAGAATGGCCATCATCAAAAAATCTAGAAACAATAAATCCTGGAGAGGGTGTGGAGAAAAGGGAACCCTCTTACACTGTTGGTGGGAATGTAAATTGATACAGCCACTATGGAGAACAGTATGGAGGTTCCTTAAAAAACTACAAATAGAACTACCATATGACCCAGCAATCCCACTACTGGGCATATACCCTGAGAAAACCATAATTCAAAAAGAGTCATGTACCAAAATGTTCATTGCAGCTCTATTTACAATAGCCCAGAGATGGAAACAACCTAAATGTCCATCATCGGATGAATGGATAAAGAAGATGTGGCACATATATACAATGGAATATTACTCAGCCATAAAAAGAAAGGAAATTGAGCTATTTGTAATGAGGTGGATAGACCTAGAGTCTGTCATACAGAGTGAAGTAAGTCAGAAAGAGAGAGACAAATACCGTATGCTAACACATATATATGGAATTTAAGGGAAAAAATGTCATGAAAAACCTAGGGGTGAAACAGGAATAAAGACACAGACTTACTAGAGAATGGACTTGAGGCTATGGGGAGGGGGAAGGGTAAACGGTGACAAAGCGAGAGGGAGGCGTGGACATATATACACTACCAAACGTAAAATAGACAGCTAGTGGGAAGCAGCTGCATAGCACAGGGAGATCAGCTCAGTGCTTTGTGACCGCCTGGAGGGGTGGGATAGGGAGGGTGGGAGGGAGGGAGACGCAAGCGGGAAGAGATATGGGAACATACGTATATATATAACTGATTCATTTTGTCGTGAAGCTGAAACTAACACACCATTGTAAAGCAATTATACTCCAATAAAGATGTTAAAATGAAAAAAAAAAATAAATGAAAACAAAAATGTCTCCATACATTGCCAAATGTCCCCTAGGGACAAAATAGCACTTGGTTGAGAACCACAGTGTTAGGCAATTATGTAATCCCTATGAGACTCAGTTTTCTCACTTACAAAATGGAGAAAATAACAGGACTAACACTATAAGGAATCTGTGCAATAAAATGATATTATAAAATGATATGATATATTTATGATGTGTGCTGGCAGTTTCCCAATGAGCCGTCAATAAATGTACTTGCTTGATGGTGGTCGTGGTGATGGTGCTGATGGTGATATGCATGTGGACAAGGGCAGGATAATATTGTTGAAATATAACAGGCATGTTTTTGGTTTTGTTCTAAGGGTTTCCTTCTCTCTCAGCCGCTCTTCACTCATCAGAGAGGCCCTCTGCAGTCATATCCTCCAGGACGGATGATGCAGAGGAGCTAATTACCAGCCTCAGGGAATAAATGTGGCCTCACTGGCCAACAGAATAGATTTTGGAGAAAGGTGTGATGGTGGAAAGTTTTTATACCTGGTCTAGAACAAATGTCCTGGGCTGAGAGGAAAAGGAGGGGTAAGAGTGCTGCAAAGAGGGCTTCCCTGGTGGCGCAGTGGTTGAGAGTCCACCTGCTGATGCAGGGGACACGGGCTCATGCCCCCGTCCGGGAAGATCCCACATGCCGCGGAGCGGCTCGGCCCGTGAGCCATGGCCGCTGAGCCTGCGCATCCGGAGCCTGTGCTCAGCAACGGGAGAGGCCACAACAGCGAGAGGCCCGCGTACCGCAAAAACAAAAGCAACAACAAAAAAAGAGTGCTGCAAAGAGGATCAGAGGTCAGAGGGATCCCTGAGATGAGGGTCAGACCTGGAGGGCCCGTCAAAGGCAGACAAGGCCACCTCAAAGAGGCCTCCCATCTTCTGTGGGGCATCCCGTCAGGGTCCACTATCCATCTTCCACATCCCTGGGAATGAGGCAAGCTCCCACACCCCATTTACTGTGTTTACATGAACAGTGCTTATCATCCCACTGAGGCTGCCAATAGCTGACCGCGCAGGCTCTGTCCATCAGGGAACGCCACACCTACCACCAGCACCGTGCACCTGAAACCTAGCAGGACCCTGAGGGGCCCTCCCAAGTACTAAAGCCTTTCTGTGCTCCCCATTTCTTGTTTGTAGGAAAAAGGTTTCAGCCTCCCAGACCTTCCGCGACTTCCAAAGGGCAGATTCAAACAGGTACTAATTAGGAGGGTGAGGGAATACAGAAAGAAACAAGAGTGCAGTGACGTGGGCCTGGGCCTGGTTCCTCCTCGGGGGATGTGCATACGTATCTCTGAGCTATTCTGCAGGAACTAACACCCCAGCCCAGGTGGGGGATGGTAACTCCAGGCTGAGCACAAGCAGTGGACCCCAGACTGGTTGGAACCAGAAGGCTGATGACTGAGATTCCTGAGACACCACCCAGTTACCTTCCCACCAACCATCAGAGGAAGGTCTTACTCCCTGCAGCCCTACCCACAAAGGTTGCCTATGAAAACTCTTCCTGGAAGACCATCGAGGAGTTCAGGTCTTTTGAGCATGAACGGCCCCATGTCTCCTTGCAATAAGCCTTTCTCTGCTCCGAACCATGACGTGTCAGTCTGTTTGGCACACGAACTGGGTTCGACAACATTCTCAGTGCTGCTATCTGTCCAGGGAGAGCCACACCTATCCGTGCCCTGGACACTGATGGATACCTCATGTTTCATGACCTGGGAAAACAGGCTTCCTGGACATCTAGATGGCCCTTGACACCCTGGAGAAAGCGGATGTGAGGATGAGAAAGTCACCTTGCACCCGTACCTCACCCTTACAAGGGATACGACAGAACCAGCCCAAGACCCACACTGCTGCATTACAATTTTGTAGTGGTTGCTTTTTATCATGATGACTAATATTTGTTGCTGAGCAAGTAACAAAACTTGCCTAAGTCTCAATTTCCTCCACTATACGTGAGCCCGAAATCCCTCAGCTCTAAAATTTTATGATTTCTCTCTCGACTTTTCCACAGGTTAACTGCTCTTCATAAATATGTAGTAACTGCTTGAGAAATATTCAGATGTCATCAGTTTTAAGTCATGAAAGACTGAGATGTAAAAAATAAAATAAAAATGAAAAGTTGGGCTACTTTAACAGACAGCGTGAATTGACTGCCAGAGAACTTGCTTATAAAACGTCAAATTAATGGCAGTTTTACTCAGTTTTTATTCACCTCCCTCACTTTCATCTGCTATGATTTTTAAATAGTGCCCGCACCTGGGGCCAGAGTGTACTGACGTTAAAACAGATCACCCACACTTCAGAATCAACAGTGAAATGAACATCAGAAATGAGAAAATAAGTGATCTTTAGGTAACGGCAGTTGCAGGCACTACCCCCCTCTTTTATAGGTAAGAAAACAAAGGCTTTGAAAAGTTAAACAACTGGTCTCACATAATTATTAAGTGGAGAAGTCAAAATTCAAGGCCAGGCCGGCCAGATTTCAAACTCCACACTCAGAATCAGAGAATACTCAGGTACAGATTCTGTACATTTTCTTCCATGTGTCATTTATACTCATACTGTCTCACTAACTTGCAGATTTAGTCGAATGGCCAAATACCGTGGCTTTTCTTTCTTCTCTCACCTGATCATTTTTATTCAGATCACTTTCATTTGGAAAACCCATCACCATTTACAAGTTTGGGTTGAGCCTACAATTTCATACATTAGAGAGAACACTGGAGCAAAACAAAAGCGTGAAACTTTCTAAGGATTTAAGTTACCTCTGTTCTTTTGTAACCGAGCCCCTGACTCTCCCCTTCTCAGAGTAGAGCTAAATTCAAAGAGGACTGTATTAAAAAAAGAGTCATTCATCTTTCAGAGCTAATTTTAAACGGTTAGAAAATGAGAAAGTCTGTGCAAATATGCTATGGGTTATTAAATTCTGGTTTGGACTACACTGCAAATGGGTGTGGGTAAATATCACCCATAGAATGATAATTACTCCGGGACTTCCCTGCTGGTGCAGTGGTTGAGAATCCGCCTGCCAGAGCAGGGGACACAGATTTGAGCCCTGGTCCGGGAAGATCCCACATGCTGCAGAGCAACTAAACCCGTGCGCCACAACTACTGAGTCTGCACTCTAGAGCCCGCGAGCCACAACTACTGAAGCCCGTGTGCCTAGAGCCCGTGCTCCGCAACAAGAGAAGCCCCCACTCGCCACAAGTACAGAAAGCCCACGTGCAGCAACGAAGACCCAACGCAGCCCAAAATAAATAAATAAATAAACAAACAAATAAATAAATTTATATTTAAAAAAAAAGAATGATAACTACTCAAGTCCGAGAACTCCCATATTGCCAAAGCTCCACCCTGAGTGGATTTCCAACTTGAACTACTGTATAATCAGTTTCTTACTTTTCATTACAATAAGGTCATAAACTAAGAAAGAAGATTGACACATTTGAATATATAAAACAGTTTAAACTGGTATGGCAAAAGATACCATAAACACAAGTTAAGAGTGAGGGAAAAAGGATTGACAACATATGTAACATACATAGGGTAAATATTTATAAAATCTAAAGCATTTCATCAAAAAACAAAACAACCGAATTAAAAAATGGTCAAAGAGCACAAAGATGTAATGACAAAAGCATTAGTGACAAACAATCATGTGAAAATATAATTGAGATCACCGTTAATTAAGGAAATGCAAAATAAATGAAAAGTAAAACAGACATGCAATTGTTTTAACTTTCAGATTAACAATGACTAAAAACGCACAATATCTTGTGCTGGTAAGAATGTAGGGAAAGAGGCACCTTTTACACTACTGTGGAGGGTAATTTTGTAATATCTATAAAATCTTAAACACACCTACCTTCTAACAAATCAACATCATTTCTGGGTAGTTTTGCTATGAAAATACTAGATATCTGCTTAAAGATACATATATATTTTCAATAATGCTCAATAGGATATTAAAATTTGGGGGAAAAAATGAAATGGCTACTATTAGGGGATGGGATGCAATAATCATAATCCATCCTTAAATAAACTACTATGTAGCCATTAAACATAATTAGGTAGATGTAGATACACTGGTATGGAAAGACCATAATATACTGTTCATAATACAGTTTAGGCAACAAAAGTAAAACACTATTATATTCCATTAGTAGTGATAATAATTATTACAAAATAATAACCACTGCAAATGGTTACTGAAAAACGTCTGAATGGATATAAACTAATCTGCTAATGGTGTTTATCTTAAAGATAAACATAAGGTTGTGACTAAAGAAAAATTTCACTGTGTAGTGTAAACATTTCATATTGTTTGTCCCTTTGACAATTAGCCTGTATTATTCTCTCCTTCAGTTAGAAAATGGCCAGAAAATATTTTTTAGAGATTTGATGATTTAATCATTTCACTTTGAAAGGCTTCTAGAATATACTAGAGCAAGTGGATAGACGTGTATTCTAGGAATGATCATTCTGTATCTAACTAATGACAGTTCAGAATTCAAGACAGTCATCTGTTTGAAGGGGTTTAACTGAATCTACTTTAACAGAGTGGGTTTTTTCTGTAAGACTGAGGAACACCTGATGAGAAAACATTATTCATTTCTTCTAGGTGCCAGTTTAGCCATATAAGAGGGCAATAATGATTCCTGCATCACTTCTTAGGATAGCGGTGTAAAGCCAATGAGTCCGTATAGGTAAAAACAGCTGTAAATTGAAGGACACTCCATGGGTATGATGAATTCTGTAACTCTGGACAACTCCCAAGTAATACTATACCAGTATTTCTTCAAAAGATACATCATTTACTTTAGTATTGCCCCTGTGACCCAGTATCTAAATTGCATCTGCAAGCATGCTTGTGGTCTCCGGATGCAACATCATTAATCAATCATAGGCAAACTCTTATGAAACAATAGGTCGATCAGAGGAAAAGAGGGGCCAGAAAAATTCCAATGTCTGGGAATTACACTTAAAAGAGCAGAGAGTGATATTATCCATATAAGTCATACCTCATTCGAAACTTTGTTGTAACCTCCCATGTTGGGGTGCTATAATTTTAGTAGGAGCTGTCCTGACATTAGTCACCTCCTCCAGATCCTGTAAGAGACGATGACTATCCAAAACAAATCCGCTAAAGACAGACTAGAAGAGTAGAACTTTGCTGCCAGACAGACCCAGCTTACGTGGGCTGTTGGGTTAGTAACTCATGGCAAAGCCAACAGCAAGCCAACACTCATGTCCACTTTCTCCCTTACTTTCTTCCTCTACAGAAAAGGCAAAAACTAAATACCCACTTCCTCAGTCTTCCTCACAGAAAGGCATGGCCAGGGGACACTGATCTTCCCGACAAGACTACAGAGGCAATCTGTCGAGGCTACTTTCTTCCCTGCTAAGAGATAGATGGGATGGAACAGGTGCCTCTCCTCCTTCCTTGCTCCTACCTGGAATGCAGACATGCCTCCTGCAGAAGCCATGCTAAGTCTAAGAGGAGAAGGCTGAGAATATCACAGAGGTGAGTGCCTTAACATCACCTAGTTGCTTAATCAGAGTCAGGAGCTGCCGACTTCCCCAGAGTTCTTCTCACTTTAGAAAAATATCATCTATTTGTTTAGGTGACTGTTAGATGGCTGTTCTGTTACTTACTACTGAAAAGCATTTCTAATGCATACTAAACCATTTTAATGCATACTTAGTGTCAGTTTACTCATCTGTAAAATGGGAAGAGTAATGATTACATTGCAGTGATATACACACACATACACAACATCTGTGTAAACATATATGATAAAATCTGTGATATATTCACACATATTCAAATCATTGCTCAAGGGATAGTCCTCAGAGAGGCCCTAGCTGAAAACTCTATGTAATTAGCATCCCTCATCATTATCCGCTTTATTTTTCTTCATACAAATTTGTATGAAGAACAAAAATATCAGTTTTTGTTTCTCCACTTGTTGTCTGAGACTCTCCACTAAAATGAATCTTCCATGAGACCAGAAACTGAGTTTATTGCTGTTACTCCAGCACTTAGAATAGTGTTTAGCACATAAATCATATTCAATAAATATTTATCAACTACTGAATGAACAAATTAATGTATGTAAAATGTTTAGCATATAAATGCCTTAATAAATGATAGTGGTTTAGCTGTTGTTAAAACAGCTAAATAGTGAGTAATGGTTATTGCCCAAGCAACACCCACTGGGAGAGACAGAGCCTGAGGGCAAGAGGTCATTCCATCTACCTTGGAGATGTAGCACACACATGTATATAAAGATATATACACAGATGTTCACAGCAACACATCTTCTGTAAAAGCAAAATAACGCAATTTAAATGTCCACAGATACCCTAAATAAATTGCGGTACATCCATATCATGGAATAATGTGTTCATCCTGACAGAGGATGAGTCAGTGGATGGACAGAATGCAGTGAAGCCTAGGAGAGCAGAATGGGAAGGCTCTTTCTATGGATCAACCCTTGTTTTAGGTAAAGGAGATCTTTCACACCTGGATTGCTCTAGATTGGGACTGACACTCCTCGACTGTTTTGAGGCTCTGCCTTGGAAGAGTCTGTGTCCTGTGGTGTTGTCCACCAAATCTATATACTGTATATGTGTGTGTGCGCGTGTGTCCTGTTAACTAAAAGGCTTACAAAGACAATGCACAAACTTTCATTTTTCAAAAGGAAGAACCACTTGTTGAAATGAAAATACTGCAAAGGATCTTTGAGATGATCATATTTGGCTTCCTCTTTTATGGAGCAAATAGCAGGCTTAGTGAGATTATAAGTAAACTTGGTGGTCATAAAGATATTGAATGATACTGTTGAGAGTAATAATACTTTCTAAACAATACACTCTTGATGGCCCACTGGGTGGCAGGTGCCGATCTAGACATCTTACACACACTAGCTCCCTTCATCCTCATGACCACTCCAAGAGATATGTTATGGTCAACACTGCTGTAAGGAAGCTTAGAAACAGCCCACTACCAGAGATCTCAAAGGCTCCTATGTCAGAAGCCCAGGGTTCAAACCCAGGCTGGTCTGACTCCAAATATCATCCCATACATCATGTGTGCTATCCTCACCCCACATGCCTTCTGCACAGTACAATGAAACAATCCAAACTCAATATCCCTTGGCCGTTCTTGAACACATTCATTTTCACTTTTATGGGAGATGATCCAAAAGTTGATCACCATGAATTCCTTAATTTACTTAAAAAAAAAAAAGTCACAGTTCTCTCCATCTGTTGGGAAGGGAAAATTAATAAAGTAATCTTGTTCAGGCTTCGGACACAGAAGCAGGCCTCTGACCGACCTGTGACTCTACCTAGACGGCATACCTGCTTGCACACCTAACAACTGCTGCTAGCAAGTGAAGCGGCACTTACGATCAGAAAGGGAGTGGGTCTTGGAATTTCTTGAGCCCTGGGGACCTGGCCAGTCCCCCAGCGTCTGGAAAATCTTGTGACCCACATGGTGAAACCAACAGCATTGTTAAAATAAATCCAGAGCTGCATTTCGGCACGCAGACTGATGATATCCTTTTGCGGCCTGGAATTATAAACAGAAGCCAGAGCTCCAATCTGAAGTCTCAGCCGTAGGATGGACGCACCGCCCAGGACCCTTCCCAACTGGGGCTCCAGATTGCTGTCACTCAGGACTTCCCAGCTGCTGTCTGGATCTGGAAGCAGGTGTCGGCCCAATTTGGTGATGTATACCCTGTTTTGTTTCTCTAATATTCTTATTCCTTTCCTTCTAATGACTATATATTAAAATTAAGTTAAATCACCTTTCATTAAAGAATTGATTAAAGCCAGTTATTTGTGTGAAATGAGTGGTTATTTTGACAGCGAATCCAACGAACCTTAAAACCGAAAGGAGGCTTTCAGCAAAACACCATCTTGAAGTATGCATGTTCACCTCTGCGGGGTTTCTTACAGGCAAACAAACACAAATCACCATTAGGTTTCAATTCTGATTCAACGATTTTGCCCAACACAACTCCATGGGCCAAAATTCACACGCTCTTGCAAATCTGTATCAGTTAGCAGTCTCTACATAAACCATCTTTAGTCCATCATTAGGATGACCAGTCAAGAGGTTCTAATAATGTAATTGTTGCAATAAAAACTAGATGTCTATCCTAGAGATCTAGCACATGTATGCATAAAAAGACATTAGACACAGATGTTCACAGCTACAGCTTTTCCGTAAAAGTTAAATAGTGCAATTTGAATGTCCATCAATATGCTAAATAAGTTGTAGTACATCCATTATCATGGAATAGCAATCAGCACTTAAAAAGAATGACCTAGATCTATGTGTATTGATGTGGACAATCTACACAATAGAGTGTTAAGTGAAAAAAAAAAAAAACAAAAACCACAGAAATAATAATAAGATATGATCCCATTTACTTAAAATGATCACAAAGCAACACATATATATTGTTCTCTGCACCAATTTATACATGTGCGTTCATGCCAAAACATCTGCAAGACACACACGTAACTAGTATTAATGGGGCAAGGAATAGGTTGAAGGGTGGGGATCGAAGTGTAAAATTCCTCTGTTCATTATAGGAATTTTACCCCCCATAATTATTAATTTATATTTGTATAGTAAAAAAATGACTAAAACCATAACTATGAGGAATGAGTGGAGCCTGAAACTACCAATGTGCCATGTGCAACATATAAGCAAATCTCCCACCTAATTCCAAGTTTCCTTTCATGAGAAACGTCTCAAGTACTAGACAGTTATCATTGAGGAAACTAAGCAACTTATTTTTAAATTTAGAACATCCACAGAAAATACACATTTTG
Organism: Phocoena phocoena; assembly: GCF_963924675.1. NCBI lineage: Eukaryota > Metazoa > Chordata > Mammalia > Artiodactyla > Phocoenidae > Phocoena > Phocoena phocoena. The sequence goes on along the minus strand of NC_089221.1, from coordinate 132,395,996 downwards.
ATCCTACGCTACCTTGGCTTGGCTCTGACAAAATGATGATCACTTTAACCCCTGTTTCACATAAAAACGGCAACCACCACCACCATCACATCCCAACCACAGGCTGAAGCAGTTTATCTGTTTGTGAATAATCCCAGGGAAAAAAACCCAAAAACCTTTATAATTATTTACATTCCTTCTTGAAAAGAAAACAAGAATGCTCCTTGGAAAGTTACAATACATTGAAGGAAGAAGGTGAGACACAGAAATCACTTCTAACAATGTTCATTTATAAGGAAGAAACAAGGTGTCTGGGAGCTTTCCTCCTTAAAGGATCTCTGTGACTCCTATTTCCAGAAGCTCCACACCATCTCCACCAAGTTAAGAGGAAATAGGTTAAGGAGATCAAGGCAGTGAAAGCAAATTGTCCATTCACTCCTGGCTGCCTCAGAAGTCATTACTGAACATATTCCAGAGGTTAATAAATAAAAGTGATTTGGTGTGTGGTTAAGAGCATTAAAGGAACATGGAGCACCTTTAAAGAGCATTGTGCCGAGAGAAGAGTATTAAAAAGTGAGGTATTTCCTCTCTTCACATTTAAACGTGGTGGCTGGAGAGAGCAACTGTACTTGAAATGGATAGGAGTAATTTTCCATCATTACGGAAACCTTAAACCACCTCTGACTGCTTACAGCATCATCTGTTAGCATCCTAGTAAATTGCAGTTATTTGTTCCAAACAAATAGAGAGGCCCATGGTAAAATGGAGCCATTTAAGGCTGCAAGAACACACCTATAATTCAATTTCATGGCAGCTGGTTGCACACATGCTCCTCTACCTCCGCTTATGACATAGGAAACTTCCCTCCAAGTGTAACAACTCTTCTCTCGCTAAGCCGAGAGCTCAAGGCGATAAGTGGACCTTAAACGGACAGAGACACTCATCACAGCCAAGGGATAACTCAGCTTCGGTTCCCCGGGCAGCTTGACATCCACGAGGTGCTGAGGCTAGCATGGAATTATTAAACTCTCTCAACTACAAGGGTGAAACAAAGAAGGATTCTAGAAGAAGCGCTCCGGAAAAAAAAAAAAAACCCTCACCAATTATCACAACAAATCTCCACTATGCAAGACAATAAAGAAGGAGCTACACAAAATATATGTGTGTGTTTGTATGTACACATATTACATATTTAGAAAACCTAAACTATCCTTTGTAAAAGAACTATAAACAAAACACAAGACAGCTAATAGCAACAGCTGGTTAAAATCTGATGGGTGGAATGAAACCTTAAGAGGTTAATGAACATTTGGTGACTGTCTGCTACCCAAAGCAAAGCAGTATTAATATTAATACTGAGTGAGCAGGTACCCTTGTGCTAACCAACTTCAGTGAATTCTCTAAAACAACTCCAAGAATTTAGGACCACTACTGTCACTCCCATTTTAAAAATGAGAGAAATGAAGCCCAGAGAGGTTTCATACTCACCCAAAGTCACACAGCCTGTAAGAGGCTAAGCAGGCGATTCAAACCGTGGCAGAGTGATCCACACCTAGATGCATCCCACAGTGCTCTGCAACTTGCTGATGTGGCTGAAGGGAATGTTTTCAAAATGCTGTCATGAAAACTTCTGACTTCTGGCTAGTGTTTGTAAAGCGCTACCCCACACAGGGCCTTACTAATCTCTTGTAATCGTAAGAAAGGGTATGATTACCCTCATTTTACAGTTGAGGACACTGAGACTCAGATAAAGCCAAGGGACTTGCCCAAAGTTTCACAAGTGGCAAGGGAAGACACAGAACCTGATCCCAGAGCTTGATACCAAAATTTGCCTTCTCTGTAGGTCTGAGATTGATATACATGTTGACGTTCAAGATGCTAAAGTCAAGTTGGTGTGAACTCACAATGTCTGGGTGGGCATTTATTTTATTTATTTTTTTTGCGGTACATGGGCCTCTCACTGTTGTGGCCTCTCCCGTTGCGGAGCACAGGCTCTGGACGCGCAGGCTCAGCGGCCATGGCTCACGGGCCCAGACGCTCCGCGGCATGTGGGATCTTCCCGGACCGGGGCACGAACCCGCGTCCCCTGCATCGGCAGGCGGACTCTCAACACTGCGCCACCAGGGAAGCCCCGGTGGGCATTTATTAAAAGGGTGGCGGTTCGATTTGGATTTGATAAGAGTATATACAATGCAAGACTTCCAGATACTTCTCTTTTCATCAAGAAGTTTCTCGAGGTTTGTGTTTTAAGTGAGCGTATGCTGTTTTAAAAGGTTGAGCAGATTTGCAAACATTTACCCATGATTTAAAAAGTGGTTTAACTCAAAGAAGCAAAACTATAATTTCAGGAAGAGAGCACTAGGCAGGGAAATTCCATTTTCTTCAAGTCCTCCTACCCATACTTATTAAAATTAACCGAGAGATGTAGCAGTAGAAAGAATCACAGTGAGATATAAGAAAGAACTTCTCTATTTTAATGGCTAGAAATTTATCAATTGTGCATCATTAACTGCAGGCAGGATCTGAGCTATGACAGACATGGAGGTGAAAACCACCCCTAGCAGGGGAGCTTCCTCTTCTTCTGGGAGGGGACCAAGGTCATGAAGCAGATGCCTCTGCTACTGATGAAGTAGACTGAGGGACAGGATGCATCAGAAGAGAGAGCTCTGAAACGCTGGTATAGCATCATGTACCATGAAAGTGTACTTAAAACAAAGGAAAGGATTCTGCAGCAAGATGTAGCCTCAGGTTCACAGACACCAGGGAGAATATTTAGGATCACTACACTCAACTTCTTTTGTATAGGACAAGACTACATAGACTGTCTGAATATCGTTAAAGTAACCACTGGGGATTCTGACCCCATTCTCTGAAATTTGCCTTTAACAGTCTTTACCATCTTACACTCAGGCAGCCGTGAACAATTCCAGAATCTCCCTGTTTGGCCAGAGGGGGTCGCTACTATGCTCCAGGGTTGGTTGTCCCAGGGCTCAGAAGGAATGCTGAATCTACACGGACATTCATCTGTATGAGTAGCTGGGTAAGTTAAGCATAGGCAGGAGTTGAATGACCTTTCCTTAGCAGAGCTGGGCAGATATACCAGCTGCTGGCCCATCAGTAGAGATGCAGGAGCTCTGGTCACATGATACAGGGGAACTGCATGGCCTTTGGAGTCATAATTTTGGAATCCAATCCTAGCTCTGTCACAGATTGGCTGTGCATTCCTAGTCCCTTGTTAGAGGCCCAGCATCCTTATCTATGCAACAAGGAACCTTAATGCAGTGTTTATAGATGAAATTAGCAAATCTATATTCAGTGCTGAACACAAAAGATAGCCCATCATAGATACCCATGAAAAATGTTTCTCTTCTTTCCTTCCCTTCCTACCTTCATGGCAGAAAGGAAAATGATGAAGGATGTTTAAGCCAAAAGGAAATACCCAACTGTCTTAAGGGAAAACACCACCCTGGTCATAAAATCACAGAAAAGCAAAACAGATCTAGTATGTACGTAGAGGGATTTACTCTGACTACAGCATTAAGTGACTGTAAAAGAAAGCAGTCATTCATACGTGCTGGTATCTTCACAAAAAGCCTCCATGGAAATGAGTTAAGTGCAATGAGTGTCATGGGGCTATGAAATAGGAACAAAATCTGAATATCTGCAATGACATGCACCAAAGCATCAATCTTTTGGTGCTTTGATTTCAGGTGATTTTTAGTTTTCTGACTCCTTCGGATCACTTTCATTTAATATGAAAAAGATGAATCAGTTGTGAAAAATACAATAAAACACTAAACTTTTATATTTTAACAGAGCACCTACTGAATACATCACTGCAAGAGCGGAAAGGAGAATAAAGAAGGCTGGGGCTCTTCCTGAGTAACGAGTCACCTTTATCAATCACAGAATTTTGTGATACCCTGAGTCTCAGTTTTCTCATCTCCAGGATGGAAATATAAGAATAATGATATTTTTTTCTTACGGGGAGGGTGTGAGGATTAAATAAGACAACACACGAAATATAATTAGAACGTTTAAAATGGAGTTAGCACTCAAGAAATGTCATCACCACTGTTATTCTTCTAGATCATTTTGTGAGCCAAGAGGGCAACTCCCAAGCAAAACAAAGAAACTCAGGGAAACTGATACATGGTATGGCAGATTTAATGACTTTTTGACTCATTTCAATCAGACACCGTTATAACTAGATAAGTGTTTCAGGGAGATATCAAATAATTGATTTACTAAAATTATGAATATCAATTTCAAAGCTTCTTGATGGAGAGTATGTGCCTTAAGATGCTATATTATTCCAGCAACACTGCCAGTGTCTGGAACTTTTGTTTGTTTCTTTGTTTTCCTTTTCAATTAAAGTCAATACATTTTTGTTGAACATCCACGATGAGCAGGCTGATAAGCTGGTCACTACGGAGGATAAAAAGACAAGCTTAGGAATTGCCTTAACGCTGCGTAACGTACTTTTTTCAATACCCACGATGACAGAAAAGCTTTGCCCTTGAACGTCAGCATTGATTATCGGAAACAGTTCAAATTAGTGCACGGCCAAGAGCAGGCAGGTGACTACACTGAGTAATAAAACTCTGGCCTGCTCTGGAGTCAGGTTTTCCCATGTGCCTCAAAATAATTCTGAACGTAATTTTTCAAAGGGCTCTTTGCAAACGAGCATTGGCAGCACTGCTGGAATTGGTGCGTGTATCACTAAGGTGACTACTTTAAAAAGACAGCATTAAGATTTCAAGATTTAAGGGCTGGTGGTTTCATCAGGAACCAGTTCTCTTAAAAGAGCTGCAGCAGGGCCCAGATATTCTACTCCCTTTGTGTCTTCCCAGGCCACTTAGTCCTGTGTCCTGCACACACAGGCCAAGTCCAATCAAACACCTATTCTACCATTCTACCAACTGTGAAAGAGGCCCACAGGTGGTGACCCACGCCTTTGCCCCCCTAATTTCTCTAAATGGTTCAGGGCACTTTTTTATTTCAGTCTTGCCACACTCAGATGAAGCATAACCCATTGCCTTCTGCTGCTACCGTATATCCTCTTGATCCTACCTCGGAAAGCTCCCTAGCATGCAAGCTCAAAGGGCTCCTAGAAGGCCCAGGAGCTGCAAAGAAACTGCTGGAACAGTGTCTAGAGGGTACTGGGAGTCCTTACTATGATCCAGTTGAGGGAAAGGACAGGAAGAGTCCTGTCAGTGCCAAGGAAGAGTCCTGTCAGTGCCATTTGCATGCCAAAGCCCCCATACACCCGAGACCAGTAATTAAGGAGAGGGCTCTGGAGGGAATGACTCAGAACAATTTCCAAAGATAAACAGACGCGTGAAAGGACGATCTTCCTAAGTTCAGTAAGGCATCAGGGGTTTATAATCAAATATAGTGATTGAGAAAATAAGCTCTTAGACAGACGAGTTTAAATTCTGACTCTACCCCTGATTGCTATGGGACCAGGTACACATCATGTCACCTCTCAAAGCCTCAGTTTTCTCATCTGTAATATAGGGATTCTAATAGTTCCTACCTCATTAGATATTACAGTGATTAAATGCAATAAAGCATTTGACACATAGTAAGCACTTAACAATTATTTGTAGTTATGATGACTATTATTATTTAGAAAGTCTTCAGACCGTAACGATTTGTTTAACGCCTTCTATCAACCTGTCAAACAACTCCATGAGGTTTTCTTCTTAAGAAACGTGCAGAAAGCCTCTACCATACCAAATACCATTCTGCCTTCGTGTGTTTAAAAAACCTTCCTCTTTTCATCGAGAACCTGCATTATTCTATAAAGGCTTGGATTAAATAAGGATTTAAAAAATTATTCTGCAACAGACAAAACACAAAAATATCCCACACTTGGCCTCATAAGTGCCTTACTTTCCTACTTTCTGAAGTAACTGATAACTCTTGGTCTTAATTTCTGTCCACTGGAGATTAAACCTTGCCAGGTGATAGCAGGTGAGCAACAGATAACAAGGCTAATTGGATTTTTAATCTTCACTAGTCTTTAGCAACCAATACCCACAATGTTTATTTGTTGGCTGCAATGTTCAATTGTCAGCCCATTAAATGCCAAAGGGAACAACTGCTTACCTGGATATTTGTAGTGATTCATACTTGGTTTTCAGGGAAACATTTTAAATTATTTCCCATATAAAGTACAAATTAAAGCTGCAGTTGAATTAAAATGAGAAATGTAAATATTCATCAGTCAAGGAAAATTATCACATAATCACATCACCATATCACATCATCATATAATCACAATGCTTGAGTTCTCCAAAGTGAAATGTGGAATTTCTGATTACAGTAATGTAATAACATTACTCGGACTCAGAGTGGACTCAGAGTAGAAACTGAAAACTACTAGCTGTTCTGTGTGTGTCTGTTTCAGCATTCTGGGAGAGAAACTGCAGCCTTGCGTAAGTTATAATTTTGTCGTGTAAGGAATCTCTTGTATGAGCCCATTTAGATATGCAGATTATAAAGCGAGTGCCTACTGACAATTCTTGTGGAAGTCTTAAATCTGTAAAACACCCAAAATACATGTACTTCTAGATGTTAGGCGTTTGGCTTGGCGAGGTAAAAACGGGTTCATCTCTATTGGGACTCTTCCCTTTTAGGTGTATTTAATTTTCTTCTGGAACATGAATTTTAACTACACTATCTTGAAAATTATTGTTTTGGGTGAGATGGGGTGATAATATAGGCTTTTAACTAGTTTTGTCCAAGGATGTGCTCAGAGACGATGGAGCTGGAGCCTGCCAGGAGAGAGATGCAGACCTGAACTCTCCACCCCATGCTGGGTAAAAGTCATAAAGCACACCTGGCCTGGGCTTGGTGCTGGGCTGGGGCCAGGATATTGGTGTCATACCCCTGATATGAGTGAGCAACTCAGATGTGAGTCAGCATTCTTTCTGTCAGCTCCTAGAAGTGCCTCCCCTGGGCCCTGGCAGGGGCTGGGCTTCTCATGAAGGAAATGGATAACTATCAGTTATCTCAGGGCAACAAAGGAGAGGTGGAGGAAAAAGGGGAGAGAGGGAGGGAGAGAGAAAAGGAGGGAGAAGGGAAGGAGGAGGAAGAAAGAAGAGGAGGAGAAGGAAAAGAAGAAGAGAGAAGGGGAAGGAAGGAAGGAAGGGAAGGGAAGGGGAGTATAGATGAGGGAAAAGGAAGAATGGAAAAGAGGATGGGAGGGGAGAGAAACAGAAAGTCAAGTCTTTCGTATTATGCCCTGGGAAACTCTAAGTACAGCAAACTCTCTGTTTCTGATCCACAAGTGGTGACTTTTGTTTGTTTGTTTACTAAAATATGTTTTTCTCTCTCTAGCTCTGGGGTTAGGACAAGGGAGTCAAAGGGAGTCAAACGTCACAGTTTGAAAGCCCAGATGAGAGCCTTCTAAAACCCAGTACTAGTCTGTGACCTTGAGAAGATCAGTTAATCCCTCTGCATTTCAGTTTTCTCAAATGGAAACAAGTGGGATAATAAATCCACCTTTCTTGGAGCTGCTGTGAGAGTCAAATAAGTAAATATGTATGGTGTTCAGTGTACTGCCTGACACATGGGTGGTACATCGTGCAAAATATAAAATAACTCTATAATACGGGTACTACTAACCCTTTCAAATCATATTTTTTAAAAAATACCTCCTAAAACATTGATTTTAAGTATAAAATGTAATTCAGCATTTACTTAAATCCTAGCAACCCAAAGTCACTCCAAAAGCAGCTCAACAAAATAGGCTCAAAAACCAAGGAAACAAAACATAAAATCTTTCTAAACCGTGAAGCTGGATGGTCTTAGGACAGTAAAGACAATTCAAAGAGAAAGATTCCACCAAGAAAAGTAAGTATGCAGACCCCTTCTTTTATAAGCTGTATGAAATTGGGGACATATTAAACAATGTCATTTAGCATGCTCTCCAGCCCGGACTCAGGATTGAGACCGGGAGAAACCATAGGGAAGGAACTGAAGAGAGGATGAAAGAGAAGACAGTTCAGCACTGGCCCACGGAACCTGGTAAAGGGCCTGGCTCATAAAATATGAGTGAAATAAACGAATGAATGAAGAAATAGGAAGAAAAACTACAGGTGACTGAGAAAGGCTAATTAATGTGCTCAGCTATGTCACATTAAACTGAGAAATGAGGTAGGTACCCATACATGACCTCACTGTAGCTAAGTGGTACAGTAAGATTTCCACAGTTGGTAGTGAACTTCTATTTTGGCTGACCTTAGATTATGTTCATGGAAGTTCTATTCTGGAAAATGAGGCAAAGAGAGAAGAAAAGGGTGAGGCATGTGGTCTTTGGAGACTAGACTCCCGAATTTCGGGGGCATTGGAGACAACAAGGTCTTGATGCAGGATATGTGAAGAGTTTTACTTGGGGTTAGGATGAGAAATCCTTCCTACTTCTCAACAAAAAATGTATTTATCAAAAATAGCAACTCATGCTTACTGTGTGCCTTCTTGTGACAGGCACGGGGAAGCCTGCCTAGAGGATTTCAAGTCCTCACAGCTTGGGGGAGTGCGTTATTATTTTTTTTAACATCTTTATTGGAGTATAATTGCTTTACAATGGTGTATTAGTTCCTGCTTTACAACAAAGTGAATCAGCTATACATATACATATATCCCCGTATCCCCTCCCTCTTGCGTCTCCCTCCCACCCTCCCTATCCCGCCCCTCTAGGTGGTCACAAAGCACCGAGCTGATCTCCCTGTGCTATGAGGCTGCTTCCCACTAGCTATCTATTTTACATTTGGTAGTGTATACATGTCCATGCCACTCTCTCACTTCGTCCCAGCTTAACCTTCCCCCTCCCCGTGTCCTCAAGTCCATTCTCTACGTGCGCATCTTTATTCCTGTCCCGCCCCTAGGTTCTTCAGAACCATTTTTTTTAGGAGCGCATTATTATCTCCATCTCACAGGTGAAGAAACGGAGGCTTGGACTTGCAAACTGCACAATATTCCTAGTAAATGATTAAACTAGGACTCAAATGGTGCTCTGGGTCAACATTTATGTTTTTTCACTATTTTTTTAATTGTCACCATGCTTAATTCATTCAGAGATATTCTCTGTCTGTTTGTATTAGATGCGGTAAGTAACACTATTTCCTTTCAAGTAGAAGGCACTGGTCTTGCTCCTCAAGGAACACAAACTCTGGCTGGGAAGGCGATGCATTAAGTTAATGGCAGAAGAGAGCAGTGGTGAACAGTGGCGTCTCTGAGCGCGTGCCTGCTTTATTTCCCATCTTTGCCTTTCCCCAGCTGTGGGACCTTGGGCATGTCACCCCTTTAAGGCCTCACTTATTTCATCTGTAACATGGAGATGACGATACTAGTAATACCAATTTCCTTGTCTTGTTGCGAGGATTAATTTAGTTCACACATGTCGAATACAAAGAATGGGAACTAGCACAGGATGAGCAACGAATGGAAATTAACTTTTATTAATATAGTGTGTCAGAGTTTAAAAATCTGCACACACACACATATATATATATAAAATTATATATATACACATAATTCATTGCAACCCTCACAGACAATTCTATGAGGCAGGTAGGAGAGATGAGAGCCTTCAGTATCACCTAGCAATACTATGATGTTGTCCTGGCAAACTCATCCCCCACTCTCTCAGGAGACTTCCATAACTTCTTCTCTCTTCTCAAGCCCTAGGTACCTCTCAGCTGTTGACCTTCCTTCTTATTTCACTGAGAAGAGTGAATTAATCAGAAAAAACAAAAACAAGAGAACCTTCCACAAGTTCCCAACATGGAATCTACCTACCTGTCTGCAGCTGTGCTGGTTTTTCCCTTGCATGTTATGATGAAGTGTTCATGTTCCCATCTGCGGTTGGCGGAATACTGTCCCCCCACAAAGATGCCCATAGCCTAACCCTCAGAACCTTATATGACAAAGGGGAAAGAAGGTAGTAGACAGAGTGAAGGCTGTTATTCAAATGAATAGGGAGATTCATTTGGATTATTTGGGTGGATCCGACGTAATTGCATGGGACCTTAAAGTGGGAAAGAGGGATGGAGAAGAGCCAGGTCAGAGTGATTTGATGGGAGGAGAACTTGACCCCACTGTTGCTGCCTGTGAAGGTGAAAGAAGATGGCCGCAAGCACGCAAATGAGAGTAGCCATTAAAGCTGGAAAAGGAAAAGACATGGATTCTCCCCTAGAGCCTCCAGAAAGGAATGCAGCCCTGCTCACACCTTGATTTTTAGCCTAGTGAATCCCATTTCAGACATCTGACCTCCAGAACTATAATCTTGCCTTGAGGCAGGGAGCCAGGCTTTATACCACCATACAGAGTGGTCATTAGATACGGTTAGATGCAGTCTGCCGCAAGGGAGATGTGACCTTGGAGAAGGTAGCTTTCTTCAGTTGCAAGCAATTTCCAAAGAGGGATTCAGCTGAGTTCCCAGCAGCTGAGGGAATGAACATGTCAGTACTGACGGGGGAATCTGAGCAGCACACCACAGCATCCACTACAGGGACTTCCCGCCTCCTCCTTCCTCCATCTGAAATGCTTTCCCCCCAGATACAGGCAAGCCTCTCTTTTTCAACTCCTTCAGACCTTTATCAACTGTCACTTCTCAGTGACACCTTCCTTGATCACCCTAATCAAAACTGCATTACTTCCCCACCCTCAGCATTCTCTATCCCTTTCCAGATCTATTTTTCCCCCATAGCACTTATCTGATACACGTTAATACTTTATTATTTTGTATTATAATGTCTCTCCCTACACTAGGCTGAAACCTCTGAAGGTGAGGACTCTGGTCTGTATTGTTCACTGCTTCACATCCAGCACTCAGAACGGCACTGAGCCTCTAGAGATAATCAATAAATATTTACTGAATGAATAAACAGATGAGAAAGCAGAGAATTTAGAGAAAATGAATACCTACCCAAGGTCATATACCAAGTGTGAGAAACTAGTGAGATTATGGATGTAAATCCAAGCTTCTGCACTCAAAGTTTAGTGCTCCAAAATCTCCTTGAACAGTCAGGGTATCCTCCCTGACCACTCTTCATATGTTATAACTAAATATGAAGAAATGATCAAAATGGCACTATTGATCCCCAAATGAAGAAGAAAATTAGGTGGGCAGGGAGAGACAATATTAGAATATAATCAGTAATAAGTGGCCATATTTTGACTCAAAATACATCATTTAATCCATGTGAAAATATGACCTTTATAGAACATTATTCATTCAGCAAAAGTATTCAGTATCCATTACCTGACAGGCACTCTACCAGGCTCTGGGAATAAAGTTGTTGAAACAGCATAGACATGCCTGTCACCCCCTGGACTTCTGAAAGCCTTATTCTGTAAAATATATTCAGGCAATAAGATATATGTGTATCAAAGTGGAAAAATGCTACTCATCTGAAATCGAACTTCCTCTTAAGATTGATATCTAGTGAAAAAAAGTACAGATTTCATAACTCATGTTCTAGATGGTATCTGAAGTAACGAAGAGAGCTAGTATTTGGGCAAGATGCTAGCCCAAAGTAGAAAAAAATCACTGAATGTCTTGATAAAATGTTAATTTAACAGGAATGATTTGAATGATAAAGCCCGGAAAACACTTTTGCTTCCCATGTTCAGTGTAACCCTCACATGGAGGTTTCCCGAACAATAGAGGAGCAACTAACGTAACACATTTTAAAATACACTCTGAAAATGACTCTGTCAAGTCACTCGCATTTTATCCCCAATATGTCCTTTAACCGCTGGGTCTTAGCCATGCCAAGCTAGTGATCTAACATTGTAGCTCCTCTCTACGTCTGAATGGACCAAAAACAGGCAAGGTAAGTGAACCAGGTTGAATTGTAGCCCCCTCAAAAGGTGTGCCTAAGTTCTAACCTGTGAATATAACCTTATTTGGAAAAAGGGTCTTTGCAAGATATAATAAAGGGAAGGATCTCGAGATGAGTTCGCCTTAGATTAACAAGACAGACCTAAAATCCATGACAAATGTCCTCAAAAGAGAAGACAGGAGGAGAAACAGTGACGCAAAGAGACAGCCATGGGAAGACAGAGGCAGAGATTGGAGTTGCGCTACCACAAGCCAAGGAACACTTGGAGCCACCAGAAGCAGAAAGAGACAAGGAATGATTCACCTCTAGAGCCTTTAGAGGGAGCATGGCCTTGTGAACACCTTGATTTTGGACTTCTGGCCTCCAGAACCATGGAGGAATACAGTTCTGTTGTTTTAAAACACCAAGCCTGCAGTAATTTGTTATGGCAGCCCTAAGGAACTAATATGGCAAGCGTTCCCGGGACGATGAAAGTGAACTCCAGCGCCTTCATTATCTTTCATGAAAGCTCAAAGTCTGAGCAGTAATCATCTGTCAGAGAAGAATCTCCATGCATTTGTAGTTTCGATTTCTTCTCCTCAGAGCTGATTAGATCTAGTCTGATTTTGTTTTAAACTCAGTGTTTCATTGGTCATAGACGTTCCTAACTTCAAAAATAATCTAGTTTTAAACAAGCCAGCTGCCAAGTCAATAAAATCACCTCCTGCAAGCGAGTAATATCTGTGAAAGATTTACAAGAAACAGCAAGAAGGAAGTAAATCACGCGCAGGAATACTTCAGCCTGTGGCACGTCCACCCCAGAGGCACCAGAGGGAACGTCACAGCTGTGGAAGGTGGGAGAGGCAAAACAGGAAGAGCAAGGAGGCAATTTCAAGAGGACGCTGAAAAGAATATTCCAAATTTTTAAAGTGGAAATGCGATTATTTCAATGTTCACCTCCTCCGACTGTTACAAGTAATACTTATTCCTTTTTCTTCTTTGAATTGCAAAGGTGCTCAGCGTCAGTATTACATATTTTACACTTGATTCCCTACAGTTCTGCAATGCCAGTTAACTCTTACACAACTGTCTTTATAGCTAATTCAGTAAGCCTTTTGAGGGTAGAGATGATCTCCTATTTTCTTCTCTTATATCCCCAGTTTCTTTTCAGGGTCAAGTAAAGAGGAGAGCATTAAGAGATAATTACTAATTGATCTATCTTTATATTCCTGTTATAAGTTTCTGTTCTAATATTATAACTATTTTGACTAATGAATACCAACACATTGGTATGTCAGTGTATGAGTATATCTAAAAAATAGGCAGCATACTCATCTATGTGTGTCTACACCCCCTCACACACACACTTACTAACACGCCGCAGAAATATTTGACCCTACATCTATTCTGGAAAGAACTATCATCACATCTAGGTGTTCTAGTAATAGGTTAGATATTATTTTTCACAAAGGAGAACCAGAAAGATGAAAATATCTCCCATGCAGCCTATAATGGACTGTTTGCATAAATAATATTAGAATTGAAAGGTTCCTGTCAAATGTCCAAATCTGAAATAGTACATGTTGCATTGTATATAATTAGCTATAAGTCTACCCTGGTTCGAGAAGACTTCAAATACTTCTGGGAAAATTCATACGGATAATGTTAATTTAGCATTTATTCTGGTCTAGCCACTATTCTAAAAACTTAACATTCATTGAATTCGCTTACTTATTAAATCATCAAATACTTATGGAGTGACAGTTAATTTTATGTGTCAACCTGAGTGGGCCAAGGGGTGTCTAGACATTTGATCAAACTTTACTCTGGGTGTTGTGTGAGAGTGTTTTTGGATGAGACTAACATTTGAATTGGTGGCCTGAGGTAAGCAGATCGCCTTCCCTAATGCAGGTGGGTCATCCTATCACTTGAAGACCTGAACAGAACAAAAGGGAGTAAGCGGAAACTCCTCCTGCCTGACTGTTTGAGCGAGGACATTGGTCTTTTTCAGTCTCTGGACTCAGACTAAAACATCAGCTATTCTTGGGTCTCAAGCCTGCTACCTGTTAGACTAGGAAATACACCATCGGCTCTACTCGTTCTCAGGACTTCAGAATCAGAATGAACTACATATAAGCTCTCCTGGTTTTCCAGCTAGCCAACTGCAGATCTTGGTACTTTCAGCTTTCAGAATCATGGAAGTCAATTCCTTACAATAAATGTCTTTCTATATTTATACAGGGATTATTGTATAGGGATTGTATATGAATATATATACACACACACACACACACACACATCTCCCATTGTTCTGTTTCTCTGGAGGACCCTGACTAATACAGAGTGCAAACTTGGTAAAGGTAGGTCCTGGGACTACCACTGCAAACAGAACAGACCAAAAATCCATGTTTTGGAGGTTTTACATTCTAGTCATTTAATCTGAAGAGAAACACGTAAGGTATCCCTACTAACAGTTTTGTAGCCCTATTCTACAAATAGGTCCTTAAGAATTGCTTTAACCCTAAGCCTGGGTCACTAATCAAATGGATTTCTGTTGCTGTTGCATAGATCTAGTACATCTTACCAGTGTTAATTTTACCTTTGATTTCATTGATTCACGTCTCATCAGTTTAGCTACAACATGCTCCCTGCACATCTATATGTGTATGCACGTGTTGTGCTGTGCCATGTTGTGTTGTGTGAAGTGGACATACTTCTGCAATTAGTTCAGCTGAAAACTGATTGATGAGGTGAGCAGGAAAGGTGTGCCTTGTATTCAGGAGTCAAAGTTCAAGAAACAATAAACTTCTCCAAAAACCTGTCTATAATTACTGACGAGACAGACACTTTCAGATACTCTTTGAAATAATGTTTTGTTTTCTTTCACAAAGAGAATAATGGTACAGGAGGTCTTTAATCAATATGGTAGAGAAGTTTAGGAGTCAACAAACATAGTTTTAAGTCTTGGTTTGACCAGATTTACAACATTGGCCTATTTGCTTAACCTAACCTCCATTTCTGACCTGTAAAACAAGGATAATAAGAATATCTACCTCTATTGCCGGCGGGGGTGGGGAGGACGGCAGGGGAAGGTTGGATTGGGAGTTTGTGGTTGGCAGATGCAAACTAGTATACAGAGAATGGAAAAACAGCAAGGTCCTACTGTATAGCACAGGGAACTATATTCAATATCCTGTAATAAACCACAATGGAAAAGAATGTGAAAAAGAATATATATGTATAATTGAATCACTTTGCTGTACAGCAGAAACTAACACAACATTGTACGTCAACTATACTTCAATAAAAAATGAAAATAAAAATAAATGTTAAATTAAGGCTTTGTGGGGGGTTAAAAAGAATATCTACCACTAAAGGGTACCACTAGCTATTCGATGAGGCAACAAATATAAAGCTCTGAGCACAGTTCCTAGGACAGTTTAAATGTTCACTAGGTATTAGGTAAAAATAATGAATAGAGATACCGAGGTTAAACTTTACCATCAATTTAGTACTTTAATGCAGATGTGCAAAATTAATATTAAATCTGGCAGGCAAGAAAAAGATGAATTTGTTGGGAGAAATACAAGATGACCTGGCAGCCAGGTATTAGAATAGGAGCACAGGTGTCCAGGAAATGAGCATTTACTAAGTGCCTAGTTTGTACCAGGCGCTTAAAAGACAACACAGCTCCATCAGCCCACTGAATTCTCACAGCCACTAGATGCAGCTGATATTTTCTAAGCAGCTTCTGTGTGGCAGGCCTGTGTTTGGTGCTAGGAAGATAGTGCTGAGCGAAATTAGGAGTTCCCAGCCTCATGGAGGTTGTAGTCACTAACTAGCTGGTGACACCTGAGTGTGTGAAGTGCTTATCTGGGCAAAATTTTTCTGTAAAGGGCCAGATAGTAAACATTTTAGGCTTTGTAGGTAGTGGTCTCTTGCAACTATTCTATTTTCCATTTTAACACAAAGGCAGCCCTGAACAATGTGCAAATAAATGAGCATTGCTCTGTTCTAATAAAAGCAGGAGGCAAGCCGGCTGTAGTCTGCAGATCACTGGATAGCAGAAGAAGCAACTAACTCCCAGTCCAGGGGAATTAAGAAGGGTTTCAATAAAGAAGGGGGCAGGGAGGCTAAGTGAGCTGTGCTTTGAAGAAACACTAGGCTCCCTAGAAAGACAAGAAGTGGAAAGGGAACTCCGGGCAGCAGGAACAGACTGTGCAAAGTCATGGAAGCATTAAAGGACACGGTTTATTCTGGAAAAGTGAGGAACAATGAGAACTGGGAGACCGGGGTTGGAGAAAAAGGAACAGAAAATTAGAAAAAGCCTTTTTGTACATACAGTTCTGTGTGGTTAGAAGCAAAGTTCATATTATCTTTCAGCGTGTCTAAAGGTCGAGCTGCGCTTCCCCTCCCAAAGCTAAATGATAACACGATGCAGTTCAAAAGCTGGTCATATCAAATTGCCATCTAATCATTTAATTAAAGCCCCATGCTGGCACCAGCCATCCTCAGGGCCCATTTTTCATCTGGGCACATTTCATTACACTTTTCAAAGCAAATTTGCCTTTTCCAAGGCAAGAAATGCAAATGACTAGGTTTGAAAGGAAATGCATAGCACTCTGCGTAACGACAGATTTTCTTGGAAAGCAGTAATGCACAGACACAGCTATCTTTAGGGGCTGAGGATGGATTATCAGCCCTGTAGAAACTCTACACGATATTTCATTACAGCACCAGGATGCAAGCGGAAGTGAAATACCAAATATCAGAAAGCAAACAGCCATCCCGTCTCCTTTCTCAGCATCACTGAAACCACATTTTGAAACAGGATGCATCCTTTGGACCGTTAAGACCAAGGAAGGCATTGATAAATGGAGGACACTGATAGTGTGGCCAAGAAAATGATGAAAAGCTAGGAGGAACTGACCTGTTCGAAGACAGGAATAGGAACACTTAAAGGCCACTTAACATAAAGCATCAATGGACAAATTCAAGTACATTCAAAAAAATTATCAGGAGTAAGAAAACACCCACTTTGAGGCAGTATAATGCATGTTGGTGGTATTCACAATAAAGGAATGAAAGCGACCTTAACAAATAAATTAGCATCTTCTCCCTCGGTTCCTGGAAACTCTCGGAAGCACTGCTCCCCAAATACTGTGTCTTTTACCTTGCAAAACGAAGCTGCACCACACATTTTATGAATCCACCGACCCTAAAGTGAGAAGCAATTAGTTCAAAGGAGAGAGAGTGGTAAAAAAATGAATACCTGTTCATTCATTCTTTACCATCAAGGAGAGAAGGAAAGCTTAACTTCAGGCTGCCAGACAGACCCCTTCATCCCATGAAAGAGCTGCCAGCAGCTGGAACAGCAGCACCCATTGCGAGGTTGAGAGTCTGAACAAAGTTCAAGGATGCAGACTATTGTGTTTCATGACCAGAGTACATGTGGGTATTCCAAACAAGAGCTTCTGACCAGGGAAGTTCACTAGTACTTGAATCGTGGCTGGTTAGCTCAGCCAAAGCCCCAGTCAAGAGTAAACCAAAGACCTCATTCGATTCCTTATACAGAAAGGATGCCCATCCCTGGCCAGGCCGCCTACAGATTCAGGCATTCAGTTGAGAGTAGCGCCCCACCTTGGAGACATGGCGAAAAACTAGAGCACAGTAGGACTTTTGAGATAGCCTGCCTGACATTTTTTTTCCATTTTAACTTCAATTACATTGAAATAGAATATATATGGAAAAGTGTACATATCATAAATGTATACCTTGATGGACTGCCACGTGAACACACCTGTGTAGCCAATAATTAGGCAAAACACCAGCACACAGAAATTACCCTCATACCCTCTTTTAGAATAACCACTGTCCTGACTTCTAACAACATAGGGTAGTTTTGCATGGTTTGTATTTTGTATAAATGGAATCATATAGTAGATTCTACTATGTCTGGATGATTTGGGCCCATATTCAATATGTGAGATTCATTCATATCATGAGGTCTAGCTGTAGCCTGTTGATTCTCACCGCTGTAGAGATTTCCATTATATGAATATACTACAACTTATGTATCTATTTCACTATTGATGGTTGCTTACATTATTTCCTGTGTTGGGCTATCAAGAACAATGCGTCCGTGAAGACTCCACTCCACACATTTGTTTTGGTGAGCATGGCAGATTTTGATCTCGCCGCTCTGATGTGAAAGAAAATGGCGGTGTGGCATTTTGCCATGGTTGTGTCAAATTTGTCATGTTAAAATGTGAACTCCCCATCTTTCGCTTGGAGTCATGAATGAAGGAGACATTCCTGATTCACATCCTGTCTCTGACCCTTCCACCATCCTCTTCAACTCTGCCCCTGTCCCTCACCATCCTATCTAGTTCAAGAGGCTGAGACTGGGGAGATATGAACAGAAATGAACATTCAAGGAGCCCGACAGTTCACATGCAATATTCATCGCCCTCCTAAAAGAGACAACAAAATATGCTTTTAAAACCACATAAGGATTCCTTAAAGAAACATTTTTAGGTGAGAGGTCTTCTTGCCTCCAGCATAGGAATCAATAATTATAACAGACTCTATTTGAAGAGTATCAAGTAGCAGCAATTGTTGAGTGAGTGAGTGAGTGAGTGAGAGAGAGAGAGAGAGAGAGAGAGAGAGAGAGAGAGAGAATATATAAAACTCACTATAATTCAAGCTTCAGATGGGAAAGGCTTTGGGAGTAGAAAGGAAAGAAAAATTCTGTCTGCCAGGTGTGGGCTCACGTGGATGGAAGTCTGGAAGGCTTTGGGGCAGGGAGATGTAGTGGGTATTTGGGGAGGCCTACCTAGGAATGATTTTCCCATTGCTTCTTCTTAATCGTATCCCCAATTTCTCATCTATGTGACTGCAGTGATGCTGAACCAACCCCTGGGTTTAGGGGTAGACACTGACTGATTTAATCCAAGCAAAGTGGTCCATATTTTTTTTTTTTTTAAAGCCACAGTGATCGGTTCAGGGATAGTTTTAATCTACTTCTGAGCCAATCAGTATAATTCCTTTTTTTGGTCTCGGACATTAGGTTGAGGACTTTAGGATATATGACCTAAGACAGTTCAATCATTGCGAGAATCAGTCTTTTTTGAGAAGGCGGAAACATAGACTTTATTAACTTGTCCATTCTGGACTAGGTGGTGTGAAAAAGGAGGTTTGGAGAAAAAAGCAGGATATGGCCAGAGGGGCATGAATTATGTAGACCTCAAGGACTGGGTTCATTCATAGGACACATAGTAGAGAGATAGGTTCTGATAATATCATTTTTGTCCTAGATGAAACTGCACCTAAAGTGAGACAAATTTCTCGATGTTTCTTATATAAGCTAATGGATTCTCTTTTTAAAACATCCAATTTGAACTGGGTTTTCTAGTGCTCCAAGCAAAACTTTCAGAAGTGAAATAAGTGATGTTTGATCTGGACCTGAAAATATATGAGGCATTCGACAGGTAGAGGTGACATTAAATTCTGTTCCCAGAGAGAGCACAGTAGGAATGAAGGAAGTCAAGGAGCATCTGTGGTCAAGCACCCAGACTAGAAGAGCATCACAGCAGACGGAGAGGCAGGATTAAGCAGGGCTTAAGACAGATCAGGGATCAACAAACTTTTTCTATAAAGAACCAGATAGTAAATATTTTCAGTTTTGCAAGCCAGATGATTTCTGTCACAACTACTCAGCTCTGCTGCTGTAACATGAAATCAGCCATAGACAATATGTAGACAAATAAGCATGGCTATGTTCCAATAAAGCTTCATTTATGGACACGGAGATTTGAATTTCACGTTAACTGCCACGTACCACAAAATACTGTACTCATTTTGATTTTCTCAATCATTTAAAAGTGGAAAAAGCATTCTTAGCTTATGTGCCATAATTTGCTAACCCCTGAGGCAGAGCGTACACAAAATATCGACGTTCATACTCTTCCTCCACCACGTGCTAACTACAACCCACTGGACAAATTACTACTTCATCTCTCCAAACATCAGTTACTCCACTGAGAGACTAAGGATCATTATAGTGCGTAACTCACAATTTTGTTCCAAGAATTAAATCATCTAATCCATATAGAAATGTTTAGCAAAGTATCTGATACACAGCACCCAATAAAGACTAGCCATCTTTCTTATGATTGACTAGGAAGGTCCTTGGATATTAGGCTTCATATCTTAATAAGAGAAAGCCATCAATGTTTTCTGAGCAGAAAATTTATACAGAGCTGTGCCTTTGGAACTTAACAAAGGCTTCTGTCGCAAGGAAAGATCCGAAAAAGGAGTACCTATTTAAATTGACCTAATGGGTACCATCTACCTAGCTCAGGACACTCAGTTGTTTATTAGCATCTTGCTTTTCATTTCAGTGCAGCACTCAGTGTTTAAAAAAAAAAAAAAAAAAAAAAAAGGAGTCAGGTATTTTTGTTGCTGTTTTTGGGAAATCATGCTCCCAGTCCCATGTAATGAATTTCTTTAGAAATGAATGTTTTTTCAGAGACTCAGCTGAGCTAATAAAAATTTTAAAACCCAGGATCACTTCTGGTTTGAACTGCATTTGTTGATTTTGATAATTTATTCACTGAATAATTAGTTCAACCAAATCTTATAGACTATGTCTCCTTCTACAAGCCCAGATGGTACCCCATCACACAGATGATGGGGAATAAGACCCCATACTGTATTTGTCAGACACCCCACTGGGTAACTGATAACCCCAAAAAAATGGTTCAGTAAAGATTTGCATTTAAGGTCTCTTACGGTTCTCTGATTCTCTCCACCACTCCTCTCTCCAACACATACTAAAGATCTTAACCCCATTTAAGATCATTAGCAAATCCCAGGCTTCATAAATATCACAGGGGAGCTAATGAGATGACTTACAGAAGGTTTGTAGCTCATTGTATATGACGACACCAAGCCAGTTTGATTTCTCTGGTCCATGCTACAGGGAAACCAATCAGAGTTTGCTTTTGCTTGAATGATGCAAACAAAAAGCATTATAATTTGGTTGAATAGATCTGTTAAGGTCAGAGATTGGGATCCATATTAATAGCAATAAACATGGGCAATGGATGTGTATTTTTCTCTGCTCCTGCCTCTGTCTTGGTTAGTCACTTAATAAGCAACGTGTATTTATTGAGTAGCTACTGTATGTCAGGCACTGCAAGAAGATCTTTAAAGGTATTACCTTATGAAATCTTTACAATGACCCATTTTTGCAGTTTTACAGATGAGAAAAGTGAGGCTTAGAGAAATCATGCTCTCACCCAAGTTCACAGAGCTTGAAGGCCTGTGCTCTCAACACCCCCTCTTTCTTCAGTCTCTCTCTTTGCCCATCACTGAGTAACAGTGAACAAAGGACCGCTCTTTGCTCAACAGCAACCTGGATACACCTGCTGGGGGGCAGTGGGTGAAGAGTCAAATATGGGTTCTTTGTGCTCTTGTCCATCTCGCACCTCTGCTGTGCTGCTTCTTTACCTTAATCGTGATTGCATTCATTTTCAAAAGTACATCTTCAGGATATTCCTCTCCCTCTGGAAGATTAATACTTTTATATCCATTTTACAGATAAAGAAACTGAGCCTGGGAGAAGTAAAGTAACTTGCTCAAGTTCCAAAACCAGTGGATATGTGAGTCCTATTCTTACCCAGATCTGGGTCCAAACATCACAGTGTTTCTAAGACACTTTGACGATAGTCATTAAGGTTCCTTCCCTAGTCCCATTTCTTATATAGAAAGTTCCATCTTTTCTTGAGACAACTGTATAAAATAAACACAAATTATCAGTAATTTCCAAGATCCTTAAAACCTGTATACATCTATAATCTACATATACAACTTAGGCATTAATGCTAATATTAAGCTAATAATTCAAGCCTCAGTTTCTTCATCTGCTAAGTGGGGGTAATAATACTGTATGGCTACATTTTTTATAAGAATTAAATTTTTTTTTTTAAATGCAAGTAAAGGGCTTCCCTGATGGCGCAGTGGTTGAGAGTCCGCCTGCCGATGCAGGCGACAAGGGTTCGGGCCCCGGTCCGGGAGGATCCCACATGCCGCGGAGCGGCTGGGCCCGTGAGCCATGGCCGCTGAGCCTGCGCGTCCGAAGCCCGTGCTCCGCAACGGGAGAGGCCACAGCAGTGAGAGGCCCGTGTACCGCAAAACAAAAAACAAAAATGCAAGTAAAGCATCAGCACTCTAGCAACTATTAAAGGGAAGACATTCCTATCTGTCTATATTTCTATATCCATCCATCCATCCCTCCACATATCCACCTCTCCATCTCTCCTTCTCTCCACCACATGTTTGCTGATAGAATAAGAGTAATGGGCTGGAAAGCTGGGTTCCTGGCCCAACTCTGCTACCAGCTCTGCTGCTCTAGTTATCTTCTCTGCCAGGTTCTGTGACCCCCATCTGAAAAATGAGGGGCTTTACTGGATCACCCCTAAATGCCCAATATTCTCAGAATCCATACAAGCGCATCATCGTTAGAGTACACCGCTACCCTATGGGACAACGACGTTCAGTGTCCCGGAGCAATAGGCCAGAGGATGAAATTATGCGCAGTTCTGTCTTAACGATCCAGCTGGTTTGGCTAGCCACACATTTTGGAGAAAACTATAACGAGTCTGTGTAGTGGCTGATGAATTTCACAAGATGATTTTTATCGTGGTTATACAAACAGTATCTCTCAAACTACTGGGACTCTAGGTTGTTTCGGCATGAAGACCTGCTTTGATTAAGCTAAAGGTAGCAATCTCTGACGATTTAAATCTCTAGAAAGATTGAGAAAGAAGAAATCAGGAAGGGCATATCCCTATTTGCAATAAAACAGGGTTTTTTAAGGTTTCAAAACACCATTAGAGAAAGGGTCTTTATATTTATCAACAATATAACTATTTTGCAAACATTTGACTAAACTCAGCTAGAAAAATAGAGTAGAAATAGCAGAGACTTGGAAGTTGGCTAGATCTGGCTTCAAATCCAGGCTCTGCCCTAATTAGCTATATAACTTTAAGCTAATTAATCTGATTTTAGTACTTTTATATCTTTAATTAGAACATGCATAAAATAATATCTAACTTGTAAGATGATTTAAGAGAATTAATGAAATAAAATATGTAAAGCATCTAGCAGTGTCTTATGACTCAAAGTACCTGAAAAGGAACACACCTTCAACAGGAATCGGGATTTTTTTCCCTAAAAACCTGTTGCTTGCAATCCAGTGCTTCCTGCCTTTATGGACACCACCACTCACCCACCCACACTAGCAAGAAACCTAAGAGTTATCCTTGTCACCCTCCGACTGCTTATAGCTTCCCCTTCTCATTCCCTTCAACAGGATGCCCTCCCCACTGTGTCTCTTAAATCTCTCCAATCCACCCGCCTCACTTCACTCTCCGTCCCCATCTCCCTTCGCGCTCCCACGCTCTCATGTCTGAACTATACTATCCCCACCTGAACTGGCCTCTCCACATCTCCCCCTGTTCCCCTCAACTTGATTCTCCACAAAGCAGCCGATGTGATTTTTTAAAAAAAAGACAGTCTCAGCACATCCCTCCTTGCCTTTAAGCCCTTCTGGCTTCCCTGATACTCCTAGGATGAGACCAAACTCTTCAACGTGGCCTTCAAGGCTCTCCCTGAACTTGTCTCCTGGCCACTTCTCCAGCCCCATCTGATCAAACCACCCACCTCACTCTCTGGGTTTCACTAACACTGGCCTTTTTTTGTATGCCTGAGGGTTCCCAGCACTCTCCAGCCACATGATCTGGACTTATACTTGAACACTCCATTTATCAGCTCCCACATGCACCTCAAATCTTAAGAGAAGTCATCCCTGATAGCTCGGGCTAGTTCAGCTTTCATGGCTTCACGGCTTCTCTTTCAGAACCTACAATGGCTTGTAGTTAGATGTTTGTGTAATTCTTTGCTTACTGTCCGTGTCCCTCCCTACACTGTAAATTCAATGGGTGGGAGGGATCATTTCTGTTGTTCTTGCTACTATTTCCTGGTAACTAACACAGAGCCAGGCCTAGAGTAGGTGGTCAATAGATATTCTTGAACAAATGAATAGAAGTTCTCTCCCTGTCCTCTCGTCCCTCCTCTCTCTCTCTTCCACAGATATTTATTGGATGTCTACTTTATGCCAGTTACTCCATTCGAGAGTATTAACAATCTTTCCCAACCTCTGCTTGAACATTTTTAATAACGTGGAACTCATTACTTCCACAAATCTTCATTTGCAGATAGCTCTGATACTAACTCTTTTTCAAAACAAGAACTTGAACTTTATGAAATTTATCTCTCTGTAACTTCTGTCCCTTTGTATATGTGGCTTATATTTTGCTCTCAAAATCACAGAGAATAAACCCAATGATAGTTACAAAAACTCGTGATACGTCTTTGTTAACTGAGCTTCCATCAATATGGTGAGATTCATATTCAGTTTGCATGGTTCCTACAACAGCATGTTTAAGGGCAGATAAAATGAGCTCTGTCTAAAAATGTATCTAACTTCAAAAAGATATGTTACATATGAGTTTACAAAGACAGAAGGAGAGGCAAATATAACAGAAATTTAGGGACAAATTCAGTGCAATCACAGATTCATCACACTCCCTTATAATTTTTTTGTCAGATTATCTATCTTTGCCACGAGACCACAAGTTTCTTGAGGGTAAGTTCACATCTTCACAGTGTAGTCTTTTTCCCGGCACTTAGGCCTTCGATACAAATTTATTGAACAAATGAGACAGTGATGATTACCACGACAGCCCTGACTCTAAGTTAAATAATAAAAACTCCGTGTCCTATCCTGGACTCTCACTTTTGATGCCATTTGGTAGAATGAGGT
This sequence comes from Phocoena phocoena, assembly GCF_963924675.1. Classification (NCBI taxonomy): domain Eukaryota; kingdom Metazoa; phylum Chordata; class Mammalia; order Artiodactyla; family Phocoenidae; genus Phocoena; species Phocoena phocoena. The sequence continues at coordinate 132,371,291 of NC_089221.1, read as the reverse complement.
AATCAATAGTTTTAGAGAGAACAATGTCTATAACAGATTCACTTTTTTAAAGTTGTAAAACAGTACACATGTGATTCTATTTGAGTAAGAAAAAGTTAAACATGTATGTGTCTACAGATAAATGTACAGCCTATGCCTAGATATCATCTCGTAAGGCATCCACAGACTCATTTTAACAGTCGTTTGTAGGAATGTAATTTGCCTAAGGGGGTATATAGACACACTTCTTTATTTCATACAAAACTGTGTAGTTTGGGGTTTGTTTGGATTTTGATTTGGTATTACCAAAATTTACAATAAGCGTATGTCCCTTTTGTGATTAAAGGAAACAACTTACAGAGCTATCGCACAGTTAGAGGAAAGTAACAGGCTGATAAAGGGACTGGATCCCATGAGAAATGAATAACCACCGAAAGAATGGAGACATTCAGCCTAGAGAAGGCCAAGGCAGAACACAATAACCGTCTTCAAATACTTACAGAGCTGTGGTCATGCAGAAGGGAGCAGGCTGCCCTCTGCAGGGCAAAATGAGGACCACTGAACGATGGAAGGCTCAAGGATGTAAATTTCAGCTCAAAGTTCTTTCCCTCCTTTGAGCTTTTTGACAGTAAAATGGGCTGCTTTGAAGCAGCCAGTGCTACACCCCTAGAAGTAGAGATTTCTGCAACAGAGAATCTGTGAATAGATTTCAGGGGTCAATAGGCCCCTAAGATTAGGTTCAAACTTTGTTGGTGCGTGTATTTTTTTTGGAGAAGTGGATCTATAACCTGCTTCAACTTCATGTAGGACTCAGTGACCCCCAAATAAAGGGGAACCAGTAGAGACTGAATGACTATTTATCATCATTGACATCAAGGGGATTCATACACTCTTGAAATTTTAATACTCTCATCTATACCAAAGATCAAAAATTAGAAAAAAAAAATGCGGTTCTGGAGTTTTTTGGTTCCCCCTCTATGCAAAATATTTACTTTTCAAAATTAGGTATTACAGTTCATGGAGGGCAAAGACTATGTCTTATATGGCTCTGTTTCCTCTGTATCAAGCACAGCTTCTTGTACAAAGTAGGTGCTTAATAAATATTGAATAAGTGTATGGAGCAATACATGAGCAAACTCCTATGGTAGATCTTTCCCTTTTCACTGCTTGATAGAGCGATTACTTCAGCAAAGTAGAATTCCATACAGGAATTGGTGGTGGCACAATGATAATGATGATGATAATGATGATAAGGAAAATGTTATTAAGCACTTACTGTGTTCAAGCACTTTAAGCATTTTATTTGTAATAGCATGAGTAATGCTCACAGCAACTACTGAAAGAAAGTGAGGCTTAGATTCACTAAATAACTTATCAAGGTTATGTAGCTAATAAGTGATTCAAATCAACTATAGCATGTGAGCTCTTAACTTCAATGTTAAATTCTACTGAGCAAGTATATAGTCACCTGGACTCTGGTCTTAACACTGTCACAGCTGTGTGAAGGATTTAGGCAAGGTGCTTCTCTGTCCTTTATTTTTCGAATCTGTTACGTGGGAAACTGTATACTAAGCAAAATCTGGAAGGTAACATACTATGATGACGAAGGGCATGGATCGTGCTTATCCATTATGAGCACATTTTACTCGACACTTTGAACACAGTTGTAATACTTGTTTTAAAATCCTTGTCTGCTAATGGAGTGATCTCTGTTTATCGACTTGTATATGCTCACGTTTTTATTTATATAAATCTAGTAATTGGGGATAGAATCCTGGATATTGTACATGACGGTTTGTGGCTGCATTCTGTTATGTTCCTCTGAATAGGTGTGTTTGTTGCTGTCACTTGCTTATTTCAGCAGACATTTAACTTGACTTAAAGTCCAAATTCTGCCTCCACTGCAGTGGGTATCAGCGGAAATCTCCGTTAATTCTCTTACCTTTCACATTTGTATGGTTTGGAGGTCATTTAGAGAGTTGGGCAGAGTTTATATGAAAAATTAGGGGCTTCCCTTTATGGTGCTCTCCTTTCTAGAATTTTCTACTTCGCTTTCCAGCCTCTCAAGTAGCCCCAAATTCTTTCTTCAAATTCCTCATGCCAGTAAGATTATAGGTTTTAGCTCTCACAGCAGTAAAAAGACATAAATAACTAGGAAACCCACCCAGTGCCATTCCCTTCTTTCAAGTATCGACTCCCCTCCAATTTTCTGTCTGCTTTATGTCACTTTCTACTGTTTTCATTATATATCTATATAGAGAGACACACGCACACACACACACATCCCCGTAATTTCTACTGATCTGTAGGAGAGTGATCCAATGGAAGCCAGTCCACCAACAGCATGGACTTTGAGGTCAGGCAGATTTGAGCCCCTGCCCTGACTCTCCCCTAGACCAGAGCATTCTAGCCATTGTGTTAATTACAGGTTACAAGTGACTTCTCAGCCCTTAAGGTCTTTTACCTCCACCACAGTTCACCCCAATGTACAGTATTTTCATTTTCTAAGTGTGCTGGAACATAAAAAAAGATTGAGAAACAGTGTCTTAAACAAAGCTATTTCACCTCTTAGAGTCTGACTTGTTTTGTAAGTCAAAAGGGCTAATAATTATATCTATCCCAAAGAGTTACTGTAAGGATTAGAGAACACAGTACAGGTAATGTGTGAGACACTGAACATACAGGCATTCAGAAAGATCTTATTATGATATTAATATTGTTGACAAAATTATCAACAATTATTAATGCCAATGTAACCATAATTTTTATTGACTTAAATAATATCAATGATTATTACTGGTAACATAACTGTGACAGGAGCCCCACCCCCAAAGTACATGAGAATATTCACAGTTTCCCCTCCCCTCCACCTTGTAAGGATCCCGCGCCTCCTTGCTGGGTTCCTGTACTTGACTCCTCATGAACTTATCAAGCAATAAGAATTAAAGTAGCACTAGTTAATTTTTTAGTGCTTCTCAGGTACTGCTCTAAGTGGTTTATGTGCATAAACTTACTTAGTCTTCAAATCAGTCCAATAACACACATATTATTACACCTTCTTTACCAAAGAGAAAACTGAGATTCAGCTTGGTAAAATCACTTACCCAAGATTAGACACCTAGGCAGGGCTGGAGACAAGGTTTGAGTCAGGTGATCTGTTACCAGGGTCTGCTTTCTCAACAACTATAATTTGGAAGGTAAAGAAACAACTGGGTAAGTAAACAGGTTAAATGGATTTACACTACAAGAGGTGGGAGGGGGATACGTGATGGAGAAAAAGCTGGATCTGTAAAAGAAGAGGAGAAAGCAAAGTCCAGAAAGGGATGAATTTGGGGGGAAGATCTCTGGGGAGTATGCAGCACTTAAGATGAGACATTTGGGGAGGAGCAAACTTGGGGAAGATGGATAGAAAAACATATCTCTTTAGATTGATTGTTACACAACATGCTTTGTATTCCTTCCAGGCAAGTTTCAAGACCTGAGATAAAGATGTAAATTGTTTTTAAATTCTTTGTGGTTTGGCGGCATGGAATATTTTTGCCTCTGCTAAATGTGACACCATATTGACCTTCTTTTGTTCTCAAACAGTGTGGCTTCAGCTGGGTGATACTGACTCTAAGACTGACAGTGAGGGTCATGAGGTCAGTGATTAAGAGGAGAAAATAATAGGATTTGATGTAAAAATCCCAACTTTGACTCTTACTAGTTGGGCCCTTAGACCAATTATTTAAACTCTCAGTGTGACAGTTGTCTCATCTGTGAAATGAGAAGAATAATGTCTACTTCACAGGTATATTGGTAGGACTAAATGAGATACTACATGTAAAGTACTGGATATAATGCCTGGCATTGTGGGAAATCAAAAACTGTTAGTTCAATTTCCTTCCCCTTTCCCTTCTTTCTCAAACTCTGGAATCAAAACACTCCCTGCCGAGAACAGCTACTACCTTATGAGAAAAAATCATTGCTGTAGTATCAGCCCTTTGGTTACTGGCCCAATTAAGTAAACGCCTATGAAATTCATGTATACTTCAAATGGACCATACATGATACCCAGGCCAAGAGAGGGGAAGAAAAAGGCAGAGTGATTAATGAAGCCCCGGGAACAGCCAGCCTGATGCCACATAAACACCACATGTCTGTTTACTCATCTATAATTTGTTTATTTTTACTTTTTTGAGTCCCAAACTCAGAAGGGGCTGCCAGATGAGAAATTCAATCTGAAGTGATTCCCTAAACACACTTATCCTGGGGCAAACCCCGGTTTATTTCAGGCTGACAGCTGGCACCTGTGGCTTGCAGTGAAATACTCTCTGACACTGATAGAAAGAGACAGGTGGCAGGGCTGCCACCAAATGCCACATTTGATTGATAAAGTGATCTAAGTATCACAGGCACCAAGGATGTCATTAGCAATCACTGCTTCCCCCGCAGAAAGCACCCTACAGGCCAAGAAGGCAACAGACAATGTAGCCCTTGAGTGTATGTATATGCAGATGTGTGTGTTTGCATGAGGAAAGACAGTTCCTATCGCTGCGGTTTAAAGAAAGAGCACTGGACCTGGAGTGCAGGAAAGCTGGGTTCAAATCCTGACTTGGCCATTACTGCTTTAGGGCCAAGGGTAAGTTAGAAACCTGTGACCCTCAGCTGGCATCCTTCTCATCTCCTCTCTATATCCTCAGCAGTTAAATTCCACTTCCTCAGATAACCCTTCCCTGATCACTCCCACTCCCAGACAAATTTCACTCTCCTTGTAATCAACGCAAATAACACCTCACACGGTGTTCATATCACATATGTAATTAGACAAGTGTGGCTGCTTATCGACTTAAGGTCCATCTTCAATACTACACTGTAAGCTCCATGAGGGCAGAGACTGCATCTTTATTGTCAAGCTGATCCCCAGTGCCCTGCACATTCACCTTCCCCAATCCGCTCATCCCAGCATAGCAGCCACCACAAACATCTCATTTCGATTGCTCCAGACTACTCCAAGTCCTTTCTTCAAAACTCATCCCTTTCTGTTTTTCTCCTTCCCTTTTTCTCTCCTCTTCTTTTAGAGATCCAGGCTCTTCTCCATCAAGTATCCCTCTGCCTCTTTTAGTGTAAATCAGTTTAACCTTTTCCCTTCCCTGGTTCTGTTTCTTTACTTTCCAAATTACAGCCATATCCCAGAGATATTGTGGGTTCAGTTCGAGACCACTGCAATAAAGCAAATATTGCCACGAAGCAAGTCACACAAATTTTTTGGTTTCCCAGAGCATATAAAAGTATACATGGGGCTTCCCTGGTGGCGCAGGGTTGAGAGTCCGCCTGCCAATGCAGGGGACATGGGTTCATGCCCCGTTCCGGGAAGATCCCACATGCTGTGGAGCGGCTGGGCCCGTGAGCCATGGCCGCTGAGCCTGTGCGTCCGGAGCCTGTGCTCCGCAACGGGAGAGGCCACAACAGTGAGAGGCCCGCGTAACGAAAGAAAACAAACAAAAAAAAGTATACATGGCAGCTGATTCCAGTATACTGTAGTCTATTAAGTGTACAATAGCATTGTCTTAAAAAACAATGTACTTACAGTATTTAACAAATACATTATTGCTGAAAACTTCTAACCATCATCTGAACCTTCAGCAAGTCATAGTAGCGACATCACAGATCACAGATCACAGATGACCATAACAAACATAATAACAATGAAAAAGCTTGAAATATTGCAATCATTACCAAATTGTGATACAGAGAAAGACTTAGAAAATGCTGTCAGAAAAATGGCACTGACAGACTTGCTAGATGCAGGGTTGCCACAGATCTTCAATTTGTGAAAAGTGCAAAAAGCATTTTTTACAAATTGCTTTTTACAATTTCTTTTTACAAACCAAGGTGCAAAAAGCAAAGCACAATGAAACAAGGTATGCCTGTATAGTTTTTGAGAAAATAAGCTTGGTAAAGACGTTATCTGGATTCAAACCTTGGCTCCAGCATTTCCTAGAGGTATGACCTTGGGCAAGGTGGTAGACACATTAACCCTGTCTCTAACCCTAGCACTAAGCTAGCTTGCAATTGCTGTTCCCCTGCCTGGAACGGTCTTCACCTGACCCTTTCCTGGCTGCCTCCTTTTCAAGGTTCAAGTCAAACAGGACTCCTCAGAATGGCTTTCCCTAAGCCCACACCCATCACTCTCTAACTCATTATTCTTTTAATTTTCTTCCATAGCAGTTATCGCTGGCTGATACTATCTAGTTTGTGTACTTGTTTAGTATCAGTCTTTTCCCACAACAATGAAGATCCATAAGGATAGTAACCTCTCCTATCTCTTTAAACACAGTAGCCAAGTCCCGAGGACAATTTCTGGCAAAGATTGGCCTTTCAACAAATATATTTTGAATAAATTAACTGAATAAATATCCAACTATTTCATGAGTAAATGAATGAATAAACAAAAGTGACTAAAGTATGGTAAAGTCTAAGTGTCCAAAAATATGTAAAAATGCCTTGCGTCAGCCAGGATTCTTAGTTGCAAGCAACAGAAACAAATTCTGGTTGATTTAAGCATAAAAAGAATTTGACCATAGGGTATTAGTAAACTCAAAGAATTACAGGAAGAATTCAAAACCTGTAGGGGCTTTGGACCAAATATATTACCCAAATCAAGTCACAGAATGATGTGAGGACATCATTGCTACTACTGTTCTCAAGCATTAGACATAGGAGCTGGCACAATGACCATGTCTAACGCATAGGGCCAGTAGCAGCAGTGAACACTGGTAGCTCAGGAACCTTATCAATACATCAAGAATCTTGCCCCTCCAACAGTTTTCCAGGCACCCAGCTTTACCAAGTAATTAGTTCAAGTCCAAGTCTGGGGCAGGCATAACCAACTGAAGGACTGTAAGCCAGATGCCCAACGTATTGTAAGCGTATGGGGAAAGCAAGCAGCCAACATTTTCAGCTTCTATAAATGGGAAAAAGGCTGTGATGTCCACCTTGAGTCACAGAGTGAGGCATTCTCCAAACATGGGAATAAGGTTCAGGGGCTGAACAGTCAAAAATAATGACAAATTTCCACTACAGTGCTCAATAAATATTAACCACAAAACAATCCAGTGACCGAGCTTCTCTTTTATGAAACAACTGACAATTTTTTGAAAAGGGAAGACACGCAGAAAACTACTGCTTAATTCTTTAAAGCTGTATCGAGTTGAAAACACACATTTTACAACTTTTTCATGAGTTATTCAGTTTGTCAACTAGCTGGATATTAAATGTGCTTGAGTATTGATTTGAGGGAACTCTTGTCCTGCATAGTTCAGTGCTATGCAAAAAAAAAAAAAAAAAAAAAACATTAACGAGGTATCTCACCAACACAACTCTGGGGATGTGAGTTTACTGACAAACAAGCCAGGTCATTTTCATGGCCTGCATTTTCACAGCTTGCTGCTCACCTAGGAAAAGAAATCCTCAACTGCTTTACAAAAATGCAGAAATCGAATACTTTTTACTGAGGCAGCTGCTGACTTTGTGTCTGCACTGTGCAACATTCCCTAACATGAGTTAGTGATTTGGTTTGGACCCACACCGTCCCATCTGAGGGAGCGTTGATAGGATTTAAGAATCAAGATGCCCATCTACTCCTAAGCAAACTTGTTTGATCAGAGACACACTCAGTGAAATATGAATCTTGACAGGAGTCATACAGGACAGAAAAAAAAAAAGAGAGGGAGAGATGGGGGAGAGGAGAGAGGGGAGAGAGAGAGAGAGATGGTATCCCCCAATGTTAGTGTCCTAAAGTTCCTGGTGCCTAAATCGTGGTTTCACTCAAATTCCTCTTTTTGAGCTTGGATCTTAGCTTTTCCTTAATTCTGTGAACTTTTCAAATAGAAAATGAATAATAATAAATAGACAGGGTCAGATTCTTTTACTTTTAAACAATGAGCTTTATCGTGTCTGTGTGTGTGTGTGTGTGTGTGTGTGTGTGTGTGTGTGTGTGTTGAGAACATTTAAAATCTATTCTCTTAGCAACCGTCAAGCATATAATATAGTACACTTAATGATAGTCACCTTACTGAACATTTGATCCCTAGAATGTATACCTCTTATAAGTGGAAGTTTGTACTCTTTAACCAACACCTCCCAATATCTCCCAGCCACCCCCAAGTCCCTGGCAACCATCAATCTGTTCTCTGTATCTACGAATTTGGCTTTTTTAGATTCCACATATAAGTGAGATCATACCGTGTTTGTCTTTCTCCGTCTAACTTATTTCAATCAGTATAATGCCCTAAGCTTCAGCCATGTTGTTGCAACATGGCAGAACTTCACTATTTTTATGGCTAAATAATATTTCATTTTATACTACAATTTTTATCCTTGTAACTCTGATGGACACAATGTTATTTCCATGTCTTGACTATTGTGAATAATGCTGAAATGAACATGGGGGTGCAGATATCTGTTTGACATAGCAATTTCATTTATTTTGCATATATACCCAAAAGTGGGATGGATGAACCATATGGTAGTTCTATTTTTAATTTTTTGAGTACGCTCCATACTGTTTTCCATAGTGGCTGCACCAATTTACATTCCCAGAAAGCGCACAAGGGTTCTCCTTTCTCCACACCCTTATGAACAGTTGTTAATCTCTTGTCTTCTTGATGATATCCATACTAATAGATGGGAATTAATATCTCATTTTGGTTTTGATTTGCATTTCCCTGATAATTAGTGATGTTGGGTACCATTTCATCTTTGTCCATTTCTATGACTTCCCTGGAAAAAAGTCTATCCAGGTCCTTTGCCCATTTTAAAATCAGATTATCTGTAATTTTGCTATTGAGTTGTATACATTTTTATGTATTTTGGACATTAATCCCTTATCAAATATATGGTTTGCAAATATTTTCTCCCATTCCATAGGTTGCTTTTTCATTTTGTTAATCTTTTTTCCTCTGTGTAAAAGCTTTTTAGTTTGATGTGGTCCCATTTGTTTATTTTGGCATTTTGTGCTTATTCTTTTGGTATAACATCCAAAAAAATCATTGTCAATGCCAGTAGCATTTTTCCTTTGTTTTCTTCTAAGAGTTTTATGCTTTCAAGTCTTACTTTTAAGTCTTCAGTCCATTTCTAGTTAATTTTTGTGAGTAATATAAAAGATGGGTCCATTTTTTTCTTTTGCGTGTGAATATCATTTTCCCAGCACAATTTATTAAAGAGAATATCTCTTCTCCATTGAGTACTCTTGGCTCCCTTGTCAAAGATTGGTTGACCATACATGCATGGGTATATCTCTGAGCTCTTAATTCTATCCCACTGGTCTATGTGTCTGTTTTTAATGCCAGTATCATACTGTTTTGATTATTATAGATTTGTAATATAGTTTGAAATTGGGATGTTTGATACCTCCAGCTCTCTTATTCTTTCTCAGGATTCCTTTAGCTATTCAGGAAATTTTGCAGTTTCATATGAATTTTAGGACTGCCTCTTCTGTGGGAAAAAAAAAAAAATGCCACTGGAATTTTGAAAGGGATTGCACTGAACCTAGAGAGAGCTTTGGGATGTCTTAACAAAATTAATTCTTCCAATCCATGACACAGGATCTCTTTCCATATATTTCCATCTTCTTCAATTTCTTTCACCAACATCTTCTCTTACAGTTTTCAGTGTATAAATCTTTAATCTCCTTGGCTAAATTTATTCCTGAGCATTTTATTGTTTTAATGCTATTGTAAATGAAACTGTTTTCTTTATTTGTTCTTCGGATAATTCATTGGTATTGTGTAGAATACAACTGATTTTTGTATGCTGATTTTGTATTCTGCACCTTTACTGAATCTTTTATTCATTCCAAGAGGCTTTTGGTGGAGTCTTTAAGGTTTTCTGTATATCAACATAAGATCATGTCATCTGCAAACAGAGACAATTTTACTTCTTTGCTTCTGATTTAGATGCCTTTTATTTCTTTTTGTTTCTTAGTTGCTGTGGCTAGGACTTCCAGTACTATGTTTATTAAAAGTGGTGATAATGGACACCCTTGTCCTGTTCCTGATCTCAGAGGAAAAGCTTTTGGCCTTTCGCCTTTGAGTATGATGTTAGCTGTGGACTTGTCATATATGGCCTTTATTATGTGGAGATACATTTTTCTATATCCAATTCATTGAGTTTTTATCATGAAAGGACGTTGATTTTTAATAAATATTAACTGTGCATCTATTGCTATGATCATATGATAGTTCTATTTTATTCTATTAATGTGTTGTATTATTGAGCCGTGGATGCTGAACAATCCTTGGGGATATATTTCACTTGATCATGGTGTATGATCCTTTTAACGTACTGTTGAAATTATTTTGCTAATATTTTGTTGGGAATTTTTGCATCTATGTTCATCAGCATTCATCATTTTTTTTCTTACAGTGTCCTTGTCTGGCTTTGGTATCAGGGTGATGCTAACCTCCCAAAATGAGTGTGGGAGTGTTGTCTCCTCTTAAATCTTTGGCAACAGTTTTACAACGGGTGGCATTAAGTCTATCAGCGTTTACCATTTAAATTTACCAGGGAAGCCATCTGGTCCTCAGTTTTGTTGGCAGGTTTTCTTTTTTTTATTACTGATTCAATCTGCTTACACATTGTTGGTCTGTTCTTACTTTCCATTTCTTCATGATTCAGTCTTGGTAAATTATGTGATTCTAGAAATTTATCCATATTAGGCTATCCAATTTGTTGGCACATAATTGTTCATAGTAGTCTCTTATGGTCCTTTACATTTCTGTGGTATCACTTGTAGTGTCTCCTCTTTCATTTACAGTTTTATTTATTTGGGTCCTCTCTCTTTTCCTCTTGGTAAGACTAGCTAAAGGTGCATCAATTGTGTTTATCCTTTTAAAACACCAATTCTTAGTTTCACTGGGTTTTTCTATTGTTTTCTTATTCTCTATTTCATTTATTTCTGCTCTGATCATCGTTATCTCCTTCCTTCTGCTGACTTTGGGCTAATTTGTTCTTCTTCTCATTCCTTGAGGTGTAAAATTACATTGTTTATTTGAGTGTTTTCTTCTTTTCTTAATGTAGGGTTTAGTATAGAAAAGTCTTCTATCGGTCCTGCTAGGGATTCTGAGGATTTCTCAGACCTCTTCTATGGATACACCTATTCCATAGTTCTTGTTCCCTGAGAGGACTTAGGTGGGAATCCTTAAGATCATTTGCCTTCTCTCTATCCTTCAAAGCCAGGCTGGGTGCTGATAGCCTCCCTCCCATTTGCTTTCCCTAGGGTGGTGCTTAGTGCTGAGGTTGCTGTGCTTTCTCCCCATCCCACAGAGTCTGGGCAGCTTTGGGCCAGTGCTGGCTAGTAGTTTGCAAAGGACTGCACTTGCCACCCTCTGGGGCACACACAAGGAGCTGGCCACAGGGTGGGGGGCCGTGTGGATGAGGCATGTGGAGCATAGGGGATGACCATGTGCCAGTGGGGGGAATGCACAGGTCAGCTTTCCCCAGCTGCTCACGGGCAGGCTTCCTGATGGAATCTGTGAAGTGGTTAATAGGACCCGCATCCCTCTGATGACCTCTGAGGTTCTGGCTGCTGTTCTCCTAGCCCCTCACTGCCCCCAGGCATGCAGCACACCTTAGCATTCTGGATGGGGAAAGAACAAAGTGAGCCGCTTTGGCAGCATCTCACAGCTGCGAAGCCAGAAGCTCACACACAAACTCTCAGTTCAACCCACGAAAGAAATCGCCAGTCAAACAGGTCTCTCTTGACACTGAGCTCTGCCTCTTTGAGAGGGAGGTGACACTGGTAAAGTGAAGCAGTTCCTCTGACCCTCTTCAATGTGTCTAATCTTGGATTGTTTTTGCTCTAACAGTATGCTAGACCTTCTCTGCCAGACTCCCAGACTTCCCCAAAGTCATTCTTATCCATGGATGATTGTCAAAATTGGTGTTCTTTGGTGGGGGGGAAGGTAGAAAACTCCTATCCCACCATTTTGCTGATGTCACTCCCACAATGAGTTTTAACTGGTACAGCCTCCTCTGGAAATAATCTGAGGATAACTGATAGAATAATATTAACGGTCAAAGTTTAATTAAACACACAAAACACAGGCTCTGGGGCAAATGCTTTATGGGCATCATATTATTTTAACCTTCCCAAAACCTTCAAGATAAGTATTCATTTTTTTATCCATTTTGCAGCTGAGAAAGCTGCAGCTTAGAATGGTTAACTGCCCACCCAAGGATGCACTCATGGAAGTGGCATAGCTCTCAGTTCCATCTTAAGCCAAAGCCCATACACTTGACCACTATGCACAAGACTGTAAGAACGGGATTCATTCATTCATTCACTCACTCATTCATTTAATAATTATTTACTGGACATTTATAATATACTAGGTTCTGTTCTAGAAATGGTGAAAGATAAACAACATTCTCTGTGCTTGTGGAGTTACATTCCAATGGTAGAGACAAACAACAACAGTAAACACCGAATAAATAAGCATTATACTTGCTGATGATAAATACAAAGCAGAGGCTAAAGAAGCCTAAGGAAATACAGAGAGATAGGGGTGGTATTAACATTTGGTAAAAGAGCGAGAAGCCATGCAAGCATCTGGGACAGAGCATTTGAGACAGACACAAATATCAAGTGTTATCATCCCTGGGATAGGGGTGAGCCTGATGTGTGCTGAGCCACAAGAAGATGTGTGTGGCTAGAATAAACTGAGAGATGGTACAAGGAGTAGAAAGTAAAGTCTGGCTGATAGATCAAGGCCAGATGATATGGGAACTTTAGAGCCTGGTTGCCACTTACAGTCCTATCTCTAACAGTGGTTTATCCTTAGGAAGCTCTCTGGGCTATTTCCTTACTTATAAAATGAGAACATAACAGACGTAGGAGCAGGGGACCTGAAAGATCCTTTCTAGCCTTGACATTCTGTAGTGAGACAGAGAATATGCTGGATGACAAGGAAAAGGTAAAAACTGAATAATGAATTGAGTCACTGAGGGAGGGTGGTCACCTCGAACATCTCCATCTTTTTTGCGTATGAGTCAGTGTGAGGGTTTATAAATAAAGCTATTCTTTCCAAATACTGTAGGTTCATCTGATAAACATGTTTGTTTCATGATTCGTTAAATATAAGGAGATAAGCCAAATGCCCCTGACATTTAAATCAAGGAAATTAAAAACGTTTGGAAAATCAGGGCAATGCCCTACCACTCTGGTGAAATTATTTTGATCTGATGAAGGTTCAGTGTGAGACAGATATTGGATACATTTATTGAATTGAATTTTTCCAGGAAAAAAAAAATAGCACCTAGGACTGACCATTTTAGAAGTAAGTCAAATCATCTTTGAATTAAAATGAATCAAAATAATCCATGAAATTTTGTCCCATGCAGAATATAAAGCTAACGTCAATATATTTCTTCTGATTATTCCTAGTGACACAAACTTTGCCTAGGAAAATGCCTTTCGATGGTAGCTACCTGACAGGTATAGGCACAGATAATGCCCAGAGTCAAGCTAGGTGTCCAAGTTCAAGAAAATGTATTCATTCCCTCAAGAAACTTACACTCTAGAGAAAACCTACGGTCAGGAAATAATTAAATATATAAATCAAAAGTGTGAAAAGTGCTATAATGAAATAGTATTGTGTCATGGGAGTACACGAGAGGATGACAAAACTATTCCATTGGTGTCAAGATAGAGAGGAAGTGAATGGCAAAAACACACATATTAAGTGTCTAAAAGCAAATCTGAAGCCAGGTCTCCTGATTTTGAAGCTACACATCATCTTGCCAAATGAAATGCTAAGAATAGCTAACATTATTTCCAGACTTAATATGAACCTGTAATTTATTCAGTGCCAAAAAGCTAACAATACTTAGGTTTAATTAAGAGAATGTATTCTTTAGCAGGATACCAGAAACACCTGCTCAACAAAACTGGATCGTTTAGCTTCATTTCTTCAAGAGCTCCTATAAAATTAAAAAACAAAAACCCCTGGGCTTCCTTGGTGGCGCAGTGGTTGAGAGTCTGCCTGCTGCTGCAGGGGACATGGGTTCGTGCCCCGGTCCGGGAAGATCCCACATGCTGCGGAACGGCTGGCCCATGAGCCATGGCCGCTGAGCCTGCACGTCCGGAGCCTGTGCCCCGCAATGGGAGAAGCCACAGCAGTGAGAGGCCCGCATACCAAAAAAAAACCCCAAAACCCCACAACTTTTATGTCTCCTATAGAAACAACTGTGTAAGTGACATTAAAGGAAGGTAACTATTTACAAAGGTAACAGAATATTTCTGGTGCATGTGTAAATGAGCCTGTTTAGATTGACTGAAATATATTCACAGACAAGTATTTATAATATTACAATAAAAGTAGAAAAAATAAACCATTAAGGAGTTGAAGCAATTTTGAACAAAACAGTTGTCTTCTACTTTCTTATAACCTCCCATGGAACTCAGACTATAGAGGGTTATAATAAGTTTTATCTGTTGCAAATAACCAAAAAAAGCCTTCTGCCCTTAAAAACCTTTAAGAAAGCTAGAAAGAATGAGAAGAGCTTTTCGTTGCTGTTTAGTAATTTTACCTTTCATGTGACTTGTTTCAAATACTATATGATTATTCAGTTTAGAAACATATTCCATCAGCATACAAAAAAAACTCCACATGAAACCATTTGCAAATGTTAAGCTATTCTAACCATCATGGAAAATGAGAATACCTTGGCAACAATAACTGAGAAAAAAGGAGAAAAATAAAAGTGAGTAACTCTAGACTCATAGCCTCAAAAACAAGATTCTAAAAGGCTTATCAAAAAATCTGATACAAATGTCAGACATTATGATTACTATGATGGTTCTCGTTTGAATGTAACCTTTCACCTCAAAATCATTCCAAGTAATGAGGGCAAGAGTATCTTGACCCTAAACTTTTCAGTGACTCCCAACAGTTTGGGATAAGAATAGTCTCTGAAATTCCAAAATGTGTGAGTGGAAAGGGACTCTTCAGAACATCTATCTCAGCTTCCTAAATAATGATATTCAGGAAGCATGTTAATTTCAGGCCATCATAATTAGTGTAGATGCCAAAACAAGACCCATATATATACTGTCTACAAGAGACCCACATCAGACCTAGGGACACCTACAGACTGAAAGTTAGGAGACAATTGTGAATAGCTCGGTGATTTGTGACCACCTAGAGCGGTGGGATAGGGAGGGTGGGAGGGAGATGCAAGAGGGAGGGGATATGGGGATATATATGAGTGTATAGCTGATCCACTTTGTTATACAGCAGAACCTAACACACCACTGTAAAGCAATTATACTCCAAAAAGGATGTTAAAAAAAAAATGAATTGGAAGATCACTAGGGGATTAGAATTAGGAAAGAAATAATATTTTACTGTTCATTTTATACCCTGCTGTATTGTTTGAAATTATTATAATGAGGAAATATTATTTTTAACTTTTAAAAATTGAATAAAATTTTAAAAATAACTAAAAATCCATTCACACTTCAACAGATGCCCCCCAAACCCAATCTCAAAACGATTCAGAATATAAAGAGAATTCATGTATACTTTAAAGATGTCCTTGAAGATGCTTGCTTTAAGTTGTTGTATAAGATACATTTAATTTATTTGTCCTGAAAGTTACTAGCAAATTTGAAGGAGAGAAAATCTAAGCTTTTGTTATTTTCTTTGCTTGTTATTGAATTTGAGATCCTGAAGACATTCACATTTTCTTTCACATGCACCGTATATTTTTTTTTCTTTTCTTTTAAACAGTACAGACAAACCACATTTTGTTTTCCATTAATCAAGATCCAACTGATTGATACATAATGCCATCCAAACTTGATATCCTCCTGTGAAGAAGGAGGATATCAACTCAATTTCTCTATGTGTAATTCATTTAAAAAGCCATTACCACGAAGAACCTTTCCCTACAACTTCCATATTAAAGAGAATCACCTAGGGAGTGGGGGATCAAAAAATAGCTACATTTCCTTCTTTTTCTTTCCCAAGCTCCTCAATAGCAAGGGTCATGAAATATTACTGGGGCGAGCGCAAATTATTCACAATTGTCTCCTTATGCGTATTTTACAGACTTGAGATTTTATTCTAGAATACTGCAGATCTGACTCCTTTTTTCATGAGCGTGCCTTTTATTACTTTGTAATTAACAGGTATTTGTCCTAATTACAAAAGTAATGTAAGCTGAAAGTAGAAAGGTTAGAAAATATCTTTAAAGTGTGATGAAAATGTTAAGTACTAAGAAAGAAAGGAAGGTAGGAAGGAAGGAAGGAGAGAGGGAGGGAGGGAGGGAGGGAGGGAGGAAGGAAGAAAAAGTAGCCTGCGACACTCAGAAACTGACCTGCCACTTACTGCTGGCCATATTATTCTCCTCTTGGATATAAACCATCTTACAAAAGACCAACAGACAAGACCACTCTGAGATCATAATAAAATGAGACAAAGCAAGGCCACTTCATCGTTTTGCCCCAGCATAGATGATTACAAGGTCACTGTGCCTCCCACAAAATGTCAAACACTCCCTCCCAGCCAAAATGTATGCCTGCTACTTCCTTTACCAATTACATGTCTATCCTCCCTCTCGTCTGCCCTCCCTACAGATAAGATTTATTAAGATGCTCATAGTACTGCCCGCACTTTCTGACAGCACCTTTGGTTCTTTAGAATCTCCCACAAGTCACCCAACCAAAACCCAAACTCTACAATAATCCTTTCTAAAACCCTCTTGCTAAGACACCCCATGATTCTCCATGGTGTCTGTCCTCCTTAGCTGTGACTTGTTCCGCTACCGATGTGACCCCAATGGTCTTTGACTGACAGCACCTGTAATGTTATCACTGCAATATTCTGGTATATTTCCTCTTTCTTTGCACTGTGACAGATAATAGCTAACAATAAGTAACACTTACTGCATGATTAACCATGCTCCAGTCACTGTTCTAAGTGTTTTACTTGTATTACCTAACTTAATTCTTACCACAACCCTATGAAGTAGATATTATTATTTCTGTTTTAAAGAAGAGGGACAGAAAGGCAAAGGTAAGGCAGTTATATATTTTAAATCAAGGATCCTCAACCATGGCAATATCGACATTTTGGGCTGGATGATTTTTTGTTGTTTTGGGGAGTTGTCATGCGCATTACAGAATGTTTAGCACCATCCCTGACCTCTGTCCACTAGATGCCAGAAGCAGGTCCTCCTCTCGCCAGCGGTAATAACGAAAGTGTCTCCAGACACCACACGTGTGCACTGGAGACAAAATCACCCTTGGTTGAGAACCTCTGCCTTAAATAACTGGGATTTAATTCTAGGTTTTTATTTAAAATTTTATTGTAAATATTTCTGACTGTTAACTTGCTTTTTAAAAAACAAAATTTTAAAGGCCTAAATTTTAATGGGTACAGAAATGTATACACTCCTATTTATTTAAACATTCCCTACCATGGACTACTTCCTTTGTTTTCCATTTTTGTTATTGAAAATAATTCCCTACAGAACACCTTAGCACACAAATTATTTTCTATTTCTCTGACTTTTCTCCTTAGACTCATTTATTCGGAAAAGGAATTATGAGGCCTTAGGGTATCTTTATTTTCTTCAGGAAAAAAAGGTATATCCTTTACTTTCATTTAACTCACCAATTTGTTCCACTAAAATAATTAAACAAAACACATGTCTCTCTTCCAACTCCCTGAACAACATAAGTTTCAAGACTATTCTTTTGCTGAAATATGTGTTATCTCAATATTTGCTGTATTCAGAGAATACTTCATTTGGAACCAGGTCTAGCATCCATCCTGAAGCAGCAACAAGTGGCGAAAATATATGATGAATCGGATGAAGTGGCCGGAAGATGAGGTCTAAGGTCTATGCACAAACTTGCGAGGTCTAAGGTCTATACACAAACTTACGAAGAATCTTTCATACCAGATACACTGGGTTGAATAATGTTCCTCCCAATTCATGTCTACCCAGCACTTTGAAATGTGAACTTATTTGAAAATAGTATCTCTGCAGATGTAACTAGTTCAGGTAAGCTCATACTGGATGGGGGGACGGGCATATAATCCAATGACTGGTATCCTTATAAGAAGAGAGAAATTTGGACACAGAGGGAAAATGACAATGAAGACACAGATACACACACACAAGGCCAGGTGAAAACGGAGGCAGAGATTAAGTGCTGCTTCCACAGGCCAAAGCTTGCCAAGGACTGTCAGCAACCACCAGAGGTTAGGAAGAAGGAAGGAAGGATCCTCCCCTCGAGCCTTCGGAGACAGCATGACCCTGCTGACTCCTTGATGTCAGTCTTCCCGCCTCCAGAACCGTGAGGGAATAAATTTCTACTGTTTTAAGCCACTTCCGTGTGTGATACTTTGTTACAGCAGCTTAATGAAACTTATACACTACATGAGGGTTTGGCCTTTACTTTGTCAATGAAAAACCACTGAAGCGAGTTCAGTAGGAAGATGTTAGTAGCCTAAGGGAGCTCAGTAACCTGAAGGTGGGGGACGGGGAACAGATGCCTCTTTTATTTTCTAGGAAATAATATGTGTGTTGTGTGTGTGTGTGTGTGTTTTATTACTCTCACCATGATTTTATAAAGGAAAGAATATTTTAGCACCAGTGTAGGTTGAAAATAAACTTAGAATATGATTAAAATTTAAATATAATTTTTATCATTTCTTCATTTTGCTAAGGACTGGTAAAAATTCAGTCAGGGATGGGCACAACTCTACTCCCGGTTCATTAAATCCTTGCTAACTCCAGCCTATTCGCAAGTTTAACCATCCTCAAAGCCTTCCTTACAGAGGGTCATCGCCACATACATAGGAAGGGACCCACAAAACATACCAGCATTTTACAAACCTTCTAGAAATCCAACGTACTCTCTTGCATTTTCTCAATATTTTTACATGTACAACTGATTTAGGTTTATTGAAGAATAAATCATGAACATTTGGAACTAAAATAAATTCTGGAGAGCCCAATTCAATTTGTTCCTTAACCTAAAGAGAGACTCAGTTACTCAGAAGGACGTAGGACCAGCTACTCAACTAGTGCTTAACATAGGTAGTACTGTTTGAAACCATATATTTTAAATCCAGACTTACGGTTCTTTCCTCTACTACTCTACTTTGCCTTTGTTGGTCTTCTGCCTACTTCACATTTTTCACGTTTTATCTCCCCAACTCAACGTCCTTCTCTTGAAAGTCTAAGACCTCTTCTTGGGTATCCCTCCATGCGCCTCTTTCTGGCTAAGCACTCAGTACCTGTTTAAAAGACGTGGAAGAGAAGAAACAGGTATAAAGAGGCTGATGATCAGCTGTGATCAAAGTTCTTCTGCCGCAAGTAGTAAGTCCTTTCCTTCA
Organism: Phocoena phocoena; assembly: GCF_963924675.1. Classification (NCBI taxonomy): domain Eukaryota; kingdom Metazoa; phylum Chordata; class Mammalia; order Artiodactyla; family Phocoenidae; genus Phocoena; species Phocoena phocoena. The sequence goes on along the minus strand of NC_089221.1, from coordinate 132,351,918 downwards.
TCTTTCCAAAACTCTCTTTAGCTAAATCAGGTCCTTTCCTCACACCCCAGGCTCTTGTCCTCTGTCAGCAGCCTCACTCTTGTTTTATCTTCCTTTGTGCATCAGTGATTCATATTTCCTCCCAGGTGTGCTATGGCTACACATGATTGGGTTGGATAAAAATGGGAAAGTTTTTCCGGACTGCTTTAAACTATACTGTTTTCTTTCTATATCCAAAGGAAGACAATTTACAAGAAGAGCAAGGGAAAGGAAGGGATGGACTATGGGATAAAAGCTGAGGGTTTTTTGTTGTTGTTGTTTTTGTCTCACCAGAGAACACTTTCTTAATCATCTAACCTGCACTGCTCTTTCCCTGTGTGTGATACACTGGGAAACACCCCAGTCAAGGGCTCTAAGGACTTAGGTTTAAATTTAAATGAGGCCCTTAATTTCTCTACGACTCAGTTTCCACACCCGTAGTGATGGGATTCTAAATAGATCCTATTTATCTAAAAGGCTGTTTGTGAGTATCAAACATCATAAAATTGTTCTATAACCTGTTGCATAAAGAAAATAATGATCAGCTTACTAGTTAAAACAGGTAAATAACTCCCGACTAGGGGGGAAAAAAGCAAATTGCTAAAATAAAAGGCACTAAACAAATACTAAGTGCTCCTGGTAAAGAAATATTGCTTGCATTAGCCAACTCCGTTTGTCCAATTTCCTTGATGCCTTTTCTTGCTTCTCTGGAATTTTAATTGAAAGAGCAATGACGTTCCTCAGTTTGCAGGGCCTGTCACGTTAACATATCAATCCAGTGATGGTTTTTCCAAGGGCCTGTGAATGGAAATGTCCATTCACAAGGAGCTTATTATGTAAAGAGCATGAAATAAATAAATATGAATGGTCAGCTTTGCCATTCTCCAGCCCTGTTTGCTGAAGTAAGAAATCAGTTTTTGTGGTTCAAATTCCAACAACTTCTGATCTTAATCATTAGTACTGGACAAAAGATTGAGGCTCCACTAATTTCCTGTCAAAGCCCAGAAAGGTATTTCAGAGATCTGTCTTTAAACCTTTTGGATAATGTACCCCATTAATGAAATAAATTTGAGTATATACCCCTAATATGCACACTTTGTGGTAAATTACACATGTACTATTATATTTTTATATTATGCACTTTAGAAAACATACAAGGGACTTCCCTGATGGTCCAGTGGGTAAGACTCTGCACTCCCAGTGCAGGGGGCCCAGGTTCGATCCCTGGCCGGGGAACTAGATCTCGCATGCATGCCGTAACTAAGAGTTTGCACGCCGCAGCTAAGAGTCCACATGCCGCAACGAAGATCCCACATGCCGCAACTAAGACCCAGCACAGCCATAAATAAATACATATATATACATACATACATACATACAAAAAGTTCAAAGGATGAAATAAAAGTATATAAATACAAAGCCCTTACTGAAGAGCACCTGAATAGTGTTACCTCCATCCAGTGTGAGAACCCACATTAGAGCTGTCTTATCACCTACTCGTGCCCTGTCTTGTCCCAAATAATAACTATGTTTCATGCTGTATGCTTATGCTAATAGGAATCATCAAGAAATCGATCTCGTCACCACTGTACACATTTGTCCATTACCCACTGGAGCACTGGGGCATTGTGTCATGTCCAAATTTCTCAGTGGGCATTGATTGGGCTGCAGCCTCTGGTGATTTATCTGTCTTTCCAGATGAAACAGTCAACCTCGCATGCCCTCCTTGTCTACAACTTACTTTTCTTTGGGGGCTGAAAATACTGCAGTTTGGTTGAAAATACTTGCAAGCTTTTGCAGCAAAATATTTTCACTAGCAAGGGAGAAAGAAGTAAACCCAGAGTCTGGGATTGTAACCCGAAAGGCAGTGCTGAAAAATACCCATGTACGTATAAACTTCAGAAAGTACTTACCACATGTAATTTTGTAAACTACCAAATTCCTTGGCAACTTCATTTTTACTTGAATTTTATACTCTGTTCTTTATTAAGCCATTTTAAATTTTAATACAAAAATAATGTTTTAAAACCATGAACACCACATAAATGAATTGCCCTTAGGGAGACAGCCCATGCTTACTCTATTGCTGTGGGTATTCCCAGCATTCCCAGGATTTTGCTCACCTAGGTACAGAAACTTGAGAATAACGGATAAGGACTCAAATGGGAGATGGGAATTCAGCCAAGTTCCTGCTATGTCGCTCAAGGTCCAACGGTGGGACCTTTGCAAGTCACTTAATTTCTGTAAACCTCATCAAATGGTATCAATTCATGTGATGAGAAGTGGGGACAATTCATGTCTAGCAACAGTCTTCTTTCCAGGTCATACCTCAAAGACCTCCTCTTATAAACTGAAAGCATGAGAACTCAAAGGAGGCCTAGCAGTCATCAAACAACATATTAAAGATAAGGAAATAGAGGATCAGAAAGGTTGACTACTTGCCAAACTCATAGCGCTAGTATTTTCAAACACTAGAGATGATAGTTTTGATTTAAGGAGGAAAACTGTTTCACAAAAGAAATTAATTTATTGAGGACTTTCAGGGAAAATTAGGAGTGTACCTCGTGTCCCAACTACAAGTCCACTGATCTTTCCACAGTATACGTCTTTGTCTGTAGTCTTTACACATGCTAGGTGCTCAAAGCATACGTGTTAAAATGAGCTCAATCGTTCTAGCTGAAGGGCGACTGAGAAGCTACTATAGGTTGCCTTCTCATCCCTGCCTCTTTAAGCTTAGTGAATTTTCTAAGTATTTTCCAGTGGCTTCAGAGAAGGTTTATACATGTGTGGATACTTTTCAGCAATGTCTCTGATTATGGGGCGTTTGAATCAAATTCCATCTGTTGATATAACCAACATTTATTATCTTTCTCAAAAGGGCTGCTCTCTCTGTGAGTTTTCTTTCTAACTTAAGCAGCTAAAATACTCTGAGGCTTCACACTCCGTTTGCGTTCTGAGCCTGACCCCCGCCTGCTCTTCAACCTCCTCATTTCGCCTCCATCTCTTTTCAGATTCTCAGCCCACTAATCCCCTACTGCTACTCCCCAATCAACACACACATGCTCAAATCTCTCCCTTCCTAAAATAAAGTAAAACAAGGTGAAACATTTTCCCTCCTGTGCTCTCCCTCTGTGCTCACCCTCCTTCCTTAAGAGATAAACTTTTTTTTTTTTTTTTTTTGTGGGATCCTCCCGGACCGGGACACGAACCCGTGTCCCCTGCATCGGCAGGCAGACTCTCAACCACTGCGCCACCAGGGAAGCCCAAGAGATAAACTTCTTAATAAAGATGTCTGCACATACTGTGTCACTCATTCTCAGTTTCTGCTCTTACCTTCACCTACTACAATCTGGCTTCTGCCTCCAGAACTCCAGAGAAACTGCTTTCCCTCAAATCACAACCGGTCCTTAGTTGTTAAATCCACCTGACATTTTCAAGGCCTTCCTGCAACACTGTATTTTTTTTAATCAATAGTTGTTTTATTGAAGTATAGTTGATTTACAATGTTTTGTTAATTTCTGCTGTACAGCAAAGTGATTCAGTTTTATATATATATATATATGTATGTAAATATATACATATATATATATACACATTCTTTTTTTATATTTCTTCATTATGATTTATCATAGGATATTGAATATAGTTGCCTGTACTATACAGTAGGACCTTGCTGCTTATCCATTCCATATAAAAGCCTATATCTGCCAATCGCAACCTCCCACTCCATCCCTCCCCCAAGCCCCTCCCCAGTGGCAACCACCAGTCTGTTCTCTATGTCCGTGATTCTGTTTCTGTTTCATAGATAGGTTCGTTTGCAATACCGTATACTGTGGATGTGCCCTTTTCTCCCTGGCTCCAATGACCAATATCCCTTGAGTTTCCAACCTCCTCAGACGTTCTTTCTTCATGTCCTGGGCTCCCTTTTTCAGCTTACCTGTTAAGTTTTGGTATTGCCCAAGGTTCTGTTCTAATTCTTCTTTTTACACTGTTATCATACTCATGACCTCAACTATCTTCTCCACAGTAGTGAATGCCAAGTTCACCTCTCCAATCCAGACTTCTCTTCTTACCTTCAGACCCATAGATAGATCGCGTCCCAGAAAGTTTCCCTTACCAGAGTGGTGGATCTGGGTGTATCCACCCAGATCCCTTCATAAGAGTTGGCCTAGCTATCCCACTCTCCTTTTTTTTTTTTTTTTTCACACACACACAGACTGTATTTTATTTTTACAAGAGATAAATAAACTGACAACAAGCATTGTAAATGGATGACCACAACAAAAGCAACAATGATTGCAATTACCAAACACAAAACACACTCATACTGTGTCATAATATTGACATTCAGTCCAGGAATCCTCCACTGCAACAGCTCCTTTACTTTGCAGTGATAATTGATTTGTATATTATTTGCCTCTGAGTCCTTGCGGGATTTTTTTTTTTTAGCCCACTCTCCTTAGCTACTCCGAATACCGGCTGCTGACGGCTCACAGCTGTGTCCCTCACTGGACATTGCTCTCCTGCTCAGAGAACTGCATCATTCAAGGTTATGCCCTCTTCCAGAAGGCAGCCACAGAAAAGGACTGGTTAATGTGCGGATAAAAAGACCAGGCCCTCCTGCCTCAATGTTCAGTACTACGAAGTGCCTTCCAGAGCTCCTGACTGAATCGGCTGACTTCTCATTTCATATCTGCTCTTCCCTTTGTCCATTCCTCCTCTCATCACTTCTCTACTGGATTATCTCCTATGGGAACTCCCAATAAATCTTCTGCATTCAACTCTCCATCTCAGAGTCTCTATCTCAAGGAACCATCAAAAGAAAACTCACCATAACCTCCTATAAACTTATAAAAACTATTTTTTCGTTATTTAAAACTTCACTCTTTAATTAGAAACCACATAAGAAATAGTCATGTCAAGACTGTTTTTTCCTTAATTTGTCAGGTTTGAGCAGAGTTTACACCAGGCCAGACTCATCCCAGCTCCGGCTACAGCCTACTCTCTACGCCCTGGTCCCAGTCACGTTGGTTGGAACCTGGCTGCACTTCATCCAAGGGCCTAATTCAAGGCTCTTCGTGGCTTCTTCCTTCTCCTTTTCCACCTCCTGCAATATTCCCCATCTTAGTATATGGTACCATCATACACCCAGGTGATCAGGTCAGATAGTTAGGAATCATCCTTGGCTTCTTCCCCATATCTCAGCCACTCACCAAGTCATGTCAATTCTACTTCCCAAATATCTTTCAGGTTCACCTTTTTTCCTCCATTTTTACTATAACATCCGCAGTTCAGGAAAACAACTCCTCTCCCAAGACTGTTGCAGTGCATCCCAACCAGCAAGCCAGAGCTAGAAGTTGATCATCTCACCCCTGGGCTGGCCTGAGGTAGCCAGGACACACCACTCATTTGTATCTATCCAAGAATAACTCCTCCAGGCTTCCAAATGACCAACAGGGTCCTGCCATTTGTCATACAATATTATCATTTTCTGTGTATGTCACGCCGTGAAAAAGACAGGAAACTGCTATTGCCATTTGGTCCTAGTTGGTCACCCTGCCTTGGGTCTCCCCTTCCCTATACTAAATGATAAGTCCCTTATAGGCAGGAACTCAGTATTTTCTCTCTGTTTCCCAGAGTTCAGCCTAAGACCGGCACGTAGTAGTCACTCACCAAATACTGAATAAATCTGTAACCTAGTCAATCCATCCTTCGAAAGAAGTAACGAAGCAGAGTTTGAAAGGGTAAGGAGGTAATAATGAAAAGAAGAAAGGGAAAGGAAAAGAAACCAGTTTCTCACCCTTCCAACACTCTTGTTCCTGGTGTTGAATTGATTGCCACAATGAATGATCCTTTTTAGAAGGTAAGAGGAATGCTGGTAAAGTTCTGGAAAACAAGGTTTTAAATTATAGCCACATTTTGTCATTTTGCCCTTTTCAGTGTGTAATCTCTAAGAGGGCTTATAATACCAGCTTGTGCAGTGAAACAGTTTACCCAACAGAGTAATCAGTAAATACAAATTAATGACAATAATTAAGGAGGACAGACTAGAATTGCTAAGAAAACTTCATCTGAGGCAAATCCCTCTCTGGAATGGAAGTTTGGGTCCTGCCTGTTGCATTATAATTCTTTTTGACAGTGGAAAAACACTGGTCAACAAGTGGAAAAATAGGTGTTCATGTCGCAGCTCAACCATATACTAGTGATGTGACCTTGAGGGAGGTACTTAACTTTTTTGAACTTACATGTCTTTGCCTGCAGTAAGAAAGGATTAGATTGGACGACGTTTAGGTCCACTTCCAGCTCCAAAATTCTATTCTGATCTGTCCTATGTTCTTTTTAGCTCTCTCAATGCCTGCCAACCCAGTGGTTGCTTTTGCAAAGTGGAAAATGAATTCAAACTGGCTAGTGTTTTATTAACGTTATCTAAAAATAAACTTCAAAACAGTGACCAGGAGACTACTCTGTGGAAGCAATGCATGTCAGCAAGCTAGAAGCTTTTTACAGGAACCAACTTCAGTCTTATTCTTCTTCACCTCTTAAAGCATGTGCTTCAAACAGGAAAGATAATGAGAGAACATATACACTTACTAACCAAGCCAGTCTATGGAGGAGAAGGGAGAAAATAAAACGTGGAAATTTAGGCAACTGTTGACTCTAGGCATCACACAGAAGGGAAGCCTGAGACAGAAACTAGACCAGAAATGGAAATCCAATGGTTATTGGCAGGCACTAAATGGATCTAACCAAGAATTAATTCACCTCCCTCTTCCACTACTTTGTTCCTATTAGGTAGAGATGAGGTAGAAAAGGCAAGTTTGATGTTCTAGAAGTATGTAGCCTCACAATTTCCTGGATATACTATATCATATCACTTCATCCACTTTTAAACTCTATTCTGGTCAACTATATTTATTGGTGAGTTTTCAGAAGACCATTATTACTATTTTCTTTCTTTTGTTTAAAAGAGAGGCACATTCATGTCAGAATGTGTATCTCCTGAGCTAATATATTTTTGATTCTTTTGAGGGGGGTGAAATATGAAAGAGAATCACCTGAATAAAAATGTGGACAATTTGTAACATGTGACCATCTGGCAAATGCCCCCCAGGCATCAGAGATCAGCTATGCATTAGAGATGAAGAGAAAGGTAGACAAAAAAATATAACGCAAACATATGATATTCCTAACAAAGTAAATAACACCATTAATTCCTACTTCAAGAGAATTTTCCTCTGCAACCCGACACACTGAAAAAAGCCCATAGGCTCTTGGAAAAAGTCTTATTAGTGGTGACGTTAGAACAGCTCGACCCTTTAAAAAAAATAGGCCTCCTTTGGGAATAGACGCATCTCACAGCCAACCTTCATAGAGGCACACACTTTTGGCCATCTTTCCACCAGAGCAGGCTCTCTGCTGTGTGAGAAGGGTGAGTCCTCTCCTGAGGTGCTATCTTTCAGCCTGGTATCTCAGTATTTCTAGGAGCAAAGTCCCCAGGGACATTTTATTTACTATCTAGAAAAGTTTACTTTCCACTTGCCTAGGCAGCAGGTGATGTTTCCATTAAAAATACATCCCTTAATTCTCAAATCTCAATCCTCAACTTTGCCTGATAACATTATTCTAAGTACCAAAAATCTAAGTCTAATGAGAAGAGTTAGCATTAAATCGTTTACTTACTATGGGCAAGACCCTATGTTCAATGTTTCACATGCAACCAACTTCCATTCTCTCCTCACCAGTACTGTGAGGTGGATCTATACCATCAGCAACTTCATTTAACAACAGGGGACAACAAAGGCAGCCCCTCACGTGGCCCTATTCCCCGGAGGAAGACAAGGTAATCCCTCTCAAGTAGTCATGGGTAAAAAGTTCTCTAATTGGCCATGATCAAATGGAGTTTAGAGGTGAGATGTGTAACCAACCAAAGATGACTGCAAATAACAGGGGTGCATGTCTAGGGGTTAGAAGAGAAAGTTACGGCCAAAATGTAAAATTCAAATGCAAGCAGCCTTTTATGTATAATGACTGATTTTCCATTCATTATATGAGAACTGGAACTGCTCAAAATGTCTGCACTTTTTTTTTCACATATTTATTGGAGTATAATTGCTTTACAACGGTGTGTTAGTTTCTGATTTATAACAAAGTGAATCAGCTACACATGTTCCCATATCCCCTCCTGCTTCCATCTCCCTCCCACCCTCCCTATCGCACCCCTCTAGGTGGTCACAAAGCACTGAGCTGTGCTATGCAGCTGCTTCCTACTAGCTACCTATCTTACATTTGGTAGTGCAAATATGTCAGTGCAACTCTATCACTCCAACCCATCTTACCCTTCCCTGTCCCCATGTCCTCAGGTCCATTCTCTACATCTCCGTTTTTATTCCTGTCCTGCCCCTAGGTTCATGAAAACCCTTTTTTTCTTTTTATTAGACTCCATATATATGTGTTAGCATATGGTATTTGTTTTACTCTTTCTGACTTCCTTCACTCTGTATGACAGGCTCTAGGTCCATCCACCTCACTACAAATAATTCAATTTCATTTCTTTTTATGGCTGAGTAATATTCCATTGTATATATGAGCCACAACTTCTTTATCCATTCATCTGTCGATGGACACTTAGGTTGCTTCTATGTCGGAGCTATTATAAATGGTGCTGCAATAAACATAGTGGTACATGTCTCTTTTTGAATTATGGTTTTCTCAGGGTATATGCCCAGTAGTGGGATTGCTGGGTCGTATGGTAGTTTTGTTTTTTAAGGAACCTCCATACTGTTCTCCATAGTGGCTGTATTAATTTACATTACCACCAACAGTGCAAGAGGGTTTCCTTTTCTCCACCCTCTACGGCATTTATTGTGTGTAGATTTTTTGACGATTGCCATTCTGACTGGTGTGAGGTGATATCTCATTGTAGTTTTGATTTGCATCTCTCTAATGATTAGTGATGTTGAGCATCCTTTCATGTGTTTGTTGGCAATCACTATATCTTCTTTGGAGAAATGTCTATTTAGGTCTTCTGCCCATTTTTGGATGGCCTTGTTTGTTTTTTTTGATATCGAGCTGCATGAGCTGCTTGTATATTTTGGAGATTAATCCTTTGTCAGTTCCTTCATTTGCAAATATTTTGTCCCATTCTGAGGGTTGTCTTTCTATCTTGTTTATGGTTTCCTTTGCTGTGCAAAAGCTTTTAAGTTTCATTAGGTTCAATTTGTTTATTTTTGTTTTTATTTCCATTTCTCTAGGAGGTGGGTCAAAAAGGATCTTGCTGTGATTTATGTCATAGAGTGTTCTTCCTATATTTTCCTCTAAAAGTTTTATAGTGTCTGGCCTTACATTTAGGTCTTTAATCTATTTTGAGCCTATTTTTGTGTATGGTGTTAAGAAGTGCTCTAATTTCATTTTTTTACACGTAGCTCTCCAGTTTTCCCAGCACCACTTATTGAAGAGGCTGTCTTTTCTCCGTTGTATATTCTGCCTTCTTTATCAAAGATAAGGTGACCATATGTGCGTGGGTTTATCTCTGGGCTTTCTATCCTGCTCCATTGATCTATACTTCTGTTTTTGTGCCAGTACCATACTGTCTTGATTACTGTAGCTTTGCAGTATAGTCTGAAGTCAGGGAGGCTGATTCCTCCAGCTCCGTTTTTCTTTCTCAAGATTGCCTTGGATATTTGGGGCCTTTTGTGTTTCCATACAAATTGTGAAATTTTTTGTTCTAGTTCTGTGGAAAATGCCATTGGTAGTTTGATAGGGATTGCATGAAATCTGTAGATTGCTTTGGGTGGTACAGTCAGTTTCACAGTGTTGATTCTTCCAGTCCAAGAACATGGTATATCTCTCCATCTGTTTGTATTATCTTTAATTTCTTTCATCAGGTCTTACAGCTTTCTGCATACAGGTCTTTTGTCTCCTTAGGTAGGTTTATTCCTAGGTACTTTATTCTTTTTGTTGCAATGGTAAATGGGAGTGTTTCCTTAATTTCTCTTTCAGATTTTTAATCATTAGTGTATAGGAATGCAAGAGATTTCTATACATTAATTTTGTCCCCTGCTACTTTACCAAATTCATTGATTAGCTCTAGTAGTTTTCTGGTAGCATCTTTAGGATTCTCTATGTATAGTATCATGTTATCTGCAAACAGTGACAGTTTTACTTCTTCCTTTCCAATTTGGATTCCTTTTATTTCTTTTCCTTCTCTGATTGCTGTGGCTAAAACTTGCGAACTATGTTGAATAATAGTGGTGAGAGTTGGTAACCTTGTCTTGTTCCTGATCTTAGCGGAAATGGTTTCAGTTTTTCACCACTGAGAAGGATGTTGGCTGTGGGTTTGTCATATATGGCCTTTATTATGTTGAGGTAGGTTCCCTCGATGCCTACTTTCTGGAGAGTTTTTATCATAAATGGGTGTTGAATTTTCTTGAAAGCTTTTTCTACAACTATTGAGATGATCATATGGTTTTTCTCCTTCAGTTTGTTAATATGGTGTATCACATTGATTGATTTGTGTATATTGAAGAATCCTTTCATTCCTGGGATACCTCACTTGATCGTGGTGTATGATCCTTTTACTGTGCTGCTGGATCCTGTTTGCTAGTATTTTGTTGAGGATTTTTGCATCTATGTTCATCAGTGATATTGGCCTGTAGTTTTCTTTTTTTGTGACATCTTTGTCTGGTTTTGGTACCAGGGTGATGGTGGCCTCGTAGAATGAGTTTGGGAGTGTTCTCCCCTCTGTTATGTTTTGGAAGTTTGAGAAGGATGGGTGTTAGCTCTTCTCTAAATGTTTGATAGAATTTGCCTGTGAAGCCATGTGGTCCTGGGCTTTTGTTTTTTGGAAGATTTTTAATCACAGCCTCAATTTCAGTGCTTGTGACTGGACTGTTTATACTTTCTATTTCTTCCTGGTTCAGTCTCAGAAGGCTGTGCTTTTCTAAGAATTTGTCCATTTCTTCCAGGCTGTCCATTTTATTGGCATTTAGTTGCTTGTAGTAATCTCTCATGAGCCTTTGTACTTCTGCAGTGTCAGTTTTTACTTCTCCTTTTTCATTTCATTTCATAATTCTGTTGATCTGAGTCTTCTCCCTTTTTTCTTGATAAGTCTGGCTAATGGTTTATCAATTTTGTTTATCTTCTCAAAGAACCAGCTTTTAGTTTTATTGATCTTTGCTACTGTTTCCTTCATTTGTTTTTCATTTACTTCTGATCTGATCTTTAAGATTTCCTTCCTTCTGCTAACTTTGGCGGTTTTTTGTTCTTCCTTTTCTAATTGCTTTAGGTGTACAGTTAGGTTGTTTATTTGAGATGTTTCTTGAAGTAGGATTGTATTGCTATAAACTTCCCTTTTAGAACTGCTTTTGCTGCATCCCATAGGTTTTGGGTTGTCATGTTTTCATTGTCATTTGTTTCTAGGTGTTTTTTGGTTTCCTCTTTGATTTCTTCAGTGATCTCTCTGTTATTCAGTAGCGTATTTTTTAGCCTCCATGTGTTTCTATTTTTTACAGTTTTTTTCCTGTAATTGATATCTAGTCTCATAGCTTTATGGTCGGAAAAGATACTTGATATGATTTCAATTTTCTTAAATTTACCAAGGCTTGATTTGTGTCCCCCCCAAAAATATATATATATGTACTTTTTAAAAAGACAAGGAGAAAACTAAAAAGTAAATAAATTAATTAAATAAAATAAAATAACAACAATGCCCCCCTTCCCCCTAGACAAAAGCACTAAGAGAAGTTATAAAAGAGCAGGAGATCACAGTTTAAGCAAAAGAAAATAGAAGGAAGCCAAGTGATAGGCTAGCTAGGTAATTGTAGGCAAGTCATTTCACTTTCCTGCTTACCTTTCAATGATTCTAGAACATACAAATTACTCCTGTGGACCTTTGTAAGAAGCCTATGAGGCAAAAACAGTGAAATCTGAAAAAGTCTGAATGTCCCTTAAGTGCAAGGTGTTACTGTACCAACGTTCTAATTCAGTTTAAGTTCCTTTCCCTGAAATTCTGTGAATGTAAACTTGAAACATAACCACAGTAAACTTTCCAGACTTTTCTCAACAACAATGCATCCTTTGTACCTTAGCTCTAATATTACAGATCTCCCAGAGGCAACTTAAAATAAGAAATGAGGTTGGAAAAATGAAGATCAATACAGACCTGATATTCATAATAAAACCAAGTTCAACTTGGGACAACTCCTACACTCCATTTGTCAAAAAGAAGATTATCACCACCCATGATAACCAGGGACTGGGGCAACCTACGGTTCAAAGTGAAGATCAGAGACCTCATGTCAAGCTATACTAAAAATCATAACTTAAGATTTTAGGAACTTTAAAACAAACACTAATCTACTAAAACATAAGCAGAATAAACCCAAGAGTTATTTCTGAAAGAAATATCACACTCAACTTCTGTTTTATCTTTTGTTATCGATCATAAGATTTTTCACTTCTTCCCAAAACTCCCCTAATTAAAAATATCCTTAAACAAGGGCTCAAGGGAAGTAACAGGATGCTGTCGGGAAACAGCAAAAGATGGCACTTAATTTCTTTGCTTTCAGGGTGGGTCTGTGTGTACATCTCTGTATGTTTCACACTTGCTAAGAACTCAGTTTGTACAATGACATATGGCCTTTGGGACTTTGTAAAAAGGGCTACTTAACTGAAGATAATTAATTCTGTCAAGTATTTTTCTTTAACATATATATAAAGATACCAACCACTTATGCCCAAGCCGAGCTGCCTCCTCTTTGCTTTTTCTCCTGTTTCTCTCTCTCTTCCATGTACCAATTTTGGTACATCGTACCCACAGCGCAGTCAAGGTGTGACTCAGCTTTCACTCTCATCAGGAAGCCTTCCCAAGCATATTTTTAGAAGTGCCACCCGACATTATGTCACACATATTAAATGCACCCCTGCCCCATTTTAAATATATATATATATATATATATATATATTGCTATGAAGTTTTTGCAATGGTTTAAATAATTCAGCTTTTGAACTTTTGTTATGAGTAACTCATTTGATACATGATTGACTCATCCCTTGAGAACCTGATTCAGGCTCAGGGATTATTAAGAAGTGAGTGAGAAAATCTAACTTACAAATTGTTTTCAAATGTAATCCAGTTTTTCAGAGCTTAACATGGAACAACATATGAAATTGGTACTATATTGTTTCATAGATATTTAATTAAATATTGGTTAATTTTGATTTTGCAGATTTCATCTGTAGCCACTGATTTATATATTTTCATCCAGGCCCTATGTCTACTACTCTGATCTTTCAGGGCCTTATATGTAGTTAATCCCTGTTTTATTTTATTACCATATATTTAGACATGTATTATGTTAAATCACGCATTCTCAGTGGGGGAAATAACACCCCTAAGGGGATGAAAACTGGTTCTTGGGGAATGAAAAATCTTACTCTAATTGTGTATGAAGCACAGATAGACAGTACATAGACAGATATACAGCAGATCTGTGGTATAAAATTTCCATGGAGTGGGGGGCAATTGGAAAAAATTTCTAAAAAAGCTCTTGGGGAGAATAATGGCAAAAAGGCTGACACTGCTTTGGATTGTACTCACGTGCTTTACATGCATCTGTCTGATTTTCCTAACAGAGTTGAAGCGGTTTAAGAACAAAGATTACATCTTCTACTTTTCCTGAATGTTTCCACCACCTGCTCAAAGTTCCAACTTTTTTTTTGTTTTCCACCCTCCTGAGAAAACATTGTAGTCTAATTTTATGGAACTTTGAATTATGCAAATTTGAAAGAATGTCATAACAAATACCCAGGGGTCAAAATGTGAAATAATGCACATTCCTTCAAACTAAACATTTGCCAAGAACTGCGTGGGTTTCAAAGCTGGTAAGCCATACGAATAGTTAATTGAATTTATGGCCAGGTGGTAGCACTGTAGGCATAGAAATTCCTTCCACCTTTTGTAGGGAACAAATTATGTGAAGGAGAGGAACACTTCTCTCCAATAAAATGAACTGTCATATCAGAATCTATTGAAGAATACTTGCAAGAACTCAATACCTAACTACAATGATTATATATGTATATATAATTATATATAATTTACAACTATATAAAGTTATACATATATAAAAAGTAAGTCTGGAGATGTTTGAAAACATCTGTGTAACTATTACACATAAAGTTATACAGCAGAGTCTGTTTTGGTCATTAAATTATCATCTTCATTTTTCTTTATTGCCTGTAATCAAGGATACGGCTATCACTGTGGCAGAGCTACCTGTCATGTGGGATACTGATTTGACTAGACTTCATGATACATGTAGCACTGGGAACAGTCAGCAGAAGTAAGAGCCAAGAAGCATGCCTTAATGCCATCGAGAACACTGGATTCTCAGCACCTGGCCTAGTGCTTGGCGCACAGTAGAAATGAAAATGAATTATCTGTTAAATGGATATAAAATCTTGGTCACAGCAGTGCAATAACACTGGATGCTGAAAGGCAACCAAATACCTATTGTGATGACAGTATATATCCCCATTTATTACAGACATACATTTATAGCTTCACCAAAATGTGACGCCAAGCCTATGACGGGCTCCCAGTTGTGAAAACCACAACAGTAATACAAGGCACAACTCTGGGAAAGGCATGAGAAGATCCAAGTTCAGGTTTCCTTCCACTCACTATCCCTGAGACTTGGGGCAAGCCGCTTATGTCTCTGGACCTTGATTTCCTAATAAAATGAGGGCATTGGATAAGTGATCCTAAAGGACCAACATTTTAACTGTGAAATTTTGTGAGGTTTATCATGCTCATTAAAAGCTTATCAGCAATGTCTCGGAATCTGTCCTGGATTTGAATTTCCAACCTATATTCCTGAGCCCAATAAAGATTAGCCCCAAGGAAGCTGTTTTAACGGTCCTAGTATCTTTGCTTCTGAATTTTGCATGGTGAACAGAGACTATGCAAAAATTGTCCACTCATGGCATGTGTGCTAAATTCAACCACATTTTTACAATATTATGGCCTTAGATCTTAAAAAAAAAAAAAAAGGAATCTTACTTCAAATGTAATGCAATGTAACAAGTACAAATTTTGCCTAAAGAAAGGAATGACAATTTCCTGACTTTCAAGGTGCTTATAATTATTGAAGAAACAAATACTAGGCATATAAAACAATCAAATAACAAGAAGGTATAATATGTATTAAAAATTTTAATCGAATGTGCTCAACAGCAAAGATATAAGGTGCTAATCAGTGCGAAGAGTGGTCAAACTGGGAAGGGATCAATGTTAACAGAATTCCTGAAAGGTTCAGTGAAGCAGGTGGTGCCTCGGAACGACAGCATCCTGGACTAACGCAACTAAGTTACCTCAGAGGTAACTTAAACCATTCTTCCCGTAGCACTTCATCTCCCTTTACCATCTAGCTGCTAGATAAATGTTCCTACTGATGGAGCAGCAAACACTTCATTAGACAGTCCATTTATTTTTCAATCAACCCTTAATATACAAAGTTTGCCTTATGTTGACCTCAAGTTGACTCTTCTTCATTTTCTTCTAATCTCCTGTTCCATATCCTGCGCTCTAGAGTTCCACAGATTAGGTGGAATCCGTCTTCCAAATGAAATCTCTTCAGTCCTTTACAGACAGGGCTCATACTGGACTAGTCCCTCCACCTGGGTAATCATTCCCAGTTCCTTCTACCATTTTCCTTACATGAACCAGTCTGGTCTGGACCCATCCCATCTCTCCTCACCACCCTTATCCCTGTTCAAAAGAGGCCAGTCAAGACTAAGATGAATTGGTTATCATACTCCCTTCCAAAGGAAATTAGTGTGAACAAATGAAGGCCATGTAATGAGATAAAATATATTCAGCACAACAATCTGGCTTCCAAGTTGTGCTTTAAATACAGCCACAAAAGCCATGTGAGTTGGAACAAAATGACTCACTGTGTGGTCATAGTGCACAGCTGAGCAGGCTGTACACTTCATCCTGGCACTGTTTGAAGAAACTTGTCCGAAACACCATTTGGACAGAACCCAAGGTGTTCATACCCCAATGAGAAGCACAAATCGTTAAAAGAAAAACGTGGAAAGCAGTTTCCACGTTGGTGTGTAATTTCTCAATGTTATTGCCAGCACGGAGAAATGCTCTGAAGGTGAACAAAAGCTAATATGAAGCACTGCAATAAACACCAGTGGTACTTGTTACTACCTTTCTGAAGCTTCCCAAGTTAATTCTAATTCCTCTAAACCCCCTCTGTAGAGATAACACGACGCTTCAACACACCTGGGGTTTCACCCAAGTATGGTGTCTTTCAGCCCTCTAATATGGTGAGCTCAAGAGCCCTCAAATCACATATTTGTGAAATTCTGGAACCAAGGGAGGTATCTGCTCTGTCAAAGCTGAGAATAAGTGAAATCACTGATCACAGTTTCCATCTAAGTCCAGTTATGGAGAGGACAGGCACTTGGAAAGAGGAAGGTTTTATGCACAAAATCCTTGGGCCAGAGACTGAGTGGTTAGTGTGCGGAAGGCTACCCACCTCCGAAAACTGGGGCCACTCCTTCAGAGAAGAGGTTGCAGGAAGCAGCAGAAGAGGCTGATCTCATATGAGACCCTGTGAGATGCAGAGCACGACAGAGCTGTAGCCTACGAGACAAAAGTGACACCGACTGGAGAGCAGGGCCATCCTCTCTATTTTTTTCACGTCACACATCTCTGATCGAATCCCTTGACAAGATACTTTCAGAGTTTCAGGACGTATCACTTTTTTAACATTTAGTGTTCTCATGGTGGGTGCTGGCAGCAGTGGAGCGGGGCGGCACTAACAAATGAATTCATAAGCAGAAGACATCAACACTGGAGTAGGAGCAAGAGAAGAAAAACACGGTGGCTACTACATCGGGAATGTGGCTGGCGGAGAAGCCACTTCAACACTTTCAGTACTCTCTGGAAGACTGTCCAGTGGGTGGGATGCTGGACACCAGCAGGTCTGAGCTGGTGAATCAGAGTGTGGGAAATACAAATACCACGGGGAACTTATCTGTACCCAGAGGCTACTGAAGTCAAGAGGCTGTTTAGATTCATTCCACTTATCTTTGCTTATGATTTGGTCATCTTAGGCAGACCCTGGTAAAGGACTCTCCTGGGGGAATATATTTAGCATACTCATGAAAGATTACCTTCTATAAACTTAAAGAATAAAATAGAGATATAAAGCTGGTGGAAAAGATTTTTAAATTCACATGCAATAAGCAATATTTCAAAATGGTGGTCAAAATTCAAGAAGCTGGACTTTCTGAGACCCCAGAAGTCCTGGAGTTCGTAGAGTGATACGGGGCATGGCCCTTCTAAAAATGGCAACATCACGTTTGCGATCATCCAGGTAGGGCATATAATGCATTGCTATTCAGCTAACATTCATCCTACTCATCTTGGATATGAGAGCCACTGAAGTCAGCTCTGTGATGGAATAAGCAGCTAAATACCAAATTAGAACCTCGAATCATCCTCTCACAGTTTTCATGCAGAAGATGTATGGCTCCCCTTTCCGAGCAACAAAGACCAAATATTTATACAGCAGGTTATAAAGCAACTGAAGAAACAGAATGCAAATGAATCATCGGGTTGAGGAGGTATCTTCCATTTTGACAGCACACTCCCCTAAAACTGGGAAATTTTTTGTGTACATGATTCATTTTCTCTTTCCCTGCAAAGTGACGAATTAGCTACCATTTATTCCTTTTTCCCTCGAGGAGGAAAAATCATTCTATCCATAGGCAAGAGTGTAGTCTGCCTTTTAGTCAGTTCTTTTGCACTGACTCAATCAAATCTGTCATCCTGGTGTTGTGCTTTTTCGTGGCCCTTTGTGGATATGTTTTACTCTCAGAATTGACATGATATGCAACCACCAAGCTACTATCGTGGCTAAAAGTCCCTGAGCTGGGAGATCTAATGACCTTCTTGGGACCAAAGCCCAAGACCGGCTTTCTTCCCTAATTCCACTTGGCTGTCATCTAACTTCTGTCTGCTGGATTTCTTATACTGCTTCTTTTACTAAAATCTGTCACTAGAATTCTGCAATCCTAGTATTTCAAAACAGAGAAAGAAAGAAGATTTAAGTCTTTTGCATTTTTCTCTCAATCACTAATTCTTAAACTTCCTTATTGAGTAGAGGAACCTTTTGATAAAATGACATATTAGGCAGAACCTCAATCTAAAAATGGGTAAAAAGGGACACTAGGTTAGCTGAGTACACTGGAGAGAGAGGCTGGGCAGCTAAAGAGTTTGGATTTAGACCACCATCCACAGTTATTTCCCATCTTCACCCAACTACCCCCTCTGTATCTTCTAGAATACAAAATTTGAAAATGACTAATTCATAATACTATGGAGATTTCTGTTTTAAAGAATGGTGAGACATTTTCCATTAAAAAAAATGAGCATGCCTGATATCATCAACCTATTCTAAGTATGGCTATCACTTACCTTTGACTCCCAGACTATTAAAATATTATATTATGATTTAATCCTAAAAACACTCATTCTCTAGTAACAATTTGTAAATTCTAAGATTTTTATCTTGAATTCCGGGAAGCAATTCAAAAATTTGCCTTCATCTGCTAAACTGTTTGGAGAACTTTATATGTCCGGTACTGGTAAGAATGTTAATACTTTTGGCTAAGGTCTACCATGAAAGATTCAAGGCAAAGTTCAAGTGCCTCTCACTTTGTGAAGGGTCTGGAGAAACCTGGAAGAACTGTGCAGCGATTCTTAGAAGCTGAAGCATCTGTGATCTCTCTAAGAAGAGACACTCTTTTCTTGCCCTTGGAAGCAACTGCTATTATTTTTTCATCCCAGTCATAAAGGCTCTATAATCTCTGCTTTGGTTCCTATAATCTTATTTTTCAAATGCATGCCATCCTAGAAGTGGCATTCTTGTGATCTGCAGACAGACACTTAGTCACCAGATAAAGCTCTCCCCCAATAACATGAAAATGCTCTCTGCATAAAGGCATTGTAGAAGAGCAGGTGAATAAAGAAGAAAATGATGGTCATTTATACTTACAGCACTGTTCCATCAGGACCTCACTTATCATCAAGTACTAAAGAAGATCCCTTTGGAAAATGCACGCTTTCTATCTGCTGAATGTTTGCTAAGCAAACCAACTGTTTTTAAGGTTTACTGGAATAAAATAGCTATGGGTATTACTGGCACTTAATGATTCACAGCCTGAAACTATACTTCCTTTAAGAAAGGAGAGTAGGTGGGCTTCCCTCGTGGTGCAGTGGTCGAGAGTCCGCCTGCCGATGCAGGGGACGCGGGTTTGTGCCCCGGTCCGGGAAGATCCCACATGCCGCGGAGCGGCTGAGCCTGCGCGTCCGGAGCCTGTGCTCCGCAACGGGAGATGCCACAACAGTGAGAGGCCCGTGTACCGCAAAAAAAAAAAATAAAATAAAAATAAGAAAGGAGAGTAGAAAATGCACTTTGTTCCTTTAAAGGGTTCAGCAGGGGACCTGTGTAGAGCATCTGGAGGAGATTTGCAGACAACTGCAGACAGATTATACCCCACCTTCTTAGAGCCTAACGTTCACTAGATGATTCGCCTCAAGCTAATCAATGATTTAAAACCTGAAATCATGTTTCCTGTGTTCCTCATGAAGAAGAGGCTACTAACGACTTATCATCAGTAGGGCATGTGTTCTAACACACGTACAAAGTCAGTTATCTAGCCTTTCCTTCCTTCATTTCGCCAGTATTTATGGAGCACCTACTATGCTGTATGGCAGACTGCATCTTTTGAAGTTTGTAGACAGAGAGCTGCCATCTGACAATGTAGGCAGACACCAATAAGAAGATCAGTTTGGTGAATTTGTCACAGTATAGAATTTGTGGCTCTCAGCCCAAAGGAGTTCACAAACGATGCTGCCTAATTCCTAGGTTTATCTGCACTTGTCCATGCTGAGTTCCAGAAACAAAGCTCATAAGAAACGGATGGCTAAACCAGTGAGAAAAATAATTGCAATGCCGACCAGGAATCTACACAGTGTATCCCAACCAATACATTCTTTAGAATTACATAGAAATAAGTTCAAACTCTGTCACTTGCTGTCTCACTTTATACAACTTTAGCAAACTCTTTAGACCCTCAATGTCCCCATCTATAAAATGGCAATCATACCTTATTCCACAAAATTGATGCTATTAAGTGAATAACCTTTATGCAGTACCTATCATAGATTAATTCAAAAAATATTTTCTGAGCACCTACTATGTACCAGACATCCTACCAAACACTGTGAACACAGCAGTGAGTGAATCAAACAATGGCTCCAAGGGCTATGGGAGGCAAAAGAGTAATGAAGAGAAGGTTGATGCCCACCAGTACAGGGAGAGCTAGCCACATGCTTTAGCGCCAGGTGTAGTCAGAGTGGGCATTACTTGTCAGGTGAGCAGTTTGGGTTCTGCCTAGGTTCCTTCTGTGATCCTTTTTCTAGGCTTCCTTGGTTGTCCAAAGTCCCTTATGACTGACAGCTGCACTCAACATAGAGCTCCAGAAAACTAATACTAACTAATAATAACTGAGCACATACTATGTGCTTAAAATTATTTCTACTCTGGCTAGGGATCTGGTCCTCTCCCTAACATGACTTTTACATCTGTTTTATTTTAATCCAGTTAGTATGTGTAGCATATTTGTTAATGTGCCAACTTAGCTAAACAGGAACTACGCTTTCCAGAATTCCCATCCTTGCGGCATTGTCTACATGAGACATCTCGCCTGAGAGCTAGAAGACAAAAGTGAAACAGTTGCCATCTTTTTAAACTTGAAAGGTAGGTGCACGGGGCACAAGGCAGTGTTACAGCCCCTGTGTTTAGTTGCTGGATGAAGGTCACCAGCTTCTCCTGCAGGTTACTTCTAACAATGCAGTTGGAAGCTTAAAAGCAGTGAGATACCTGTGTGGGTTCATCTGTCCCCAAGGACTCGGGCCCATTCTTGCAAGTTCCAGCTTGCCCTTTCTTCCTCCACTTCACATCCATTTTTCCTTCCTGACGCTACATGCTTGGCTGACTTCAAACTCCAGCTCAAGACACCAAAGCTACAGCTCCCACTATTGTGAAAGTTGAATCTCTATATAAATCCTACATATGTCATCTAGAGCTTCTGCTTCTCTGACTGATACAATGCTCATTTCAAACCTTATTTCTCTAAGGGCAGTTGTTCTCCTTTCAAAGTTCCTGAGACTAAGGAAAAAGCCACTTTGATGAATCTCTATCCTTTAATGTTTTTTTAAAAAATACTTTATTGAGATATAATTCACACACCATAAAATTACCTTTAACGTTTACAATTCGGTGGTATTTAACATATTCACCAAGTTATACAATCATCACCACAATCTAACCTCAGCATATTTTCATCACCCCCCAAAACCTCATCCCCAGTAGCAGAACTTCCCATTTCTCCCTCCCCCCAGCCCATGGCTACCACCAATCTGCTTTCTGTCTCTATAAATTTGCCTATTCTGGATATAAATGAAATAACACGGTATATGGCCTTTTCCATCTGGTTTCTTTCATTCAGCATAATATTTTCAAAGTTCATCCAGCTGTAGCATGTATCAGCAGTCACTTCTTTTTATTATTGAATAACATTCCATTGTATAAATGTACTTTTTTTTTTTTTTTTTTTTTTGCGGTACGCGGGCCTCTCACTGTTGTGGCCTCTCCCGTTGCGGAGCACAGGCTCCGGACGCAGAGGCCCAGCGGCCATGGCTCACGGGCCCAGCCGCTCTGCGGCATGTGGGATCTTCCCGGACCGGGGCACGAACCCGTGTCCCCTGCATCGGCAGGCGGACTCTCAACCACTGCGCCACCAGGGAAGCCCTAAACGTACATTTTATTTATTCATTCCTCAATTGATGGACATCCGGACTATTTCTAATTTGGGCTATTATGAATAATGCTGCTGTGAACATTCCTGTACAAATTTTTATGTGAACGCATGTTTTTAATTCTTTTGAGTATATATACTCAGGAGGGACACTGCTGGGTTTTATGGTAACACTACGCTAACACGTTGAGGGATTACCAAAATGTTTTGCAAAGTGGCTGCAACATTTTACATTCTCAGCAGCAGTGCCTGAGAGTTGCCATATTTCCACATCTTCACCAACGCTTGTGACTGATTATCTGTCTTTTTGATTATAGCCACCCAAGTGGGTGTGACAGTCATCTGATTATGTCTATCCTTTCTTTTAATAGGTGGCTAGACTGAAGAGTGTCATCTGTATTGTCTTAGGGCAAAGTTTTTTGTTGTTATTTTTTTCTTTTTTACCTTGAAACTTACAGAGGTAATAATAACAATGATGATCAGTATAGTTTGTATTGACACGAAGAAATTCATTCATTATAATATACTATTTTCTCCATGATCCTTCAAGAAAGACAATGAAGATGCTGTTATTTTCATAGTATCTCCATTATATGACAATGCCAGGCACACAACAGGATCCCCATTGAATGGCTAAATCCCATTCATTTTATACATGCGGAGACTGAAACTCAGAGAAGGAAACTTTCATGTTCAAGGTTGTCCAATTAGTAAGTGACAGAGTTTCCTAACCTGTGAGTGGGTGCTCTTTGCACAAGATTAAACATAATTTATAACTAATTAAAATGAAGAATGGTGTTCAACACATAAGTGATGCACATTAGATCGAACGATAAGATGCTATTCATGCTATTTCTTTGAGAGTATAGCTTTATTTAAAAACTATACTAAAAATCACAATTCAAAAAGTGAGGCTGGGACTTCCCTGGTGGCACAGTGGTTAAGAATCCACCTGCCAATGCAGGGGACACGGGTTCGATCCCCGGTCCGGGAAGATCCCACATGCCGCGGAGCAACTAACCCCGCATGCCAGAACTACTGAGCCTGCACTCTAGAGCCCGCGAGCCACAACTACTGAAGCCCGTGTGCCACAACTACCAACGCCCACGCACCTAGAGCCCGTGCTCCGCAACAAGAGAAGCCACTGCAATGAGAAGCCCGAGCACCGCAAGGAAGAGTAGCCCCCGCTCACCACAACTAGAAAAAGCCCATGTGCAGCAACAAAGACCCAACGCAGCCAAAAAAATTTAAAAAGAAAAAAAAGTGAGGCCATAGTCAACAGGTCTTCACACTCTCTCCCTCCTTCTCTCTCTCCCTCCCTCTCTCTCTCTCTCTCTCTCTCTCTCTCTGTCCCTCTCTCAGCTTAGTTGATTAAAACATTGTCTAGAAAATTCCTTCATCTATGTCCTATTTAAGAGGTAACACTCTTTTTAAAAAATTCCATTAAACATATAAGATAACATATGAGCAAACAAAAAATGATAGGAAAATAAAGTATGGCTACTTTAACCATTGATGGTTGCATAACATTTTGAATTTACTAAATGTTACTGAACTGTCCACTTTTCAAAGGTCAAATGGCTAATTTTATGCGAATTTTACTACAACAAAAGGGCGGTTGAAATTCTGAAAAGAAGCCTATTCCACATCTTAGTGATGAGTTCTATTCTATCAAGATTGGGCAACGCCATGAGGGAGTGACTTACAATACGGTTGCCAGAGAAATAGGCTCCTCATTGAAGAAGACATCCGACAGCTGTAGAAATATATCATGCAATGCACACTTCCCAAAATGCTTCCGTCTTGTGATCTAAGCCAAGTCATGAGAAACAAAGATATTCTTTCCAAAGGCACATACATATACACATTTTCACACCTTCTTACACACGTGCACGGTCATACATTTAGCATGCACCTGAGGCAGAGCGAGAAATTCACCAAGATCACTCAGGACACCTTCTATCTGACAGCTGAGGAGTCAAGGCTGGCATGAAGTCAACTGCAAAAAACCTCCTGACACAAAGCTGAAGCTCTGAAGCTCTGCTGGGGTCTTTGTGCTCTCAAACGCCTTTGATTCTAAGAGAACATCCACATCCAATTGAAAGTTGTTTTCTGTGCAAGCCAGGGAGAAACTAGATATTTAACTGAAGCTGAATTAAGTGAGGGAAACAAACACACTGTGCTCAGGATTTATATTTCTCCACACCTTCTTTGTAGCCCCGAAGCTCACACTAGTAGGTGTTTTATCAGCTACCTATTAAACTAAATTTTATTCTACCATTACCGACAATTAGAAACGAATTTATAATCCACTGACTAGTCCAAAAGTTTTGTTTTTAACTTGTAAGTATGTAATCCATGCCCATCAGAGGCCCTGCATTATTCCTTGTCCCTCGGGTGGGAAGCTGCTGCACCCAGAGGCTCCTGCTTTAGTGAAGAAGCACTCAGGCTTCTCCTTGAGCAATGGCTAGACTGTGGACGAACCAATGGAGTTTAACCCACTCACACAAGGTCAACCAGTGGACAGGTAGTTTAGAGACCTATGAGGAGAACTTGTTGAAAACAAAACAAAACAAACAAACAACAACAAAAACTCTGTCCCATGAAAACAATGGTAATTAGCTGGTCCAAAAAGATTTTCTCCTTTGGAGTGTGTATAAAAATATATGGAAGGAACCAGCCAGTTGATAATAAAAGGAGAAACTAAAGAAATTAAAGGAGAGAGAGAAAGAAAGAGAGAGAGAGTGAGTGTCTGGCTAAGAACACAGCAAAGCCCAGGGAAAGCACAGATAAACACAGCTTGCAGCTTGCCTGGGAAGAGTTGGCATGACATCCTTATAGAAACCCCTTCTCTGTTTCTTGCAACACAGAACACATGAACTCACATAATAAACAAAATTAGACTGTGAGAAAAATTCTAATCTTCATGTTTCATGTTCTAGTAATGCTTAGCTAGTCCAACTACATACATAATCGTCATCCAAAGACTTGGTTGAAAATACCTGAACTATAGATATATGGCTGGGGAGAAACGAAATTGTCTGCATATTAACTCCTTTCTACAAAATGCTAGCAAATAGCCCAGCATTAAGGGAAGCTTTCTTATGCATTAGGAATGTAGAACAAAGCAGACTTGAGCACCTACCCGGAGAATTCTACTGCTACATGAACAATGGTAATATGTTTAATTTTGAGAAAACAAAGGTATAGCAGAAAAACAGTAAATGCTTATGGAGCACATAGTACATGCCAAGAACTACGCTAAATTGCCACATTTAATCTTGATAATAATCCCACTGGGTATCATTCTCATCTCCAAATTGCAGATAAATATACTGAGGGTCAAGAGGTAAAGTCAGCAGCCCAGGTCACAGAGCAACTAAGAAGCCAATGAAGGGATCCTGACCTGGTTTGTACATCTATAAGGACTGTATTTTAATGGTTACATTCGTCTGCCAATAATTTACTG
Organism: Phocoena phocoena; assembly: GCF_963924675.1. Taxonomy (NCBI): domain Eukaryota; kingdom Metazoa; phylum Chordata; class Mammalia; order Artiodactyla; family Phocoenidae; genus Phocoena; species Phocoena phocoena. The sequence continues at coordinate 132,326,528 of NC_089221.1, read as the reverse complement.
TATGACCCTGAGAAACCAATTAACTACCCTGTGCTTCCTCATCTGTAAAATAAGAATATTATGTGCTGAACTGGGCGATTGGGATTGACGTGTATACACTGATGTGTATAAAATTGATGACTAAGAAGAATCTGCTGTAAAAATAAATTAAATTAAATTAAAAAAAATAAGACAGCAATAAAGGTGTAAGATTGAAATTAAAAAAAAAAAGAATATTGGCATAGATAACGACCATAATTACATTTGGCTTGAAAATGCCAAAAGTATGGATAAGTAACTTTTGAGTTTCAAGAGGACACAATTATTACCAACACCAACTAACATTTATATGAGCAAAGTCTGACACATAGTAGGCGACCAATAAAGATTAGCTGAGTGAAGAAGAAACATATACTAGCCTTATTAAACATATTATTATATCTTCACATCTTTAAGACTGAGTTATCACTACTATTCCTTTTTTTACAAATGCAGGAGCTGAGCCTTAGAGAGGAAAAAGTGACTTGCTTACAAGGCACACAGTAAGCGATATAAAGTAGCTCCAACACAAGAAGCCTCAAATCAAAATGTTGGAACTTGATTGAAAAGATAAAAACTGCAGGAGTCTACAATTTCAAGTTGGTTTGATCTTTCGTATAGGATTGTTTAAAATTTTTTATACCAACCCATGAACAAATAGAGAGACAGGATAGATTTCAGGAAATCTACAGTTATGAATAGGAAATCTGTTATTCAGGGTAAAATGCCACTAAGTCATTACTGTCTCATTTCTGGTCCTGATCCATAAAGTGGGTACAGACTCTCAGCATACAGGTAGGTAATAAGGTTCCTAATAAAAAGTTCCTTAAGTGTAAAGTAGAGATGGAAGCTATCTGAGAGTCATAGTGCAATACAAATGCAAAGGTATCTTTTTGAATGTTTTAAGAGGTTCATCATCCTCGAGGGCCGCCAAGTAAGAGACTCCTGAAGCTTTCAGACTTGTGAGGTTAGGACTGTTTTAAGAACGAAATGGGAACGTATTCCCTTACCAGGTGTTTTTATAAAATGAGCACAGGACTTAGTTAACTTTCTCAGGGAATTCAGACTTACTTGGTCCTTGATCCAGACCTGTATTTACTATTCAAGGAACTCAGGCAAATCATTGACTTTCTCAAGGCACTACTTTCCCAGGTCAGAGCTGAGCGCCTAGTCTCCTCCCAGCCCAAAGAGTTTCTGATTCCACTTCTGAATCTCAGTTTCAGGGGCTCCAGAAACCCAGTACTTTAATTCACACTGTCACTTTTTGATTAGCATATCTAGCTAGATGTAAAATACTAACTCAATTTTTGTGTTTCCTTTGTATTTTATACCAACTTTTGAAACATGGGATGTATCCCGAAACTCCAGCATGAGATGATAAAGTACAATTATAAATACGTCGTTCAATCCTTTAGTGAATAGAGAAAACATAATTTACCTACTAGTCACATTTTCAAAGGGTTTTGTATACCCTTGTAAAATGCCCTATCAAAACCCTTATTTTTTATACTTGGAACTGAAAGTTTTACTAGGACAGGTTCCAACATCTACTGAAAGACTACTTGCAAAAAGATAAAAAATGTGTGTGCAGTTGGTGGTGGGGAAGCAATTGTTATCTTCTTCCTGCTATTGTTTTTAATCAGCTTTCTCTGTTTTCTCTATTTTATGGTGTTTTTATAAATTGATATGGAAAGGGAGTGTCCACAAGGCCTCAAACTGCAAGAATCTTGTAGAAAAATTTAATTACTGGCTTCCAAAGACTGGAGAAGATAGATTATTCTGGAATATTAATACCAAATGAAAATCTCTAATATCATGAAAGACCCAAATGAACAATGCAAATTTACTTTTAGCAGATTACATGTGGGTAACCAAAGAAACACAGCTTTTGCTGAGATAGGGAAAGGCAGCCTAACTTAGTAATAGATAAATCATAAATTTTATAAAGAGGCATCGTTTCATCAATTCAAGTATGAATAGCAGTTTAACCATGCTGTGCTTTCCTTGTTAGAGCTCTTTTTTGGATAATCCTGATTTAGTGAATAGTTAAGAATTCCTTCTAAGTTCCATGTGAACTGCCTGCAAAAGGGAATTTCCAAATTGTTTAAACTTTATTTTCCTTAGCATTTGTAATAGCTCTCCTTCAGTCTTCATGTACCATTTAATTGGTCATCAAATTATTTTCGGAAGATCCTGCAAAGGTAAGTTTCAACCTCGTTGCCCTTCATAAAGCATCTCAGAAATTCTAACTCGTTGTGATCTGAAAAAAAAAGTCTAAACAGGAAATTACTCACAGCAAAAAGCAGTTTTAAATTATCCTTATTTATTTTTCTCAAGGATTCTAATGTTACTAAAAGGTCATTCCCAGTGCATGGGAAGAAACACATTCTTTTAGGGTGGAAGTGTCAATTAATGTGGGTGACACAGAACAAGAAAAAGGTTAGAGCTGAGGCTTCTGCTAATAGCATTTCTAAAAATAGAGGGTTTTTGAAACAATGCTTTGTCGTGTTAGTTAACTTTCTCAAAGCCCTAGGATTCCTGCTAAGATACGTTGACTGGTTAAAATAAAATCACCTGTTACACAGATATTATTTACATGTACTTCTGTATCAACTAGTTCAATCATTTACTTCTCATCAAAACTGATTTCTTAGTAGGCAAGCTGTGATGGGTTTTCTCCTTCACATAATTTCCCCCAAAGATTTTCTAGTGTTATCAACAGGAACAGATTTCACTCTGAAGTTATAATCAAAATGGTCTATACAATCGTTAGCATAACATACAAATCTACCTATATGTCTTTTTTCAGTGTTGTCTAACGCCATGTTCCCATGACAACTTCTCCCATAAGCACACTAAGCTTTGGTCTGGTCCTCAAACACATGGAGCTTTTCCATAACACCATGTCTTTGCTTGTCTCTCCATGTTTTTCTGCCTAGAATGTCCCTCAATTCTCCTTCAGGCAAGCTCTACAAGTCATTCAAAGTATAGATCAAATATCACCTTTTCTGGTAATATCTTTCCTGACTCCCCTAATTTGGTTGTCTCCTCAACAGCCGTTTCCAATCTCTCTCTTCCCTGCCAGCCTCCCATTTCAGAAGCTAAAAATTAGATACTCATCTTCCCAGTTACCTCTGCAGCTTGAGGTAGTCATGTGACCCAGTTCTAGCCAATGAGACATGAACAGTATCTGCGTAGAGGCATCTAGGGGCAATTTTCCAACCTAAGAAAAAGTGTTAAGAGAACTCCTTCACTGACCACCCTGGTTGCTTGTCTTCTTTGAAAGCAACCTTATGAGCCTGTGATTTCTGAGCCCGAGGTGCCGTTCTGCAACTCTGAGAAGAGATTGCTAAAATGGTGAGGGTGGCAGAGAGGAAGTATGGGAAGAATGCATCTTGATACCATGTTGAATACAGTACCAACCCTGAGATCATCTATCAAAAAGGCCTGAATTATCTAAGCATTATTGGTTATCTGCTTCTTAGAGAATCTAACGGATATGCCTAACCAGGGGAAATACTCCCTGGTGTAGCTCCCAAAGCATTCTTATGATCTCTCTCTCACGGCATCTATGCATATTGTGTTGGTATAACATCTTTTCAAATGTGTACCTCATTTAAAAGACTGTAAAGAGATAACAAGCACTGGCAAGAATGTAGAGGTAAAAGAAACCTTGTGAACTGTTTTTGGGAATGTAAATTGGCTCATTCACTCTGGAAAACAGTATAGAGGTTCCTCAAAAAATTAAAACCAGAACTACCATATGATCCAGCAATTTCACTTATGGATATACATCCAAAGGAAATAAAAACAGAATATTGAAGAGATATCTGCACTCCTATGTTCACTGCAACATTATTCACAATAGATTAGAAATAGAAACAACCTACGTGTCCATCAACAAACATACGTAATATACATGTATGTGTAATGGACTATTATTCAGCCACAAGAAAGAAGGAAATCCTGCTACTTGTGACAACATGGATGGACTTTGAGGGCATTATGTTAAGTGAAGTAAGTCAGACACAGAAAGTCAAATATTGTATGATATCACTTTTACATGGAATCTTAAAAAGCTGAACTCATAAAAACAGAGAGTAGAATAATGGTTACCAGAGGCTGGGGGCTGGGCAGGGGGTGGTGGGAGAATTGGGAAGACAGTGTTCTTGCAAGGGTAAAAACTTGCAACTAGTAGATATGTAAGTCCTGAAGATATAATGCACAGCACAGTGATCACAGACAACAATAATGTACTATATTTGTATTATAAATATCAAAGTTGCCAGGAGCCTAGATCTTAATTGTTCACACCACAAAAAAAGAAAAAGAAAATTATGTGGCGAGATAGAGGTGGTCACCACTACACTACAGTGGTAATCATATTGCAATATATGGATCAAATCAACATACTGTACACCTGAAACTTATACTGGGTTGGCCAAAAAGTTTGTTCGAGTTTTTCCACAACACCCTATGGAAAAACCCGAACAGACTTCTTGGCCAACCCAATACAATGTTATATGTCAATTATATCTCAATAAAAATAAATTAAAAAATAAAGACTGTAAACTCCCCATCCCCTAGCATCATCAGATCAAGCAGAGAGCAGAAAATAAAAGTCTGTTGAATAAATAAATGGATGAATAAACAAATAGATGGATCAGCAAGCAAATACAGAGGCATAAGAAAAGAACCAGGTGCTGTTCATATCACTTTTACTACTCTATTCTTTTTTTTCTTTTTTTCAGATTCTCTATTAAAGAAAAATGTTCTCCAAGTTGTAGCTTACAGTGGTCCTGGCATCTTCTCATATTCACCTGGAACATCAGGGACAATTCACCCACAAGTTAACTGCTCAAAAGTATCCCTGGCACAAATTTCTTAAACATTAGCAACTGAGAAGAGAACAGGAGGAAAAGGTGATGACATAAAGTTTCAATGGAACAGGTTTCAGAATTGAATTTTAAGAGTCCAAAGCAATAGTATCAAGATGGGATTTGTGTTCTTTTATCGACCTACCCATTCGTCTATCCAGAATTTATTGAGCATCTGCTATGTATTATGTTATGGGCTAGCTGCTAGTGACTCTGCACGATTCAGATAGATATGAACGTTGCCCTCACAGAACTAGGAAGGGCACCATACATCATTATCAGCATTTTGTTCAAATGCATATTTGAATAACAATATGTAGTTTTGCTGAAAATTGCTTTCAAGAGGAAACAAAGAGTCACACATGTGATAGGATATTGAACCCAGAAAAAAAAATTCTTCTAGATTATCAAAAATACTGATACTGATACTGTCTGCATCCCACGTGTTAGGTTTGGGGGTTATTTTTTTTCCCCAAACATGACTTTATGTGATGGATGGGAGGAAAGATCCTGCCTCCTAGGCTGGCAAACCCCACAGTGACCCTTGAGGCATCTCCGAAGACCCTGGGACTCAAAGGACCATAGGTTGAAAATGACAAATTTATTCCAATTCCTTAATTTCAAAAGCAGGACAGGAAAGTCCCAAAGTCTAGAATGTTCAAGTGAACACCCCTAACCGGCAACAGAGCTGGAACTAGAACCCAGATGCTTTGCCTCTCCTTTCCAGCACATTCTCTCCTATCCCATGATCAACTGACCTATACTGAAAGCCAAGAGAAATTTGGTAAAGGACTAAGGATCTGGATGTTTTTCTGGAACATATTAATGTATCACAGGAAAAAAGGAGTGGAATGAAGGAAAACCCATCAGCTTGGGGAAAATAGAGGGTTCGTGATTTTGTCTCACCAGATAAGGCAAAGTGTGAGAGAAACAGTGTGTTTAGGTCAAAGGCCATACCTCTCAGACAATGGCTGTAGGTCAGTTCTCTCATGGAAGTGGGGAAGTTTAACTAGAGCGATCTCAACGTTTTTTATTTTCTGGGCTCTGTGAGGCCTCACACTGCCTATTACTCCCCGAGATATACCACTTTACACTCGCTTCCTTGCAACGTGCTCCTGCTTTGCTGTATAAAAGCCGAAAGGGGAAGTAATCTCTAAATGGGTCTGCATCCCACAGAGCATTCACTTAGATGACATTCAAATCTGTTTTTCAGGTTTTTTTGGTGCCATTACAAGAAATCATACAGTCATTACACTTCAAATTTGACAGTTCTTTCACAGCAAGAAAGGCAGAAATTAGGTCCAAATGTATTTATAAAAATGCAAGGTTTCACTTACCACCAGGACATCTGTGCAGACTGAAAGATGACAGCAGATTCGGATGTCTGCGCTATTGTTATTTCATGAACCCCCAACCATGGATCGCCAAGCTCAAATATTTTAAATTCAAACAATAAGCCCATTAAAGAGAACTTTCAAATACTATCTCTCCCTCCAGTTATTCAAAGAAGTCCATCTAATTCATTTAGTAATCACATTTCAGAATGAAAGAGAAACTTTTGCTAAGGACAGGTTTTGAAAATGTATTTGAAGACAGAGGACCCAATCAGGCAGTACTTAATTAATCAGATCTCAAAACTTCCCTCAGAGCGCTGCTACCTGTGAACTGAACACAGAATGTCAATCCTACTTGGGAAAAGTGTCCACTCATGTGGACACTGCTCTTGCACCTTATTCTGTAGGGGTAGGAAGACTATGTCCCTGTAAAGCTTCAAAGGTCTTGTAGCCCCTTTATGCCTCCAATGGCAGTAGACAGACAGGAGGGAATCCGTGAGCTTGGATAAGACTCGGCTTCCGCTGACTCTTGCCTCTATGTAGTGACCTCAGCACCTGAGATCGTACCTCCCCAGGCCCTTTATATCCTGAATAGGAGGCAGGAGGGAAGCCCCTTATTCTCAAAGTGCCCTGACTCAGGCTGCCTTGCCTACATCTTTAGGGTTGAAAAGGGCAACCAAATCCTCAAACTCTCAATACTCATGCTTTCATCTACTTCCATCTGACCCAAGTCCAGCAGCATGAATCTCTGTTTACATCTCACTATGCCTTTATCCCTGTTTACATCTGTCACCATAAGAAGCCCCCTACTCTCAAGTCCTCCCTTCGTCTCCTAATTAATCCCCAGAAGTAGTGTGGACATATGTCCCAGGTTGTCATGGATGGAGAAAAGCATACAACCATGATCTCAGTAAATTCTACTGTAGAAATCTCAAGGACCCTCAGCACAGCAAGGCAAACATTCTATATTTCCCTTCATGATAACTCGCTAACCCTCCTGGACAGCGATTTATTTCTCAACATGTTTCACTCTTAAAACCGTCAACACTTCCTTTTCCATCCTCACTCATAGCTGATAGACCTTGCCTACTATTTCCCTGAAAAACCAAACAAAAAAAAAAAAAACCCTGAAACAACTGGAACAATTGGAAGAGAATTTCCACAGAAAGCCATCTCACTTTTCCCTCAAATTCTACCCTCATTCTACAAGGACATAATCATATCCTTTACCTCCCATCCTGCTGCAAGAGAAAAACTGCTTGTATTTCTAAGGTCAATGCATTACACTTGTGTACTAGATCCAATCTCCTCCCACCTACTCAAGGACACACACAACTCCAGCAATTCTTCCTTCTGATTTCAATTTCCTTCTCTGTTGGATCAATTCCACCAGCATACAAAAACATGCTGTTATATCAGTAATTTTTTTTTAATCGCTTAAGCCCACTTCCCTTTCCAGCTACCACTTCCCTTTCCAGCTACTACATCCCTTTCCAGCAAAACTCTTAAAAGTTATCTCTACTGTTGTCTCCAATTCTTGCCCTCCCATTTTCTCTTAAATCCCATCAAGCTTTCAATTCTTTCCCTATTGGTTAATGCCTCCCACATTCAGGAATCCTAAAATCAATTCTCAGTCACCATAAAACTTGACCTATTAGCAGCATTTGACACTAAATGACATCCTGTCTTACTGAAACACTGGAAGGGTTTTGTGTGAAAGATCAGAAGTTCAGTTCAGTTTTGGACAAGTAACATTTCAGATGTATACGATTAGACAGCCAAGGGGAGACATTACGTAAGCAGTCTGGAGTTCAGGGGATGGGTCTAGGCTGGAGATCAGAACGAGGGAGTCATCAGCATGTAGACCTGTGATAAAAACCATGAAACTGAAGAGAGCACTAAGGAAGTGAGCAAAAATCCAAGCACGGCTCAGGGGAAAAGGGAGTAGTCAGACAACCCAGTAATCCACAGCTCAAAGACATGTGGACATGATGGGAAAGGAGACTATGCAGAGCCTTGTAGGAATGGTGAGAACTTTGGGAAGTCAATCAAGGGTCAGATGCAGAAACTTTTTTTTTTTTTTTTTTTTTTTTTGCAGTACGCGGAGAGGCTCACCGCTGTGGCCTCTCCTGTTGCTGAGCACAGGCCCCAGATGCGCAGGTCCAGCGGCCATGGCTCACGGGCCCAGCCACTCCGCGGCATGTGGGATCCTCCTGGACCGGGGCACAAACCCGCGTCCCCCGCATCGGCAGGCGTACTCCCAACCACTGCGCCACCAGGGAAGCCCTGCAGAAACGTTTTACTTACCAGAGATCCACAGGGGCTTGGGGAAGGCAGGTTGGCCAAGTGAGGCCCCTCATGTATAAGAAATAGAAGGGAAGAGAGCATCATACTTCCCAGGATTTGCACATGGTTGGGTGAATCAAGGGAAAGGAGCAAGTCTTAGGGAGGTGGATGAGATGGGAGTAAGGGAGAGACAGAGGAATAGGGAAATATGTGTGATCTCTGGCCTGGAACCTCTAAGAGTCTCTATCAAACTTATCAGTATACAGCATGTTCAGTATGAATGGACTTTTTAATGGAAATTGTAGAAATGTCAGATTCTGTCTGGCCATAATGTATGTCTAAGAGGGAAAAGGCCATAAGGACGCAGAACTATTGGAATAAAAGAAGCACAAGTGAAGTCTGACAATCCCAGGTGGAACTGGGTTGGGGATCGGGTTTGAGCTGGCCCAGGCCTTGAAATGGAGTCAGGCCAAGGGCAAGGAGGCTCACACGGTATACAAGTTCCACGTACATTATCTTATTTAATACTCACCTGTGTCTATGATGTTTGAACTAGTGTCCCATTTTACAGATAAAGAAAAAATTAATGAAGTCATGTTAAGTTGCCCTTATTCCTCTGGCTAATGTGTGGTCTGCTGGGACTCAAATCCAAGCTTTCTGAACCACAGAGACCAATGTATGCCTCTCTTTCACTATTCCTCTCTCTGATAAATGATCCTAGTAATCAAATGCAAAAAAAAAAAAAATGGAGTCAACTGTTCTTATAATTCAACTCCGTCATGCTGAGTAGCCAGAGAATCACAGAGGTAAGGTTCCAGCATCATTTATTTCAACATCTGGAAGACTGAATTTTTTTTTCATTGTTTTATTCCATATGTTAGGGACACTTTAGTTTACAGTTGGTGACATCCAGACCATAAATATGTATTATTTGACCTAAATATTTTCCTTCTTCAAAGTGAACTAGTTGCTAAGACTTAAAAAGTCAAAAGAATTTATACAAATATCCCACATTCTAGGCCATTCTGACAAATCAGAAGGTGGGGCTCTACAAAACCTGCATTCCCAAAGGGCAACGATTGCCTGGAGCTGAATCTCTAGACTTTACACGCAGCAGGTGTCCTCCACCCACCTGTCCACTCCCTGGAACACCAACTACTTCACTCTTTCCTGACCTGCCTAGCCCCTGTAAGCATCCAAGTTTGTCATTCCGGACTAGATCCAAGACAGATTCTATGTCTACCTCATTCTTCCAATGAACTCAAAATACAACTCAAAATAAGCAATGACCCATATTCAAACGTAAGTGAGCTGACTAATCTTAGAGTCCCCTGAGCAAATGTACCTCCTACAGGGGAAATAATAACACATTTGGGTATTATCTCTTTTCATAGATTACTTCTATAATTCTCAGGAGAAACACAAGAAGCAGATGTAGGTCCCAATTCTGTCACCACAGTTTCTCAGTTATTAAAAGCAGGGGAAAACACGTTTGAGGAGTTTTCTCTTGTTAACTAGAAAAACACAGGTGGGCCTTGCATGAAGTGGATCATGCCGTACCACGGGGGTGACTAAAGGGGCTACAGTTCTTAGCACTTCTCCAATATGGGAATTCTGTGGGCATCGGCAGTCAACCGAAACATCATTTGTCTGCTAGACACGGAGCATGTAGGCCAGAGAACCTAAGGTTAGCTAGGAGCATTGTCATAATTGTTTTCATTTCTATTTTGTTGGACAAAATAAGAAGGTGACCACATAACAGCTCAGCAAACTAATACTGAAAACAGAATACTCTTAAAATTATTTTCTTCTGGAATTTGGCAACTCCTTTACTGCGTTTATAGTTACCATCACTAGCAGGATGAAAAAAAGGGGGGACATGAGTACTATTTTTGCATAAATTGGAGTAGAGGCAGTTTAATAAGCCCACCCCCTCATTTTACAAAGAAGAAAAACTGAGGCCCAAGGAGACAGACATTTACTAGCCAAGACCACTCAGCTCTTTAAGACAGAGCTCAAAAGTTCTATTTCACTTTTAGCCACAAGGAACAGAAAGGACAGACTTGGGCTGAGTGAGTGGTGACCAGACTGAGATGCATACATGAGAAATAAAGGAAAACTGAGCCGGGCTTCCAGAAGAGAAGGCTCCAAGAACTGGTTTTATATCCAGAGTCCATCTAGGGCCATCAGCAGTAAGGGTTTGAAGACCTCTGCTCATCAATATTTTTCCCCACGTATTAACTTTTCTCTTTTCTCTTCCAACGTGAGTCTTAATCCCCCACAGGATATCTGTTGTTTGGGGGGATATCTAGCAACCTTTTCTCATGCTTTTGGGACACCCTAGCCTTTTGGGAATTCCCCTCCTGCACGCTGAGCAGACGTAGGAGGCTGATAACCATGCTGTCCGGCCAGTGGTATGGATATACGACCTAAGCTAGGCCAACTGGACTCTTTCTCTACCATCAACACCACCCCAGATGATAAATCTTGACCTGAGTGATGCCAAGATGGGACACCGTAGGTTGGGGCTCATTCCTATCCACAGTGAAGACAGCCTTGGTAAGACCATTAGTTCTTGCTATCCCATGGCTACTCCCCCTGTGTCCTTTCCTCTTTTGAGCCTGGTTCTCCATCCTTCTATTTTGTGAACTTTTACATCCCTCCAACAAATCACTTGTCTTTTTAAGCTTGGCCACACCAGGTTTCCCAAATCCAAAGAACCTACACCAGTAAATTGTGTTGGATGTTTGTCTGTCTCTGCAGAGCTTCTGCTCATTCACGGCGCTTGTTCCTTGATAGCTTTAGCTTGCCCATGGCTCATCGTGGTTTTCCGAGCCTCACTACATAGCCATGATTAGGAGATATTAACGTAAGTAAGAGGGAGTGTTTCTTAAACATGCCTTTCCATCTGTGTCATCCATGAATCCGAAATCAGGAGATGGGGCCCAAGCATGTGCATTTTAATAAGAATTCCAACTGATTCTGATGTCGGTTGTCCCTAAAATATGCTGTTCTATATCAAAAACTCTCAACATTTGCTCCCACTTGGATGACTATCTTCTTCTCTCAGTATTTCGTAGCTCACATTTGTGAGAGAAAAAGTCTGTTTGGCCCCAGTCCTCTTCACGTGCCAGGTCCAACCAGTCTATGGAATGGTTCAGGTGACCACTCTCTGTGCACTGGCCATGAGATTTTGGGGGGGGCGGTGAGGAACACAGTCAAGCAGTTCACACCAAGCTGTCCCTGAAGTAGGGTCTGTGGTGCAGTTTTCCTCACCAGAGGCTATGAGTGGCAGGCAATGCATTTGATGCTACAAGATCCCTGAGCAAGAAAGCAGGTTCCTGACTACCTTTCCAGTACTCCTTCCTCCAGCCACCCACCATTTAGAAGGCCTTTCTGACTTGATTCATCCTTTGAAAATAAGATCCAAGGTTTAATGAAATGTGTTTAAATGAACAATTCACCTACCCAGGAGGTACAGACCTCTAATGAATAATTGGAAGGCTGATTCCTTAAACATCCATATTCTCTTGTTAATCACTTTAATTACCACCTTCTGAATCTTCTATGCAGCAAAAACTCAAAGAACCCTACCTCTCCAGAGAATGATAACGCTTTCCCGTGGAGCCCTAAACTTCTTTATAGAAAACTAGGTCTCAGCGTACTAGAGTACGTCTCATTTTTAAGGAAACATATGACCAAAAATGCCCAAACTTGCAAAAATTACATACGAGAAAGGAATCATTCTCATTTTAAGAAATTAAGACCAAAAAATATCTACTTTGGGAATTTATTTAAACAGTCTCTAGGTAGGTGAGCTCATTTACTAGCTTCTTTCTGCATCTAATGGGCCAGGTACTCAGCTAGGAACTCAAGATGCCTAAGATAGGTTAAGTTCCTTGCCTTTCAGGAACCGACAGCTTAGTGGTGGAGACAGATATAAAAAAAAGAATAAATAATACACAAGGAGAATTAATGAATCAATGTATGAACACAGTGTTATGAGACCGGTATTATAAAGAAACCAGTCGTTCTGTGATTAGAGGAGTTGGGAAAGAGAAAAGACAGGAGTCTGAACAGGGTTTGAGAGGATCAGCAAGGTAACCAGATGAAGAGAGTGGAGGCTGATTAAGAGAGACTCAAGAGTCTGTGCAAAGGTACAGACATGAAGGAGAGAATCAAGGTCTTAAGACTGGACGACAAGGGTGGAATTGGGAAGATTTGCTGTGAAGGACAGATATGTTTCATAAATGGAGAACCACTGAAAGTCTGTCATCTACTGAAAGTTTTAGAAAAATAACTTTGAGAGGAGGAGAGTGGATGGGTTGAGTAGGGAGAAGCTGGGGGCACAGGACCAGAGAGAAAATTGCCTTAGGATCACAAGAGAGATCTGCAGGAACGGGGACGGAGAGGAGGGAACTATTCCAGAGCTATTTCAGAGACACCATGGACTGGATTTGCTTACAGAGTTTCACAGCGGTTAGCAGCGTAAGCTTTGGCGTCAGATGAACCTGAAGATAATCTCGGGCTCACTCGGCCACCCACTAACTGTGTAACGTGACACCGGTTATCTCATCTCTCTGAGCGTCACTTTCCTCATCTTTAAAACGAAGATCGTGTTATTGAGAGGATTAAACAAGCTGATGGTGTAAAGCACTTGGTATAAATTAAATCCTAGCACAGAATAAATGCTTCACATTCACTGAATGCCGGTACTATTACTATCATTATTATAACAAATATTCTAATGAATGACTGATTGAGAGAGATGGCAGAGGAGGGCATCAGAAATCACTATCGCGCCTGGAAGTCTGGTAAATAATAACGTCATTAACCATTAACAGAGCTAGGCAATAACTATAAGAGCAAGCATTTACTGCGAATTTAACATATGCCTGGCAGTGTTCTAAGAGGTTCACATACACAAATCTCCTTCAGTCCTTACAAGAATCCCAGCTATTATTATCCGCCCGCCCTTTACAGAGGCAAAAACTGAAGCACAGAGAAGTTGAGTAGCTGGAGTCACACAGCTAATAAGTAAAGGAACATAGACACTTTGATTCAAGAGCCTGAATGTGCACAGAGAAGGCAAGGGAAGTTCTGGGATGGGGTAAAGGGACCTTGGTGAAGACAGAGAGGTAGTATTAGCTAGCTGGAGTTTTTAACATGCTCAGAAACACTGAAATGGAATAACGTAGTAGTAAAGTTGGAAAGGCAGTTGTGTTCATAAATCATTTTTCTACTCAAAAGAAAGACCGAGGAACAGAGAACTTGAGTAAAGCATGAAGAGCTATTGCTAGCAGAAGATTAATCAGAAAGGCAGAAGTGCCTGAAAAATGCCTTTGCAAGGCAGAGAGAAAATACGACTGGAATAATACAAGCTTGATTTCTGTGCACACTTCTCAGGAAGCGATCCATGTGTGAAGGAGAGAGGCATACGTGTTACGCCATTCTCCCAGCATTTACATCCCAAATGTCAGCTGTGAGATTCACATGGCTTGTGTGGTTCCTTGAACAGTGCTGTCTCAATGAAATAAAAGGGAAACCACGACTTTTCCTGTCGAGGCTGCCCATCAGGAGATCTCAGATGGCAGAGAAAGGAAGAATGTGGCTTCCCCACCAAGGGCTTCAGGGAGATCTAAAGCCAGCATGCTTCTGAGGGGAAGAGCCGGAAGCAGTGAGCCCTTCTAATGAACACTCCCTGACAGGAGGCTGCAGGGAAGGTGGAATCAGCTGCTAGTGCCTGAAGCTTGCCTTATAAATCCCTCCCCATCCTAAATGTGTCAGTAAGCTTGAATGCCCAAGCACGTTCCTTTCATCCTGGGCATGAGAGCATCCTTTTCTAACTACCCTGGGTTCCTGGAATGTTGTCCTCTAGAGAAGATAACATCTGGGTAATCTGCCTGACCCTCTCTGAGGCTGCATGCTAGTGCACACACGCCCCTCTCTAGTCTAGTTTGTGCCAAATCAACCCAATTCTCTGGTTCTGATTGGACAAGGGATACACATGTGACCCAAGGTCTATCAATCAGCTTCTCTCATCTGGGAATTTAGAATCTCTGAATGGTTTGAGCTAATACTGTCTGGGAGCTAAGGACACCATCGGGGGGAGCCTCTTTTTGCTGTAGAATGATCGATGCAGAAAGCAGACACACAGAGAGCTCCAGACCCTCCTTCCAGTCCCTTCCAAGGCCTAGCTGAGCTTCCTGCTTTAAAATTTTATGAAATAACCCTGTATTTTTCCAATAAATTACTTTTTTTTGGATTAAATTAGTTGGAATCAGTATCTGTTACTTGTAACCTAAACAGCCGCCCTAAGATATGTAATAAAGAAATTTATATAAATGCAATATTGCTGGAAATTTCACTCTCCAGAAACCCAGGATAAGGCAGAAGTGAGCCCTCTTTCTCTGCAACAAATTTTTAGGCAAAAATAACAACGATGACGAAAACCAGAATTCTTTATACTTTTCCAAGTGTGTGTACTAGTTTATGTGATTTAATCAGGACTGTTGGTATGGCATTTCAGACTCTGCTAGTAGATGGTGAAACTGAAGCACAGAAAAATACCCTCCTTCACCCAAATTTTTTTGCATTCCTGGATCTTCCATGTAGTCATGTTTGGAATAATTGGTTTGAAACTTTAGAGTGTTATTTGAGGTCGATATTTGAGATGGACCGATCACTGGTTATGAAAGGCTCATCACCACTTGATATTCTCTTCTTTAAAAGTAATATAGCTAAAGTCCTCTGAACCTACTTACCGTGAAAATAACATGTTCAACTTTACCTTTTGGAGAGTGGCTGTTTATGCTGTTAAACCCCAGAGTTGGTATTTAATATGCGAGATTACCGGCTGTACAAAGTTCAAAGTATGAAAAATAAGCATTCTGTTCATAACATACCTGCAAGAGCACGAGAATGTATGCATCGTGTTATCACTATTATTTTTTACTTTGATCATATCTAGACACAATACTGTACCTCCTAACTCAATAATCTGTTATGTTTTCAAGTAGTTTCTCTCTACCTACCAACTGCCCTTCCCCTCTCCCCACTCACTTCTCTGGACTTCTGTAACACCTGATTTTTTAAAAAAAAATTTATTTATTTGGGCTGTGCCAGGTCTTAGTTGTGACACGCAAGATCTTCACTGAGGCGAGCACGCGGGATCTAGTTCCCTGACCAGGGATCGAACCCGGGTCCCCTGAACTGGGACTGCAGAGTCTTACCCAGTGGACCACCAGGGAAGTCCCTGTAACACCTGATTTTTGATGCTTGCTTATATTGCAACAAATATCATATTGCATTAACACCCATTCAGCTCTACTAGGCTGGGAACTTGTTGAAGGTAGGGAATTTATCCTTTGTCTCTGTATTCTCAGCCCCTAGTACAACATCTAGTTCATGAGCAATTATTAACTCTTCGATGGATGTTAAGTGAGCATATATCTCAAGGACAAAGAGTATGTCACTTTAGACTCTGTGGGTATCAATTCATGCTTATTAACTAAGCACATACTCTTTCCCTCACGACATGCATTTATGCTAAATGCTATGGGGAGGAGAAAGTTGAGGAAAAAGCATACAACATTATTCTTACTGCGATGAAGGTTACAGAGAAAGTACTTATACAAAATGTCATGCTATTTTTTCCAGCTCTACTGAGCTATGACTGACAAAAAACGTCTATACTTAAAGGCCTACAATGTGATATTTTGATAAAGATGTACATTGTGAAATGATTACCACCATCAAGCTAATCAACATATCTATCACTTCACACAATTACTCTTGTGTGTACGTGTATGTGGTGAGAACATTTGCGATTTATTGTCTTAGCAAATTCCAAGTACACATTACTATTCACAATAGTCCCCCCACTGCACATTAGGTCTCCAGAACGTATTCATCTTATAAATGAAAGCCTGTACCTTTTGAAACATGTCATGACTACTGTCATCATCATCGTCATCATCAACTTATTTATCGATCGTTTATTATATATCAGGCATTCTGTTAAGTTCTTTACATGCATTATTTCATTTAATTATCACAAGCCCTTATACCAGAAGTGCTATTACCAAGCCCACTATACAGATTAAGAAACTGAGGCTCACAAAGTTTTAAGTTATTTGCTCAAGATCACAATACGTGACAGAATAGAACTGTGAACTCAAGTCTGCCTATCTTTAGAGTTAATACCTAACTAGATGCCAGAAAGAACTACACCAACTCTAACGGTATAAAGAGTACGGAGAAGGGAGAGTGGGATGAAGCAGGATTTTAAAAAAACAACCCTTCATAGATCTCAGAATATTTCAACCTGAGCATCCTTATTTGGACTTAGGCGTATTGTAAAACTGCAGAACTTCTAAGTAATCTCTCTTAAGAAAAGCCCTTAAGTAATGGTACACAACAGTTTCTATAGAAGTTGAAAGCTAGATGATGACCCAAATTTACCGCCAAAGGTTAAATTGGAAGGCTCCCAGGCATCATGGCAGAGAATGGGGCAGGCCTTGTGTGGGATTTATTGTTCCTGCTGAGAGCAGAAGCCCCGGCACCACTAATCAGATCACACATCAGCGGAGTGATTACTGTTGACTCTTCTAGACACACAGAAGGACAAACGAGTGGCTTGAAAGTAAACGGAAGCAGAGTCTCTCAAGCTCCCTCATCCCGCACAGGAGAGCTATGAATCACCTTGGTAAAGGATTCATCATCTTTAGGTGTCACCTGGGTCATAACAGAAGTGTTAAGCTGTTTGCAAGACGGCTTATATCAGAGATACAAAAGGAAGAAGCCAAGAAGAAGAGGGCAATAACAACATCCAAAAAGGATTAATGAGAGTGAATTCCCTTTATGGGCACGTTTACATCATGTGATTGGAGAGAGTGCTGAATTGAGAGCTGAGAAATCTGAATTCTGCTCTCACTTCTGCCATGAATTATCCCATAGGATTTTGTTGAAATGCTCTGAGCCTTCAGTTCCCTATTTATTAAATAAGTGGTTGGCTGATGAACACTTTAGTTCTTAATTTTTTTAACTGGTATTGATTACAGGTGGAAATGTCATTTATGGAAATTGTGTAGGTTGAAAATCAGTGAAATCAGACAAAGACAAATACTGATATCATATGATATCGCTTATATGTGAAATCTAAAAAATGGTACAAATGAACCTATTGACAAAACAGAAATAGAGTCACAGATGTAAAAAAAAAATATGGTTCCCATGGGGTAAGGCGGAGGAGGGATAAATTGGGAGATTGGGATTGACATATACACACTACTATATATAAAATAGATAACTAATAAGAACCTACTGTATAGCACAGGGAACTCTACTCAACACTCTGTAATGACCTATGTGGGAACAGAATCTAAAAAAGAGTGAATATATGTATATGTATAACTGACTCACTTTGCTGTACAGCAGAAACTAACACAACATTGTAAATCAACTATACTCTGATAAAAATTAATTTTAAAGAAGTCAGGGCACTTGGGTTCCAGGCTGACTGCCCAGTTGAAAAATTCCCTTCCCCTCTCTGAGCCTCAGTTTCCCCATCTCTAAAACATTTTATTAAATGGTCTCCAAAGCTTCTTTTAGCTGTAGAGGTCTTTGAATCTGTATTTTTTTAATCTCACAATACTAACTTTAGGAAATAACAAAGGTGATCTTTTTGCCTCTAAGAGGAAGGAATACTTTCTGCTCACCCAGGAGTCAAATACAAGTAAAATTCTGAAATAAAAACAGTAGAAGGATACGTCAGGCTCTGACAACACTAACAAATCTATGTCCTTAACCGCAGGGGAAATGTACGGGCTAGATTTTTACAGGCAGAAACAGAAAGAACATTTCCAAAACTTTCCTGGTGAGAATACAAATGCAAATGCAGGTTTGCTAGCTGGAGTTCAGCTGTGTAGAGTCACAAGGTCAGAAATGCTGGTACAATTGTGTGGGTGCAAACTCAGGCATACTGACAGTGTAAATCATAACATTTCTTTATCCTACCATCTCCTCTCCCATAACACGGTGCCTTGAAATAGCATGTGTGTGTATTAATGTGTTTAAAACATACCTAGATATCTCTGACTGACGGGTTTTGGCAGTGCCCTGTGACACATGCCAAGGGAGATACGTGTTAAAGGATCGAAGTGAATTTTCAAACAGCCTATTAAATAGCAAAATTCAAGATGGATGCACACACCACCATCTCCACATCTGTGGGCAACTCCATCCACTCAACACTGAAGTCAGAGTACAAGCTACTAAGACAATTCTGATTTCAAGAACGTTCTTTCTAAGAATTTCGAAAGCAATGGTATCACTGGAAACTTTAGCGGTACTAGCATTTACGGATACTTCTATGGGCCAGCCAGGCAGGATGCTAAGCACTTCTTAGGCATGTTCTCACGAAATCCTCACAACCGTCTACAGGGTAAATATGAACTTGCTCCCATTTTAAAGGTAAGAAAACTGAAACGCAGAGGTTAAGTCCTTTGCCTCAGGTCATACATACATTCAGCAGCTTCTGAACTGAGGTGCAGCCAACTTCGGAGCTCTTAAATCTTGCCTAGCTGCTGGTCTCTCAGAGCTCCTGTAGTTCTATTTACTTGCTATACAAACATGAATGTGTGATGCAAAACTCCCCAATTCAGCTTTCCCAGCTAGAAAATGGAAACGAATACAATAATAAAATCTCTGTGTTTCTTACTCTAAAGGACAACATAAAATATAAAAATATAAATTAAACCAAACTCTGCAATGCCTATGAGAGTACAGGCAAGCCACTTTCCATTTTCATGCCTGAGTTTTCCAGTCCATCAATTTGTTAAAACAACTGCCTGATCTTACAGAGATGTGTTGAGGGTGACTTTTTTAAATGTAAAAATTCCCTGGAAAATTGCAAAGGTATATACAATCTGTTTGCACTATTTTCAACATCATTTGAACATAATAAGATAAAATGTAGTAGTTGGAAAAGAAAAAAAAAATCCTTTACTCCCTATATTTTATTTTAAAAATATCTTCCTTTACAACTATCTCATATGATGAGGGACTTTACAAGCCTGAAAGATTACTTTGCCAGAAGGGACATTTGCATCCAAAGGAAATTCTATGATTACTCAGTTGTTCTAATCACCCGTCTTGGAGGGGACAACACTGTCAACAGAAGTTGTCAAGAATATTTTTTATCAGCATCATTTTGACCCTGTCAATGGTACAACCAGCAATGCCTAATTCACAAAGCAGTGAGCATTAGCACCCAGTAGCACCCACCTCCCAGATGGGAAGCATGAAGAATCTGGCTACACAAAAAGAGAAGTCACTCTGGTGTACAAAATAAGCAGTGGACACTTTTAGAAATACAGTTTGCTGTCTGAAATATTTCATTAAATAAGTGTGATGAGTTTTAACTTTGAAGTTTATACATCATAGGAAAGTTGATCCTCAGAAAGAAAAAAAAAGTCTAGATTTTGTCTAAAACCCGGGTAATTTCTAGAGCAGGTAGGAAAAGATTGGTCAATTCAATCTGGCTAGCCTCCAGTACCAAATACTTAGAAAAAGTATCTGGCTATTTATTTCTAAGTTTTACATATGTGGTACATGATCATAGTTACTTCGTTTTGAGTACTGGCTGTGTTTGGGCTCTGCTGTGTGAAATGCAAAATTTACTATTCTTAAAAACTTAGCTATAAAAATGCAAACTCAATTATATTTGTTAGTGGTCACAAACCAAAACCTAGTCAAACTTGCTAGAAGTAACAAAACTTAACATGTTCTTCAGCTTAAGATATAGAATAAGGCTGAGTTTTGAACTTGCTTCTTGCCTCTCCAAATGTAACAGAGTCCAGTTTTATATATATATTTTATATACAAATTTATTTATTTTATTTCTTTATTTTTGTCTGCATTGGGTGTTCGTTGCTGCGTGTGGGCTTTCTCTAGTTGCGGTAAGTGGGGGCTACTCTTCATTGTGGTGCACGGGCTTCCCATTGCGGTGGCTTCTATTGTTGTGGAGCACAGGCTCAGGCACGTGGGCTTCAGCAGTTGTGGCTCGTGGGCTCTAGAGCACAGGCTCAGTAGTTGTGGTGCACGGGCTTAGTTACTCCATGGCATGTGGGATCTTCCCGGACCAGGGCTCGAACCTGTGTCCCCTGCATTGGCAGGCAGATTCTTAACCACTGCGCCACCAAGGAAGTCCTATATATATTTTTCTTTTATGTGACTATTTTAATTGTATTTGATCTGAAAATAGCACCCACAATGTTATATGGGTTAACAAGAATCTGAGTCCTATGCAACGTGTGACAGACACCATTGGTTGGCAAATTTAACAGCCATTTCTCCCTTTCTTTCTTGCTAAGAAAATCCCAATTTGTTTACCCTCCACCGGGTGGAAACATCCTTCAGGGATGCTGGATTACTCCCTAGCTGCAGGGGGAAATCTTGATTACTCTAATCCAGGCAGAGTGGTTTTATTTTCCTTGCAAAAAACTGCTTCAGGCATGGACTTGTGATGTAATGTTGACCAGTGAAATATAAAGCAACATCTGTTTGGGGACTTCCAGAAATATATTCCCATTCTGAATAAAGGAAAAAAACTGCATGTTCCAATTTTCTAACTGGTCACTGTTTTATGGTTGTGACACTTTGAACTGCTTTGAACTTGGCAGCCCACATAAGAGGACAGGAAAATGGAAAAAAAATCTGGGTCCATGACAAGTCACTAAACTGCCGAATCAACCAACTTGGGAATCTGTCTCTAGATTTCTTCCAGAATGAGACAACAAATATCCTTGCAGCTGTCATTTAAAAATTTTTTTCCTGTTACTTGCCGCCCAAAGCACTCTGACTACTATAAAAGTCCACCCCCAACACTACAAATTCCAGTTCTGCCATAAGCCCACTGATGAACATATACAGTCTTAAAGTAATTCAGTCACCCACATTAACGGCTTCCTCTGTGTCATATGGTTAGAGAAACATTTTTGTATCATAAGATATGGTGTTTTGGGGAATTTTACCTTGTCTGCTAAACAAAAGGTGATTTTTACTTTATTAAGATATCAGGAAAGACAAATGGTATCGGAAAGAGTTTGCTCTTAACATGTAAGTTCTACGTAATAACCCTTTTGTATACTGATAATGCATATTATGAGAAGTCTTTAAGCAATAAAACCACATTAACTTTATAGAACTTAATCACGGGTTTGTTTCCCAACTTATTTAATTGTAGAATCCCCTTGTCTTTACATTAAACATATTAAGTGATCCAGCAGAATGAATGCTTCTCGAAACAACCTTGAGAAGCATTAATTTACACTAAGAGTTTTTACTTCAATACAACGGAACAAAATATATTGAAAAAACTCACCATTTAAGCTTCCCTAGCTGTAGTAAAATGTTTTTAAATGAGAATAGCTAACAACTACTGAATGCTTACTCTGGATGGGGCACTGTCAGAGTCACTTTAACTCGTGAATTGCAGATACTAGGTTGCAGAACCTCATTTAACCCATGAAGAAAAAGAGGCACAGAAAGACAAGAGGCCCTATTATCCTTGGACTTACAACACTCACACTCTTCACAGTTCCAGAAAAGGAAGAACTTTATCTTACACTTAACACTTATGAGCAAAATCCTATTGCTAGAAATGTGTTCCTTGTACTGATTGACATCGGCTACCAGTAACTTGGTAAACCCTCTCAGAATACCATGTGGGAATTCAGTGTCAACTAGCATCTGAAAACTTGGGCTGATGGCTCCAGGATGTGGCAGTGTTGATATGATCTGAAGACACTTCTAATTAAAAACACAGTTGTAGTTAATTAATCCTGACACAAACAGCTACAGTCTTCCTCTTAACAGCATTTGCATTTGTAGAAATGCTTTGGAGTTGTTTAGGTTTTAATTTTTTAAAGCCCATAAGGACCTTGGCACATCTTTCATGAATAAAAGAAAAGACAGTTGAAGTTTAACAGGTTTCTAAGCATCTCAACACAGATTCAGAAGTATTCCAAAATGCTGAGTACACAGTGGGCATAAAGATAAACATTTGTCAGCTGGCTTCTACTGCTCCATACTTTTCAATAGTCTTTCTAACCAGTAAATCCATTGCCTCAGAAATACATCTTAGTTAAGTACAGTGAAGATCATCAAATAAAGGTAGAATATCTATGTCCTTATAATGCCTTAAAGTATTTTAATAGCCTCTTGTCATTTGACTAGCAATCAAGTGATGAAATGTCTTTTAATACCCTAAGTAAACCTATACAGCCAAACACCATGATGGAGTTTGAAGGAGCTGTAAGTACATTTCCCCATGTACTTATATTAACATAAACAGACGTTGTCAAGGAAGAAAACAGTTAAGTTTTAGATGAAGAAACTATAATTGTAACTCAAAAACAAATATATAAATTTTATTCTAGGTCAAAACGCTTGGCTTAAGAGTGTATTATGCTTCAAGTTAAATTCTAATGTTCTCCTTCACACAAAATATTGTATTAAGGTACTTTAGGAGGCAGGTAAATAGCACATAAATATAACAATCACCTCCATTTATGCCTTTTTCTTTTCAATGTGTTTTGCATCTTTTTGTTTTTAAAAAGTATGATACTGTTGCTAAAATGGGAAGACATACAGATGTTCTTGTACTGATGTCATTCTAAATATAGAGGGAGATGTTTTGGAAAGCCTCAAAACATCTTTCAGAATTAAGCTGGACGCTGGGGAAGGGGTAGAGGTTATCAGATCCAATTTGCAGATGATATCTGATATGTTTTCAACTTTTATTTGCTTATCAATCCTCAAAACATTAAAATGATGTGCATTCCTTCATAGCTACATCTCTACAATCCTAGCAGGCCCCCTGAAGTATCATCAATGTATAACACAACTATCAATGTATAACACAAGTGTTGTTCACAGAAGTGAGTGTTAGGAGATTTTGCCCACTCCTCAGAAGGCTATGACAGAACTGTCACTGGACCACCAGAAATCCTTGCCTCTGGGCTGGACAGCTGCCATTACAGCTTTGAAAAGTAAAAAAGCCATACCACTTTAAAAAAAAAGTCAAGCCAACTTGAAAATCCAAATTCTGCTTAAAAATAATATACTGGTTTCTGAGAAACAGAAACACCTTTAAGGTGTTGCAGCTTGATGGTAGGCAGTCAGAGACCTAGAGAAATATCACAAGTTTTGCAAGAGCCCTTAAGAGCAAATGTACCAGGTTAAGTTTGAGATAAGTTTCCCAAGACAAATGCTCTGCAAACTGCTCACTTCTATCAACCTTATTTATATTATTTTCTTTTTTTTAAAGATCTGTTGAGTTATAATCGACATACATTAAACAGCATATATTTCAAGTGTATGGTTTGATAACTTTCAACATATGTTCACACCTACAGAACTCTCTCCACAATGAGGATGATAAATAAATCCATCAGACCCAATAGTTTCCTTATATCGCTCTTTAACCTCTTTCTCCTATGCCTCTCCAATCACCCTTTTCCAACCCAGACACCACTGACATGAACTATACACTGCTAGAAAGTTAACGTGTATTTTCTGGGATTTTACATACGTGAAAATGAGTACCTATAGTATGTACTCATTTTCTGTCTGGCTTCCTTCACCCAGCATAACAATTTTGAGATTCATCCATGATGCTACATGCATCGGCTGTTTTATTGTCAAGTAGTTTTCCATTGTATGGATATATCACAATTTGTTTATCCATTTATCTGTTGCTAGGCATCTTTGTTGTTTCCAGTTTTGGGCTATTACAAATAAAGCTCCAGGGAACATTCATGTATAGTTCTTTTGTGTGGACATATGCTTTCTTTATTCTTGGGTAAACACCTAGAAATACAATGGCTGGGCCATATGTTAAGGAATGCATGTTTAATTTCTTAAGAAACTATTAAACTGTTTTCCAAAGCAGCAGTACCATTTTGCATTCCCACCAGTTATATATGAGACCCAGTTGCTCCATATACTCAAAAACACTTGGTATTTTCAGGTTTTTTTAATTTAAGTTTTCTAGGGGTGTGCCATATCTCCTTATGGTTTAAATGCACATTTCCACAATGAAAATGATGTTGGGCATTTTTTCATGTGCTTATCTTCCATTTGTGTATGTTCTTTGGTGGAACATCTGTTTAAATCTGTACCCCATTTCCATTGGGTTACTTTTCTTATTATTGAGTTACACAAGTTCTTTACATAGTCTAGATACAGTCCTTTGTTTGATATCTGTTTGGCAAGTATTTTATCCCAGTCTGCATCCTGCGTTTTCTTTTTTTTTTAACTGTGCTTCTAAAAGAACAAAAACAATTTTTTCCTTTATAGTTTTTTTGCTTTTTGTGTCTTGTTAAAAATCTTTGACACACCCAAAATCACTAAGCTTTTTCTCCTATTCTTCAAGAAGTTTCTACAAATCCAGTAGTTTTTGTTGTTGCTGCTGTTATTTTTAATATATATCTGTCCTCGCACTACGGTAAAAACTGCTCTTTCGTTTCTTTCATATCTTCATGAACACCCATTCCCTACAACTGAGTAAGCCCAGAAGGTGTTGTTCATTTTTTATTACATGAGGAGTGCGCTTATCCCCTTCTTTTGAAAAACTAATTCAGAATAAGAGAAAAGTGTGCAACATTGTATAAAGCCAATTGTACGGTCATAAAAATTACTGTTGAATTCCAAGAAACCTCCTGCTGATATGAGCGACGGTGTAAACGTTCAAAGAAGTCTAGGGTATAGTGCATTGTTTCCTTAAAGTGTGTTGGGACTATATAAAAATTGATCCTGGCTGAAAAGAAAGAAGATTTTAAAGATTAAAAATAGATGCCATGGGGGCTTCCCTGGTGGCACAGTGGTTGAGAGTCCGCCTGCCGATGCAGGGTACGCAGGTTCGTGCCCCGGTCTGGGAAGATCCCACATGCCGTGGAGCGGCTGGGCCCATGAGCCATGGCCGCTGAGCCTGCGCGTCCGGAGCCTGTGCTCCGCAACGGGAGAGGCCCGCGTACCGCAAAAAAAAAAAGATGCCATTTTCAATCTTCTGAGACAGTATTTAAAACTGAAGACTAAATACTTTAAAACTTTGGATAAGTTGCTTCCTGCCTTCCTTTAAGAAGTATTTTTCCCCTGGTGAGTTATGACATTATAACTGCAAAGTGGTGTGCTTTCTTAACTTTTTAAGAGGTATGTATTTACTGAAATATAAATATTATGTGTTTATTATTTTCATAATAATTTTTCAAAGCAAAATGGAGGCAGATGATTTAAAATAGGAAAGAATAGTATTTCAATTAAATTCAACAAAATGTTGGTTTCCTACTATGTGTATAACCAAACAAAGTACCGATGTTGGCCATGAAGAGACAGAAAGTGGAATAATAAATGAAATCTGTCATTTAAAATATTAACTACTTACGGGTGTCCTATTAGTTGAAAAGATGTATAACCTCATGTAATCCACACCTAATGAAGAGGTCAGGATATGCAGAGATGATTTGTGCCTGGAGGGAACAGAAAAAAATCATTTATATCAAGAAATGGTAGAGAATAAGGATTAACAGAGCATGGTTAGTTTAGGGATTATCTAAAAAGAAACTCTAAGAAGACAAGGAGGCCAAATAAAGAGTTCTTTTATCAGATGCAAAGTGTGAATGACAAGTAAGCATGGCAACTCCGTGAGTCATTGTGCTAGAGCCTGGATTGAGAAGGATGGAGGAATACAATTAAAAACTGTCCTTAGAAGATTAGCCAAACAATAGTAAGAGGAATGGCTCAGAGAGAAGAAGGAATAAAGAAAAAAATACATTTGCATGTATATTTTGCATGGAGGGTGACCAGGCTAGGTAGGAAGGTCCAGTGGAAATTAAAAAAAAAAAAAAAAAGGGCGAATCAGAGCTATTTTTAAGGAATGATGCACTCTGCTTCACTATATGTTCCATGATTATCAGGAGCCACATTTTCCTTATTCGTCCTTACATTCCCAGAAGTTAGCACTATGAAGTAATGAATAAATGAATATTATCTCTACCTTAAGAACACTATTGTTCTTAATCCACAATTACAGTCATAGAGTTCAACATTCCCTTCTTAATAATTGATAGAACAGGTAGACAGAAAATTGGTAATGCTACAGAAGACATGAATAACACTATCAACCAACTTGACCTAATTGATATTTATAGAATACCCCACACAACGATAGCAGAATACATACTCTCAAGTGCACACAAAATATGTACCAAGATTGGCTATATATGGGCCATAAAAAAGTCTGAATGAAGTTAACGGTATTTAAATGACACAAAGGTTATTTTCTGACCAAGACAGAATTCGATTAGAAAGCAATCACAGAAAGATAACTGAAAATTCCTTCAAATATTTGGAAACTAAATAACATACTTCTAAGTAACTTTTGGTTAAAAAAGAAATTTAAAAAGTAGTTTTAACTGGATGAAAATAAAAACATATATCAAAATTTGTGGGATGCATCTAAAATAAAACTGAGAGGGAAATCTAACACTGAACACCCATATCAGCAAATAAGAAAGGTCTTAAATCAATGACCTCAGATTTCATCATAATAAACTAGAGAAAATAATAGCAAATAATACCCAAAGTCAGCAGAAGAAGGGAAATAATAAGAAAATAAATTTTAAAAGGGCAGAAAATAATAAAGCAGAAAAAAGAAAGAAATAGAGATAAGAAAATCAAAACTGGTTTGTTAAGAACATGAGTAAAATTGAAAAATCCCTAACTAGATTGACGAAGGAAAAAAAAGGGATAATAGTTTATTATCTTGATTGTGGTGATGGTTTCATGAGTGCATACAGATATATGTCAGAACTTAACAAATTATACACTTTAAATACATGTATCTTATTGTGTCAGTTATACGCCTCAATAAAGCTTTAAAAAAAGAAAGAAGTATTGTCTTAACAAAGGTCTCAAATGGCTTATATTTCATATCATGTCTTAGTACCAACTAAAAATGTTAAATCCACATATAGCTTTTTTTTTTTTTCTAGAGAATTCATGTGATCATGTGAAACAGTTGTGGCTAGTGAGATGTGAGTAGAAGTATCTTGGGTTCTGGGGAAAGCCCTTACTTTACAAATAAAACTGAAATATATCTAACTAGGACAGTCCCTCACTCCAACTCTTGCTTCTACTTTGAAGCTACACATGGTGTCTGGAAGTGTAGCGACCATCCTCTGACTCTGACAAGCAGCTAAATCAATGCCAGTCACCACCTCTCTATACGATGCTACGAACATGAGAACAACACAGCTTAAATGTTAATTTCACTGTTTGCCAGGCTGTATTTGCAGGAAGATACTTACAGATACACTTCCCATATTCTTATGGAGAAGAACATAGCCCTTGCCCATCCTTCTTGACTTATCAGTGCGCTAATAACACTCTTCTACATCTCTACCAGAATTTTACTCCCCTGATTCTCTTTCTGAATCTTTTTGGTCATTTTTTCAGTAAGTCTTAACAAACTACAAAGGTATTCTTGAGAACCCTTGGTATTCTTTCACCAAGCTCTGAAAGTTTAAAAGTAATTCAATGGTCAATAAACACATAAAATATGCTCAACAACATTAGCCACTGGGGAAATGCAAACAAAACCACAACGAGATCCCACTTCACATGCACTAGGATGGCTATAATCCAAAAGACAGATAATAGTAAGTGTTGACAAGGATATGGAGAGTGGGACCCTATATTGCCGGCAAGAGTATTAAATGGTGCAGCCAGTTTGGAAAACAGTGCTGAACATAGTTATCATTTGACTCTGCAACTAAACTCCTAGGAAACAAAAACATACGTCCACACAAAAGCTTGTATACAAATGTTCATAACAGTATTATTCACAGTAGGCAAAGCGAGAAACAACTCAAATGTCAATCA
This sequence comes from Phocoena phocoena, assembly GCF_963924675.1. Lineage (NCBI taxonomy): Eukaryota > Metazoa > Chordata > Mammalia > Artiodactyla > Phocoenidae > Phocoena > Phocoena phocoena. The sequence goes on along the minus strand of NC_089221.1, from coordinate 132,298,069 downwards.
ACTCATGAATGTACATATAAAAAGTGTTCTATCCACACAATGGAGTATTATTCAGCCATGTAGATGAATGCAGTACTGATATCTGTTAAAACACATTTGAACCTTGAAAACATCATGCTAAGTGGAAGAAGCTAGTTACAAGAGACCTCACATTGTATGACTCCATTTATGTAAAATATCTAGAACAGGCAAATCTACAGAGATATAAAGTAGATTAGTGGTTGTCAGAGGCTGGGAGGAGGAGGGTAATGGGGAGTGATTGCTAATAGATTTGGGGTTTCTTTTTTGGGGTAATGAAAATGTTCTAAAATTGATTGTGGCAATGGTTGTACAATAGTGAATATACTAAAAAACCACTGAAATGTATGCTTTTCAAATGAGTGAACTGCATTAGGTATATGAGTTACATCTTAATCTGTTATACTTTTTTCAAAGTAATCAAACATTGTTAGCAGGAAGAATTTGGTTTTTACTCCCCGCATAGGGACTTATACTTTAGGTAGGTTTGCCTGTTTTCACTCATCTCCTAGTGACAAGTTTTGCAAAAGAACTGCTACCAGGAAATGCCCAAGGAACAGAGCTCAGAAACAAGTGTAGATTTCTGCATGTCTCAGTGAGCCCTGGCTAAAAGCCATTTACCACTTACTGTTTTAATTTGCAAATATGTAGAAGTATGGCCATGTCATATTGATGAAGATAATTGAGAGTACCTCACGTTTGTATCATGCTTACAGTATAGAAACAAAAGGTCTCTTTCAGCTCTAAAATTTTATGAGTTTACAATGCCATCTGATCTCACAACTCCAAGGAGAAATCAGGCTTGAATGATCATATAATTGTTGTCATTTAACATGTTTGTTTGAACAATGTTTTTCTGAAGCTCAAAATCTTGGATGTCATACTTAGTCAATGAATATACGGAAATCATGCATTTACAGTGCAAGCTGATTTCTGGACAATCCTATGGTTAAAAATACGTACTGTGGCAGCCAAAACAATGGTCAAGATACAGAAGTACTTTTCAAAGATACAGAGAAATAAATAGACATAGAAAGAAAGATTCACTTAGCGGATTACCTAGAATGTTGTCTTAAGAATTGATTTTAAAGAGTCAGAAATCACTCACAGGCAGATTATTTTGAGTAAGCGTTAGAATACAAAACATGAATTCACATTTTCCTTTAAGCATCTCTTCATTTACAAGTCCAGGCTTTACAATCATTGAGTCCCCAAACCACAGCTTCATCAGCTCACCACTCTTCCATTTTTTTCCCCTGATAATTTCATCATGTCATAAAATAAGGCAGTCTTAACTCATCTTCTATTGTCTCAGTTTGTCTCTGTCTTTTTCTCCTTCCTTTGTTATTATAAATTCGTAACACCTTAGGCCTGACCTGCCTTAATAGATTCTCAAATGCTTCTCTCCAAAAGAATATAAAGTCCATTGCATGGAGTCTGACAGGAGGCAGTGCTTTATAAAATCCCAGTATACGGTAGAAAAAAAAATACATCCTTTTAAAGTTGAAAGACTTTTTTCCCCTCTACAAAAGATACTCAAAGAAAAAAAGCTCCTTTTTAAAATGCCTTGCCCTGTCACTTCATTAATATTTACATTTTCTCTTATGCTGGTGGCTACTTATTGGCTATCTAAGCATGTTTCTACTGTACGGGGCAATTTTTTCCCTAGCTTTTCATGGGCCTTTCAAAAAGTAGATCAATATTCACTCAGTGGGTTTTTGAAGACACCTCATTGCCTTTGATTCTTCTTTCCCAAATATCTTGTTTGATCGTGACCTTCCTTTGAACTCCACTTGCTAAGGAATGGGTCTGTGCTTCCTCTCTGACATCCTTCCCTCCCACCCCTTGTGGTTCTTTGTGCTGATGGAGTACTGGCAGGCCTGGCTGTGAAATAAAGGAGGCCTGGGCTGCTGTCAGCCCGTAAGGTGCCAGCACCTTTCCCAGCAGCAGCCACAGCCCTGCAGGTGCCCAGCCTAGTGGGCAGAGTGACGGCAGGACTCAATACCTGTCACCCCCCTCAACTAAGGGCTCTTCGGCAGAGCAAACGCTCAGCCTCCATGAAGGTGTTGGGGGGTGATCGCCAACCTAATCTGTCTTCCATTCAGCCATCCTTCACAAACCCTTTATAAGCATCTGGTTCCATTCAGCTGCTACCCTGACCCTGCTAGCATCTATAACCTAACAGGCTGAAATCCCAGGCTGAGCATCCCCTATCCTATGGATATGTCTCTCTACAGCTGTGGATACAAAGCAGAGGCTCAACAGGTGGAAAAGGATCACTCACACTGATGTTCAAGTCTTACTTTCGTTACCTGTATCCCTTTGAATAATTTACTCAGCTGCTCTGAGCCTCAGGTTCCTTCTCTGCGAAACTGGGAGAGGAAAACCCATCTCACGGTGTTGCAGAGAGGAACAAGTGACAAGTGGTATGTAAAGAGTTTAGCATGGTGCCTGGAGCAGAAAAGCCTCTCAAAAATGGCAGTTGCTGTGACTCTTGTGCATGTTATTTTCAAGTACATTTATCGATGGATAAATTGCCAAACATCAGCAAGGTATTTCCACTACTGAATTTGCTGTCATAAAAGGCATTTTTGCCTCACTAGCATGGCATTTTGCAAAGTGAAAATTCTTGAGGCCCAAAGGACAACTGAGAATGAATATTTAGAAGTCTCCAACTCAAATGATGCGTGAACTCTGAATTTAGCCTTCTTTCCAAAGAAATCTACATCCATCACACAGAAGACTCGGAATGGATTTTCACCTTGATTCTCTAACACGCAAATCCTTTGGTAAGAATTTTTAAGTCTCTGTGGATCAACATTTCTTGTGCAACTACGTGTACCAGGATTTTTCTACGAGCTCCTACATACAGTAATCTCATTTAAATTTCCCAACAACCTTGAGTACTTGGCATCATTACCCACACTGTAGAGGTAATAAAACTGAGACTCAGAGGGGTTTGCCTTGCAAAGGTCACACAGCTTAATGAGTCTCATTAGAATTCAGGTTTTATGGCTCTTAAAGAATTTTTTGCCACTATACTACTCTAATTTTCATTTCGACAAAATCCTGAATACCCAGGCAATATGGGGTGCTGAGAGAGAAATCCCAAGGGAAGAGAGGGTAGGCATTAACATTCCTGCATGGCAAAGCAAGGTTGCTAACGGAAATTTTGGCTAACTGAGGTCTGCTCGAATGGTGGTAACTCTCTTGGACAGCTACCAAGTGAGGCTTCAACTTCTCCTGCAGAAGGAGAACTCAGCCTCCAACGGCTGAAACCACAGAAAATGCCCTAGAGGCACCATAGGCTTTGCTCAGGCACCTGAAGGAGTATTCAGGGCATCATCACCGTCACTTCGTCCTGGATAAGGACAGGCTCTGATGAAGCTGCAAGCTCTTAGAGATCTTCCCAGAGTCTGGCTTCTGTGAAGGGGTTATCTGCTTGGTTTGGAAAAAGATGTCCAAGCTCTTTTCAGGACAGATTTTTTTACCTGTAAAGTTTTTTTTTTTTTTTTTTTTTTTTGCGGTACACAGGCCTCTCACTGTTGTGGCCTCTCCCACTTACGGAGCACAGGCTCCGGACGCGCAGGCTCAGCGGCCATGGCTCACGGGCCCAGCCGCTCCGCGGCACGTGGGATCCTCCCAGACCGGGGCACGAACCCGAGTCCCCTGCATCGGCAGGCAGACTCTCAACCACTGCGCCACCAGGGAAGCCCACCTGTAAAGTTTTGATATAGATTTGTTGCTCCGATTATAGGAACATTCCAAACAACAAGTGCTGGATATCAACATTTTCCTAGACCACATTATAAACGTAAATCTTGCCCATACCAGACCAGCCATGTTTTCAATGTTAATGGTGGTCTACTAACAGACCAGGAAAAGTATTTCACAGTTATGGCAGTTAATTCTCTCAGTATAGCATCTGGCATTACACGGTACTCAGAGAAGTACTTAATAAAAACTTTAGGACAAACAGGAAGAGAGCCAAACTACTCAATACTTGGCAAAAGAAATGTACACGATGTACATTACCGTTTCCTTACAAAGGCATAGCATCCTTTAACATTCATCTACAATTCTGGGAAAGAATTCTATTCAATGTCCTTTCTCTGTTGGCTGCCTCTCTATTTTAACTGCAGAGTTATTGGACTTTTAAAATTATGCTCCTAGCATTAAAAATATGATTAAATGTGGGGCAGGATTTTAAAGATGTCAATAGGCTATAGAGTTTTCTGCGGTGTGTGTGCGTGCGTGTGTGTGTGTGTGTGTGTGTGTGTGTGAGAGAGAGAGAGAGAGAGAGAGAGAGAGAGAGAGAGAGAGAGAGAGAGAGAGAGAGAGAGAGAGACGTCCTGGGCATTGTGCTGGAGTTTCATATAAATTATCTCATTCAATCTGACTGGAGATGTTCTCATTCTTCTTGTACAGATGGAAACTAAGGCTGCAGGTACCTACTCCCCCTAGGGAAATAGTAACTCATTAACTTCCCTTCTCCTTCTCCTTCCCCAGCCTCATCTTTCATAAGCAGCTGTGTCATCACATGCACAGAGTTATGGGTGCCAGAGAAGGCAGACTGCCCTCAGCCTTCCTCAGGGACTAGCAACTCCCACTGCTTCAATCAACTGTCCACTTGCCTCTTCTCTCCTCTAACACAACTGTCCAGCTCTTAATATTACTTTCTTTGGCAACTGTCATTTTCTCCTAACCAGATTTTCTAACTCTCCTGATTCCCCTCTCCAACCCATCCTTCATGCTACCCTCAGAGTTTCAACATGGCAAATCTAATGATCTACTTCTTCTGTGGTTGAGACTTGGGTGGTTCCCACTTACCTGTGCACCACAATGACCAAACTCTTCAGCTTCCTTCCCATCCCTTTGCTACCATTCCTCCCTTGACAGTCTATGCCCTGACCAGCCATTCTTTAAACATGTTCACTTCCAGGTATGAAATTTTTATCATAACCCATCTACCTACCAAAGGTGCAATTCTCTACTTTCCTGTTTTCCCCTCAGTCCCCCACTCCACAGCACAATGCCTGGCTCACAGTAGATGCTCAAAATATAGCAATTCCTCTTCTCTTCATCTTCCTTGCTTGTGGTCCTGCAGCATTTTGTTTATGGCACTGACATTCCTTTTAACCACCGTTAGTTCTCTCACCCAGCTCCCCGGGCAGAGATCCCCTTCCACGCATTTCTCGATATCTCATTGCCTGGCATAAGGTCTGGCATATAACAGTCCCCAGTGAAGGTTTTCTGAATAAATAAGGACTTTGGCAGAGAGGCAGCACATCCTAAAGACACAGAAGCAGGCTCTAGATCTCTTGGACCACATTCTGGAAGTACTTGCAGAGCCCTGCGATTTCATCAATAGTCTTTAACAATGGACATCTCATCAATACAAGGCGGAATCATTACATTAAAATAGTTTTACTCCAAAATGTTATAAATCTGTAAGCTAGGGCCTCAAATATCAAGAGGGATGTCACGCTGATTAGCACATACTTTATAGTGGGAGCTGACAGCAAATGCCTCTGTTGGGTTCTCTCCCTAACTCCAAAACTTTTCCTTACAAGTCGCTCTGGGGAAGTAGAAAGCTAAACCAACTATGCAATACGCTCCATCCCCACCTTTACCCCTGCTGAGAATACTTATCTATTTTCTGAGCCTACAAAGATTTTCATCCCAAGTAATTTGCTTTGAAAGCAACGATTGTGAAAATGGACTCTATTCATTCTGCTGATACTGATAAGCTAGAATAATAATCAAGTTCAGTGACCTCTTAGCAGAACCAGCAGAGATGGAACAAGGGTCACCTGCAAAAAGACATCGTCTTGAGGGCACTTCAAGAGAACATTTTCACATGGCTACTCCGAAATCACTTTTGTTTTTTGTTTTTGACATGGGAGCAGTATACCTCCTTGGTAGATTTCTTAGTATTAAGAGTTCGGGGCAGGTGGAGAAGGAGTCTAATGAAGTGGTACTTAAGGGAAAACTTCATTTTAAGGTATCCTTTATAAGGATGGAGCATATGGTACCATCATCAGAATATTAAGATCCTTGATTCTTCTCCTTTTCTGCCCATCACTAGACATTTGGGGTTTCTTCTGGCAAACAAAGAAAAAACAAGACAGAAAGGGACATGAAAGCCATGTTTATTAAGTAACAGATCTCTCTTTAAAGTATTTGGTGAGGGATGAGGCAAAAACTGATAATGTAGATAAGATTTGGGGAGTTAACTGGTGATTCACCAATGATGGTCAAGAAGAAATTAGCAGCCCAGGGCTTCCCTGGTGGCGCAGTAGTTGAGAGTCCGCCTGCCGATGCAGGGGACACAGGTTCGTGCCCCAGTCTGGGAAGATCCCACATGCTGTGGAGCGGCTGGGCCCGTTAGCCATGGCCGCTGAGGCTGCACGTCCGGAGCCTGTGCTCCGCGACGGGAGAGGCCACAACAGTGAGAGGCCCGCGTACCGCCAAAAAAAAAAAAAAAAAAATTTAAACCGTTTTATAAATTGCAAAGCTTTACACAAATGTAAGGAGATAGTGGAGTAACCAAGGGAAAGTAAGCATCTGATGACTAAGATAGACTAAATCCATTCATTCATGCAACAATTATTTTTGAGCCCTTGCTATGTATCAAGTATAATAGCCTAGGTGCTGGGCACCCAATAGTTCTCAGAAACAATTAGGAGGATCCCTGCCTTCAAGTAGGGCTCCTGGCAAACAAAGAAAAGACAAGAAAGCAAAGGACATGAAAGTCACGTTCATGAATGAGCAGATCTTTTCAAAGTATGTGATGAAATAATTCATTACAATATAGTGGGATAATCTAAAGTGTTGAAATCCAAAGACCTCTTCAACCCTGAGAGTCTACAACTTAAAAGTTTTTAGCTTCATAACAAGAGACAACCTCTATTTTTCCTTAATTCACTGCAACCACGAGCCTAGGATTACCAGCAACGTTGCTATCCATCTTAGCAAAGTTCAATCTCTATAATAATTATTCTTCACGTTCCCTGCTGTCTCAGAAAGGTCACTGTCTTGTGCCCAAGTTGCTCCTCTACCAAACCCTGAATCCTGTTTGCCCTTGCCTGTTTCTCTGATATCCATCACCCACCACATCCACATGGAAATGCTTTCCTTTCTGTCACCTGACACACCACTCCTAACCACTTTCAACTAACTAAAGCCTCCTTTCACCTAAATTCTAAACCAATTCAGTTAATAATCCATGCTAACTGAAAGTTATTTTAGGTTTTTTTCCCCCTTTCATTCACAAATCTCTCCCACCAGCAGTCCTTTTGCTAAGCCCCTTCATGGCCTTAGACACAGTCACCGCTTTTTGCCTCCTGCGTCCAACACTATCTCTCCACTGAGTCTTCACATGAAGCCCTATTAAGACGGTCTTCCTCTGTTCCCAGAACCCCCAGCTTCACTTGTGAATCTGACATAGCACACTTTGAACACACTCAACTCCTTGGTTTTCCTAAGACTGCACGAAGATGGAGGAGTGCTGTTGGAGTCAGAGAGACTGGGGACCCAGGACTGGCTCAGGCAACGTGCTAGCGGAACGACCCTGGATGAATTATTTAATGTTTCTAAATTGCGTTTTCCTCACTTCAAAAACTGGGGGACTAAAACCTGTTCTCATCCATAAAGTTGTTCTGAGAATTCAACGACCTGTTGCGTGTCAAGCCAGACACAGAATAAGATCTCAGTAAGGGCCAGCCATTATCATGATTGCTATTACTACCACTATGAGGATGACTACAACTACAACTGCTGCTGCTGCTATTACTAATATGCACCCACCCCTTAAGCCACTCCTCTTTCTCCTAAATTGGTTCTTCTTCTTCATTCTATCCTAACAGTAGGTACCTTCCATGATAAGCCCTCAGCCACCCGCTCTCGGGGAATCGATCTTTACATCTACTATAATCTTAATACAACGCCTCATATTTACTGTGCTCAGAACATCTTCAGTGGGCTGCACTGACATCACCACCAGTTCACCACACCCACGAGCATTTTCTCCCCTGAGTACCGCCAACCTCTGAGAAATACCGTGTCTTCCTTGGAGCCTCACACTTGAAAGCTGGTAATCCAGTGGACCGTTTTCCTTTGCGTCCCTCATCACCAATTACCATACTCTGGGTGCCTTATCTTTGCTTTATTTTTCTGATTCTTCTCCCCCTTTTGCTGTGGTTTAAGCCATTACAACATGCTGAATAACCCCAATGACCTCCAAGAGTTTTTCTGCCCCTATTCTCTTTTCTTTGATGATAAATCCACAACCAGTGCCAGTTTAGTGCCATTTTTATCACATCTGCTATGTTTTAGAACTTAAAATTGATTTTTTTAAAATTAAGGTCAGCGTCCTTACTCTGACATTCAAGTTCTTGATCAGTTCATGCCACCCTCTCTACCCAACGTCGTGTTTAGAAATGGCCAAAGGGATACTCCACTTCAGTCTGCATCTTTTCTTTATCTCCCTGCATAAACTGTGCCCATTTCAGTCCTCATAGTTGAGCTTATTTTATTCTCATCATCCAGATCCCTGCATCCTTTTTTTTTTTTTTTTTTTTTTTTGTGGTACGCGGGCCTCTCACTGTTGTGGCCTCTCCCGTTGTGGAGCACAGGCTCCGGACGCACAGGCTCAGCGGCCATGGCTCACGGACCTAGCCGCTCCGTGGCATGTGGGATCCTCCCGGACCGGGGCACGAACCCGTGTCCCCTGCATCGGCAGGCGGACTCTCAACCACTGCGCCACCAGGGAAGACCCCTGCATCCTTTTGAATAATCAAGTTTACACTTCCTTCAAGGTCCTACATAAAGTCTGCCATTTTGTATGTGACTGGAAGGGGAGGGGAGCAGGGGAGAATAACTTTGGGTCTGAGAGTCCAGGTTCGAGTCTTGATTCTGCTTCGGACGAGCCATGTGAACTGAGACAAGGTGCCTAGCCTGTCACAGGCTCAGTTTCTTCATTCCTAAAACACCTATTGCACAGAGCAGCGATTCTCAAACTGCCGTCTACAGACCCATGAGGCTAGGATGGGGGTGAGGGTGTTGGGGGTGGAATGTGCACGGTATCCTCAGATCCTATTAATGCGTTTGCAATAACAAAACTATTTTATAATAACACTAAGATGTTGTCTGCCTTTGTCATTGTGTTGACATGTGCACCAATGGTGCAAAAGTAATGGGGGGTAAAAGTGCTCATGCCTCGGCGTGAATCGAAGCAGTGGCCCCAAATTGTCGTTGTAGTCATTGTTTTCTTCCCCACTCAGCGCTGACAGGGAGAAGAAAGAAGAAAAAAAGGTCTGTCTCGCATAAGAATGCCCTGAATGAAGCAGTATGATTGATAATATTAAATCTTGAACGCTCACCTTTTTAATATTCTCTGTGACAAAATGGGTGGTTCACATAAAGCACTTGTGCTGCTCGCTGAAGTGCGTGGTTGTCTCAAGGAAACATGTTCGTTCAATTGTTTGAGTCGTGTGCTGAACTACAAGTCTTTTTCAAGGGGCACCATTTTCCCTAGAAATGGCGACGGAGATAAACTATGGTTACTGGGACTTGGATAGGTGGTAGGCATTTGCCTGAAACTCAGAGAAGCAAGCCTGTCACTTCAAGAAAAATGACTGCCAACGTTCATTACCAATGATAAAATTTGATCAACTTAAAATTTTGGAAAACCTGCATCTTCCACTCTGAGTTTGATAGCTTCCTAAAACATAAAGGCTCTTCTAAGGAGACTGGTGATAGAGGAGCACATGTGACATTTTATAAATATTATATAGTGAAATGTCTCCACATTTGGAGATCTGCATCATTCATAAGTCGATGTTTTCCAAATGACCGACGTATGATGTTACAGTATCATGCATGGGTATGTGAAAGGCAATCAATGGATTTTAAGTTAATACAGTAAAACTGTTAAACAATATACCTCAGATTCCACATTACAATTAACTTTCTAGACACCTCCACTTGTTGAGTTTTAGTTTAGCATCGAAAAGCAATACCCACAATTATTTGAAAAGGATATTAAAATATTTCCTCCTTTTCCACTACATATCTGTACAAGGTCAGATTTGCTTCATAAATTTCAACCACAACAATATATTACAACAGATTCAATGTAGAAGCAAATACGAGAATCCAAATATCTTTTGTTAAGCTGGACATTAAAGAGATTGGCAGAAATGCAAATCAGTGCTATTGTTGCTGCATTTTAAAATTTTATAAATTATGGTATTTTCATTAAATATATGGTATTTGTTAACCTGAGGAGTTTATTATTTTAAATGAATTAATAATTTTTTTTTTTTTTTTTTTTTTTATGCGTTACGCGGGCCTCTCACTGTTGTGGCCTCTCCCGTTGCGGAGGACAGGCTCCGGACGCGCAGGCTCAGCGGCCATGGCTCACGGGCCCAGCCGCTCCGCGGCATGTGGGATCTTCCCAGACCGGGGCACGAACCCGTGTCCCCTGCATCGGCAGGCGGACTCTCAACCACTGCGCCACCAGGGAAGCCCTGAATTAATAATTTTTAAGTGTTTCATTTTAATTCTGAATATAGTAAATATGTATATATCTACATCGACCTACCTATCTATACATGTATATATAGATGCACATACACACATATATATATCCATAACCCACACAAACAAAAGCTTTTTAGGATCCTCAAGGAATTTGAAAAGTCTCAAGGGGTCCTGAAACCAAGAATTTTGAAAACTGCTGTCACAGAATTGTTTTGAAGGTTAAGTGTGCTTCCTTATATAAAACGCCCAGCACAAACTCTGGTAGCTAATGGATGCTTCATAAATATTAGGTTTCTTACACACATTTACGCATAATGTGTTCCAGAATATATGTTCATATGTTTTTGTAGCTCATCCAATGAGATTAAAATAACTTGTTCAGGAGAAGATCTTCTAGCATCCAATCATTTAGCTGGGTATTTAATAGGTGCTTAATTAATGATTTATGCAGTTAAATATGTACACAAATTCCATTTTTAAAAGCTTCAGTTGTCAAGATGCAACAGTAAATTTCAAATACAGAGGCATTTGCATTTAACTTTAAAGATGACACTTTAAATCACTCCGATAACCGAGGCCTGGAAACCACTTTTTCAGCTTATTAATCCAAACCGATACCATCTCTTGCCTGGATTATTTCAACCATCTGCTAAACAACCTCCCTGCCACCACCCTTGCCACTCTTCAGCACTCAACACAGCAGCCAGAGTCACTGTGTTAAATAATAATGGAGATCATGTCTCTACCCTGCACAGAACTTTCCTCTCACTTTGTACCTAGCTCCGAGCAGAGCCAGCATCCTTGCCGTGACCACCGCATCTTGGTCCCATCACCCCCCCTCTGAACTCACCTCCCACTGTTCTCCCTCCTGATCAGGCCACTCTGCGCTACCCACCCTGGTCTCCGAGCTATTCTCCTGACACACTAGACCTTTCGCACTTATTATTTTCATCTCTGGAAAAGGTTGCTCCAGAGAGCCCTCATTTCTTTCAGGAGGGAAACTTTCCCTGGAAACTTATTTAAAATTTCTAGCAGCCAGTAGTCTAGATACCCACACACGCAGATGCCACCTGACTGCCTCCACCCCTCACTCCCTCTGTGCATATTCTCTTTAGCAGTTACCAATATCTAACATACATCTTGTTTTATTATTTGTTTGTGGTCTGTCTGCCCTTACTGACGCTGCAATTTCGGTGAGGATAGGATTTTTGTCTCTTTGTTCTATTATGTGCCTGACCCATAGTAGATGCTCAATATATATTTGTTGAATGGGTAAGTGAATGAATAAACAAATAACTATTAAGACCTTACCGATTCTAATCCCTTCTCAAGAACTGAAGGGAAGAAGGTATTCTTCTGAGCAGATCCCTGGGAAACATTTACAGGGGATCTTGACCTCATCTCCAACTCTCCCATGGAGAGTGTATTTCAGTATCCATGGAAAACGCAATCGTTTCAAAAAGATTGACAATTTTGTTGAAGGAGAGTATGAATTTTTTGTTCCAAGAAAAGACTAACAACACCTCAGGGAGAGGAGGGTAATTGACTTAGGCCCTCCCAGCAGGGAAAGCAAAACCACTTGGGGAAATAAAGACTATGATTGGTCAAAATGCAGCATCTTTGAGTTAAACTTGAAGGTAAGAAAATAATACATTGTTTTCTCATTAGATTAGATCCCTCATTTTACCCTGAGAACCTCTGCGCTGTGGCTGAAGAGCTTGGAGAAAACCCACCAGGAAGTCATTCAAAAATCAACACGCACCACGAAGGAAGCAAATTTAATTCAATTTCGAGAACACACTAAAAAAGAGAGAGAGGGAGTAAAGCATAATGAGAACCTGCCGCCTCAAACTGCAGCCAGGCTGCATGGAGTGGCCTTGACAACAGCTTTGTGTCTGGATGGAGCCTCCATGCCCTGGGGGAATGACTCGGGCTTAATATTGTTATATTTTATCTGGCTCCTGGCTTCAGCTGGCAAAGCCCCCCCCCCCCCCCCCCCCCCCGCCACCTTCAGTCAAGCCAGAGTATTCCAATCATCCGCTCCAAGATACGTTCAGATCTCTCCAAGGTTCTTTCAAATCTTCTCTACAACAGAGACAGAGCTCATTGCTTCCCTGATAACATTTCCTAAAATGGTACCAAAGGGCGCCTCCCCTGTGGATTTTCTCTCTCCATTAGTTGAAAAGCAGTATTAGCTAGGGTTCCAACCCAAAATCTCCGGGCTCCTTAACGAATTGCTGACAGCAAGAAGGTGGTATCACATGGAGCACGCCATGGACATCTGTGGGGTATATTTCTTCCCCCTGCCACTTACTAGATATACGGACAAGTTCTTTAACCTCTCTGCCACAGTACCGTCGCCCCTTAAAAAAGAGATCATAACATGTCTCCATCTTAGAGAAATTCTGGAAGAATTCACAGAAATAAGGCAAGTATGTGGGGCGTGAACATCAAGGGCTATGCTCAAAAGTTAGTCAATCAAGTGAAAACCTGCATAAGCTCAAAATGTCATTTGCACCGTAGAAACCACACACGGTTCTCAGCAAGACGCTTAAACTTTGCAAGTGCCAGGGGAATTGTGTCAAGCCTCCTAAGATATGTCTCTCTTGGGGCCAAGACTCGCTGAGAGGAACTGCTAGCAGCATCACCCATGAGGCTTACATTTTTATTTCTCTCTGTCTCCTTTTCTTCAGAGGGGCTGAGGGAGAGCAGCAAGTACATAGAGTGAAATGCATACACCCTGGTACTCTTCTGTAAAGCACACAGCATAGTGGCTGGTATAAAGCAAACACTCCATATGTTAGCCATTGTTATTCATTCCTGTTTCTGGTTATTTAACTACTTAACATAAGGCTGGGGTGGGGATGACGGGGTGCCACATAAGGACTCACGGAATCTGTGGGAGCCTGGAAGTGACTCTCTGGCTAGTGGAAAAACAATCCGCAGGGGGCACCCAGGAGAAAAGAGGAAATCATGCTTTCCATCCAGGAACTTAAGAAAACCCCATCTGCGGGGAAAATCTTCTGGTTCTCAGATCTTTTTCCCAGGGAATTCAAAGTCAGGCAGCAAGACTCTGACAAAAAAGAGGGAGGGCTTGGGACTTCCACATGGCCTACAGACCGCCCAGGAGCAGGAAATGGAGCCCTGAACTACCCTCCCCATTGCCCCCCAAAAGGTTGAACATTAAATGAAATGAATATATTATGCAGGAATAATAAATTTAAACATCATTTCTTCAGGGAGGTCTTCATTGACCCCCTAAACTCTTTCCTCCTGATACATATTCCTGTACTAGCAGGTACCACTGCAATCATAATACTCAGCAAACTTGTTTTCGTTACTTGCTTATTATAAGTCTTGCCCACTACACTGTAAGTTCAATAAGGGCAGTGACTATCTATCTATCTATCTATCTATCTATCTTTGCATGTGTAGTTATATGTGTATACCCAAAAATGTATACATATATTAGCTATTCCACACCTTCAGGTTCTCTGCCATTTTCCTCAGATGAAGTTTTCACATTAAACCACTTCTAGACTCAGAACTCATTTTTTATTTGCCAGAGAGTAACCACAACTTGGAGTTGATGAAAACCTTGAATTATACTTCAGGGCTCTAATTGCTTTGTCTGTGATAGTCATCCAATTGTTTTTGTTTCAGACTTTCCACTTCTGAACATATATTTCCTGCATTTTATTTTACTCTTTAAAAATATCTAATGCAGAAATCTTGAAAATCTTAAGTGAATCTCTTGAGATCCTCTCAGTACACCCAAATACATGGAAAACAATGATTCCCATGAAGCACTCATTTCATCAAGAATACTTTGCAAAGTACCTAGTGAAATGAGATTTCAATGACTTACAAAAAAGGGAACCTTTCAAAGACACACCTGAAATTCAGTAACCTAATTGTTTGCAAATCCTTGGATTACTTTTATCTTTCTTTATTTGGTACTGAACTGCTAGTTCGGATATGGTTGTCCAGTGGCTAATTATAATCACTACAAGAGAAGGTTTAGGAAAAGTAACTATAAATAAGAACGTATTCAGACTTGAAATGAGGTTTGACTAATTTTCCCAACTAAAAATCATGAAGAAACCAAGACGCAACCTTTCTAAAATGATGAAATGTACCAATAGGTTAAAAAAGTTTAAAGGTTGGGAGTGTCAGTTAAATGCAAGAAATAACCATTTGGAGTTTTCAGATAACCTTCTAAAATAAATTTTATTTGAAGCAAATTAGTCCAAAATTGACATTGTGTGACAGGATTCCTTAGAAAATGTCACATCTCTGTCTTCCTACTGATTGTCCTGATCCTTCTCACATACATCTACACACAGGGTACCAGGGAGAAGGAAAACCACTGGTTTTGCCCCATGTAATAATCTTTAAAGAACTTTAGGTAAATATTCAGCATTACAAGTAAATTGTTCTGTCTCTCCCTCCTCATATTCCTCTCCAAAGAGCACTGTATGTATGGTGGGGGGCCTCAAGTGATCTCATAGTGGCCAGGAATATGGGGATTTTGACAATTTCAGGGAACCTTCTGGAGACTCAGGGCCCTGGGATAAGCGGATGATCTGGTCGGCTCCCTCTTGTAAGGTGTGACTAGCACCTGGATTTGGGGGGTAGGGGCAAATGTTTATAACCATCACCAGGATCCATGTTTCTAACTTTGGGGACCTTTTTTTTTTTGCGGTACGCGGGCCTCTCACTGTTGTGGCCTCTCCCATTGTGGAGCACAGGCTCCGGACGCTCAGGCTCAGTGGCCATCGCTCACGGGTCCAGCCGCTCCACGGCATGTGGGATCCTCCCGGACCAGGGCATGAACCCGTGTCCCCTGCATCAGCAGACGGAGTCTCAACCACTGCGCCACCAGGGAAGCCCCATTCAGGATTTATTGTTTGTATTTTTTGTTTGTTTGTTTTTTGGTGTTTTTGGTGTTTGTTTGGTTTGTTTTTTTTTTTTTTGCGGTACGTGGGCCTCTCACTGTTGTGGCCTCTCCCCTTGCAGAGCACAGGCTCCGGATACGCAGGCTCAGCGGCCATGGCTCACGGGCCCAGCCGCTCCGCGGCATGTGGGATCTTCCCGGATCGGGGCACGAACCCGTGTCCCATGCATTGGCAGGCGGACTCTCAACCACTGCGTCACCAGGGAAGCCCCTTTGGGGACCATTTTTAAAGTCACAACCATGGTAGCCTCTGTAGCCACGTAGGGTCTCACGGTGATCTATGGATCTCCTAAACACTAGGCTCAGGCTTGCCTCCTACCACCAATTCTAAGGTACATCCACACAATGGAAAATTACTCAGCAGTAAAAGGCACAAACTACTGATCCAGCAGCATGAATAAATCTCAAAAGTGAAAAAATACAAAACACCACATACAAGGTATAATAATTCCATTTATATGAAATTCTAGAGAAAGCAAAACTATAGTGGTAGAAAGCAGATCGGTGATCGCAAAGGCCAAAGAGTAGAGGAGAGGGACTGACTTCACAGGGGCACAAGGGGACATTATGAAGGGATGGAAATATTCTACATCCTGACTGTGGAAACGGCAGTTACAGGACTACATATGTATTCCAAAACTTATTAACTTGTTCACATAAAACTGGTGACTATTAATAAATGTGAATTCTACCTTAATAAGGCCTGATCTGAAAAAACTAACTATTATAACAGTAGAAAATAAATGAATTACTTTCTATTTAAACTAATACTTGGAATTAAAACCCTCCATTTCAATGAGAAAATAATGTATCGCCAGATGGCCATGACATGTTGAATTCTCAAAGCTAATAGGTTATACTTAAATGCAACACTTCCCACACTTTCATGCGTACAGGAATCACCTAAGAAATCTGATTCAGTCTGGGGTCGGGCTTGGGATTCTGCATCTCTAAAAAGTCCCAGGGGACGCTAATGTTCCTGGTCCATAGACAGACACTCTGAACAAGGCTCTAATAGACCCACAGCCTCTCCTGCTATCAGAAGCTTTGACTGCTTCCCATGTATTGACTGTGTTTGTTCTCAACATAGATTATGCCAGTTTTGCTAGTGTATCTTAAATTTTGCTTGCTATCTTAATTAGAAAATGTAACTAACTATTGCATGAAACGATGTATTTCGAGTGTGAAAAGAGCTGATTTGCCAAAAACTAAGTTGAATATTCTGTAAAGACTCAATCAAGGTGTGTTTAAAAAATGGTACTCTTGAAATAGATGTAGACAACTATAAAAGACTATAAATTTAGGAGGCTTCTGCACACAGATTGCTTCAAAATTGTGTTTTTAAAAACAGGTTTACTGAAGTATAATTGACATAAGACAAATTACAGATATTTAAACAGTGCAATTTGATAAGTTAGACATATGTATCAATGCATGACCATCACCAGAAGCAACACAATGAACCTATCCATCGCACTCCAAAATTTCCTTGTGTCCCTTTGTAATCTCTCCTTCCCGCCTCCACCTCCCAGGACCCCTCCCCATCTCTTCCATTTCCCAGCAATCCAGTGGGTTGCTTTCAGTTACGACAGATTGCACCTTCTAGGGTTTTTTTTTTTTGTTTTTAATAAGTGGAATCATAAAATATATACTTATTTTTCGACTGCTTTCATTCAGCATAATCATTTTGCAATTCATCTATGTTTTTCTGTATAATAATTCATTTCCTTTATTGCTAATTGTATTCCATTTTAAGGATACACCACACTTTTTTTATTTATTCACGTACTGCTGGGCATTTGAGTTCTTTTTCAATTTTTGTCTGTAACAAATAAAGACGGCATGAACATTTGTGTACAACTCTTTGTCTGAACATATATTTTGATTCCCTTTGAGTAAACAATGACAGAGTCATAAGTTCTTTCAAAACTGCCAAACTGTTTTCCAAAGTTTGGACCATTTTACATTTTCAGTATATCAGAGTTCTATTGTGAGTTCTATTCCTATAGGTCACTGCCGATAACTGGTATGGTCGTTCTTCTTTACATTTTAGTCACTCTAATAGGTGTGTAGTGGTATCTCTTAATTTGTGATTCTCTAATGACTAAATTAAAATTTTTTCACATCCTTATTTGTCTTCTTTACATGTTTTTTGGTGAATCATCTGTTCAAATATTTTGCCCATTTTTTAACTGTGTTTTGTTTTCTTAGTATTAAGATTTAAGAAATTTTTATAAATTCTGGATACAGGACCTTTATTATATATATGACCTACAAATATTTTCTCCCTCTCAGGCTTGTTTTACACTCTCTTAACCGTGTCTTTCAAAGAGCAGAGTTCCTAATTTTGATAAAGCTTAGTTTATCATTGTTTTTCTTTTTTGTATTGCCCTTTTGTGTATTTATAGTTAAAGTGGTTTTCCTGTAGGCAACACGAAGCTGGATCTTTTTTAATTCAAATTAGTCTCTGGAGTTTTTAGACAACTTACATTTAATGTGACTATTAATATGGTTGAGTTTAAATCTAACATCTTACTGTTTGTGCCATCTGTTCTTTATTATTCTTTTCCTTTTTTTAGCTTTCTTTTTGGATTGAAAACTTTTTATGATTCTATTTTATCTCTTGTATTGCCTATTAACTCTAACTCTTTGATATTTTAGTGGTTTCCTTAGAATGTATAGTATATGTATATGTGTGCATGTATTCTGATTTCTTAGTATATTTATTTCATTTTTGATAGAATTTTTATTGCTATATTTTTAAGTTCATTAATATTTTCTTCTGCAATGTGTAAGTTAACTGCATCCATTATATTTTTTACTATCACCATTTCAATTTCTATGTCTACAAGTTTTGGATATATTTTACAGATGTATATTATATATATAAAATCTTTTCCATGTCTTAACATGATCAATTTTTTCTCTTGTTTCTTGAAAATATAAAGTACAGTTACAACTGTTTTAATGTACCTCATGGTCTACTGAAGATCCCTGGAGATTTTCCCTCTCTATGCAGCTCTCTTCTGTCCAGTGCTCTACCCTACAAATTCTAGCTACCATGGCCTCACTGGACATCCTGTTCTATCTCCTCAAATCTGGTAGACTGCTGACTCTACCTGGTTTCTCCCTCCCTGAACTTCAGCCTGGAAACACTCCAGGTAGTACGTTGGGACAAGTGGAACAATGGTAGGGCTTGCTAACTTGTTTCCTGTTTCTTAGGACTCATCATCATTCATTGCCTAATATCTAATGTCTTGAAAACCCCTGTTTCATATATTTTATATGTTTCTTAGCTGTCTCAAGTATGAGAGTAACTCCCAGTCCTATTAGCCCACCTTGGCTGGTAGTAGAACTCTTTGCAATTGTCTTAATTTCTTGCTCCACTTTAAGAAACCAAAGCCAAACATCACAGATGATTCATGTTGGATATGGTAGATGCAAGAAAGAACACTGTGTCCCGATAAGCAGATATATCCTCAAAGAAAAGGCTTTAATTGTATAACTAAAGAACGGTGAGTGTTTGTACATGTATATGGTTTAAGTTAAATTAAATGCTTCTTTATCAATATAGCATGTTTGATTATTTAATTCATCAATCTGATTATATCAGATAAAACGGGGGTCCCCAACGCCTGGGCCGCAGACCAGTACTGGTCTATGGCCTGTTAGGAACTGGGCCGCACAGCAGAAGGTGAGTGGCAGAAGAGTGAGTGAAGTTTCATCTGCCGCTCCCCATTGCTCCCATTACCACCTGAACCATCATATCCCACCCCGCCCCCCTCACTGCCCCGGTCCATGGAAAAACTGTCTGCCACGAAACCAGTCCCTGGTGCCAAAAAGGTTGGGGACCACTGAGATAAAAGATTTTAAACAAACATATTTCAAGATTTTTGCAAAGATTATATCTCATTCATATAAAAAGTGTCTAGCGCAGCGCCTAGCTCAACGGTTCTAGGTGCATATTAGTGTCCCCAGGAGAACTTTAAAAAAATGTTTTAATTCCTCAGCCCTACCTCAAACCACATGAATCACAATCTCGATGGCTGGGCCTGGGGCGTGTACTTTTTAAAGGTCCCCAGGTGATTTAGCCACACCTTGAAAATCAAGATGCATAGATCTACATTTTAGTAGGTGCTCAGTGAATGAGAGCTGTTCCTATTTGTATCATTTACACTTAAAAGAAGACTGTCACATAGAGAAATTACTTGAGTAGAGTGTCACGTAGAGAAACTACTTGACATAGGGAAAGAGTACTGGTGGGCTCTAATCCACCATTTACAATCAAGAAATAGTGTGGCCTTGGCCAAGTCCGTTGACATTATTGGATCTGAATGTGTAAGACAGCAAAACAATAATAATAATTTTTCTGCCTATAGCTCAAGGCGGTTAGGAGAAATAAGAAAAAAATCTCTGAGCTGGAAACTCTAACCATGTCTCTTCTTTTATAGATGAGGAAACTGAGGCCCAGAGAGGCTAATGGATCTGCCCAAGACAATCTGTGGCCAGTTAAAAACAAACATAGAACCACAAACCAGGTATTATAGGTTGAATTGTGTCCCCCACAAAAGAAGAGAGGGGTTGAAGTCCTAACCCCCAGTACTTCAAAGAGTGACCTTACTGAGAAAAGTGTTGCAGATCAAATTAGTTAAGATGGTATCTATGGAGTAGGATGAGTCTCTACTCCAATACAACTAGTGTCCATATAAGAGGGTCAGGCGAAGACAGGGACACAAGGAGAAGGCCACGTGAAGATAAAAATGGGAGTGGTGCATCTACAAGCCAAGGAACACCAAGGATTACTGGCAAACCACCAGCAGTAGGAAGAGGCAGGAAAGGATCCTCCCCTAGAGGCTTCAGAGAGAAGGTAGCCCTGCCAACACCTTCATTTTGGACTTCTAGCCTCCGAAACTGTTAGACAATACACTTCTGTTATTTCAAACCACCCAATTTGTGGTATTTTGTTATGACAACCCTAGGAAACTAAGAGACCAGGTTTTCTGCCTAAGAATCTTTCCATTATACTGTCAAGTTTCTCTAACACAATACATGAATAAGCTTTGTAAAATGTAAAACTTTGAAAAATCATGTTATTATTATTTATATTGTTCTTCAATTTGCTTCAAGAGTACATGTTTTGTTTCCTGTAATTGGTTTTAATCATCTCAAGAGTAAGGAGCCCATGATATCCAGCAGAGTCCTTTAAGGAAGTATCAATAGAAGAAAAGATAGTATCTATTCAGATACTATGGACTGAAAGAATATACAAACAAAGCTCCATTAAAAAATGTCAAAGTCACCAAAGACCTTATGGAATTTGAGGAACTGACTGTTAACAAGACTGAGTCTCCATATGGCTTTTTATTTAGGTTAAACACATGGCCATACACTTTCATAGATTACATTTCAATGTAATATATAAATATATTACAACAATAGAAACATATTGCAATATATTAGGTGAAAATATATGAACTATTGTTCCACCACTGTACATAAATGTAACATTTTAAGGTTTTAAACAACCCAATCCAAAAATGGGCAGAAGATCTAAAGAGACATTTCTCCAAAGAAGATATACAGATTGCCAACCAACACATGAAAAGATGCTCAATGTCACCAATCATTAGAGAAATGCAAATCAAAACTACAATGAGGTATCACCTCACACCAGTCAGAATGGCCATCATCAAAAAATCTAGAAACAATAAATGCTGGAAAGAGGGTGTGGAGAAAAGGGAACACTCTTGCACTGCTGGTGGGAATGTGAATTGGTTCAGCCACTATGGAGAACAGTATGGAGGTTCCTTAAAAAACGAAAAATAGAACTACCATATGACCCAGCAATCCCACTACTGGGCATATACCCTGAGAAAACCCATAATTCAAAAAGAGTCGTGTACCACAAAGTTCACTGCGGCCCTATTTACAATAGCCAGGAGATGGAAGCAACCTAAGTGTCCATCATCGGATGAATGGATAAAGAAGATGTGGCACATATATACAATGGAATATTACTCAGCCATAAAAAGAAACGGAATTGAATTATCGGTAGTGAGGTGGATGGACCTAGAGTCTGTCATACAGAGTGAAGTAAGTCAGAAAGAGAAAAACAAATACCGTATGCTAACACACATATATGGAATCTTAAAAAAAAAAAATGGTCATGAAGAACCTAGGGGCAAGACGGGAATAAAGACGCAGACCTACTAGAGAATGGACTTGAGGACACGGGGAGGGGAAAGGGTAAGCTGGGACAACGTGAGAGAGTGGTAGTGTATATATGGACATATATACACTACCAAATGTAAAATAGATGGCTAACGGGAAGCAGTCGCATGGCACAGGGAGATCAGCTCGGTGCTTTGGGACCACCTAGTGGGGTGGGATAGGGAAGGTGTGAGGGAGACGCAAGAGGGAAGAGGTATGGGAATATATGTATATGTATAACTGATTCACTTTGGTATAAAGCAGAAACTAACACACCATTGTAAAGCAATTATACTCCAATAAAAACGTTAAGAAAAAAAATTTTTTTAAGGTTTTTTTCCATTAGTGTAGAACTCTAGTAGAGGTTCAAAATCAACCATATAATACTTTCTCCGTCCAAGTAAAGTTTTGGCAAGATAACCAGCATAGCTTGGATTCCTCCAGAAGCTGACCCTGAGATAAGGTTTTCAGTGAAAGTAGTTGACTTGGGAAGTGAAATACCGGCAGGGGAGTGAGAGAGGAAAGGGAAGGCAGCTAATAAAGGGTATTGTATTCAGTGAACACACTATCATCATGGGTTTAAGCCGCCTGGGAAACTGTGGGATCCAGTGTAAAAGCCTCAGAGCTATCTTTCCTTCGGGTTGGGGGACCCAGGGAACGTACATATCAACCACTCCCATCAGTCATCAGTTGGAAGTTGCTGAAGGAGCAGTGGGTGTTAATCCTCTGAAATTTCTTGCCTTGAATGTGGGTAGGGCTGTCTCAGAGGGCTCAGGAGAGAACCCTCAGGCAGACATGTACACACTGGCAGTTAAAGGTGTTCTAGAATGTACCAGAACGGTAAGCCTGAGGGAGAGCTACAGTGAAGAACAGAAAGTGGCACGGAGAACAGTACAGAAGTTGACGGCAGAATCTTCAAGAGTAGGAAACCCTTGATTCAAGTCCTAGCGCCCTCCTTGAACAGTAGTTGACTTCAGGTAAGTGACTGAACTTTTCTAAAGCTTCTTTATTCTCTCTACATAAAATAGTGACAACAATAATACCTGTCTCAGGGTACTTACAAGCATTCAATGACTCAATATAGGTAGAGTTTTGCTGTGTTGCCTGGCACGATCAGTGCTTGTTGAATATCAGCCACCATTATAATAATGAACCTTACTGCTATATTTAAAATCATGAAATTTTGTGGTACGTGATATTCATATTAGGAGATAAGGAGAGGTCAGCATGGGAAGGTCCTCACTAGGGCACCTTTATTCTGGGTCCCAGTTCAAATATTAATAAATGCACTACATAAAAATTTTCACCATCCATATCGAATTTATTGTTCTGTTCTTAACAGCTTAAGCATCTGTCCAAAAAGCTGAGTCAGCAGAATCTACCTACAATCAAACCAGCTTAAATAAATATGGGAAGCTGAGCTATGAGACAAACCATCAGTAGGGATTAAAACTTATTTTTGCATCCAAGAGAAAGAATAACTTCTTAGGGGAAAACTACATGAAACTTGACTATCTATATCATAACAAAGGGTAACAAAAATGACACAAAATAAAAAAAATAAAATCTGGATAAAATTATAATTTAGAGCTGTGGTTCTCAAACCAGGGTGATTCTCCCCCCACCTCCCCAGGGGACATTTAGCAATGTCTGGAGACATTTTGATTGTCACAGTTGGGGTGTGGCAGGGAGAGCATGCGCTACTGGCATCTAGTGAGTAAAGACCAGAGATGCTGCTAAAAATCCTGCAGTACACAGAACAGCCTCCCACAACTGGGGCTGGGCCTAAATTAAGGAACCCTGATTTGGAGAATACGGTATAATGCCTTAAACCACTGAAGTTTCCAAACAATAAAAACTCCTTCTGATGTGCCGGTGTTTCTTAATTATAAAATATAATGTATTTTTATACATGTTAAAAAAAAAGCCTTCCTATGACAAGAAGTGTATGTACATCAATAAGTTGTTGAGTGTTGACTTGCTATCCCTACTATAAATTTGCTGTGTTTCAACCTGCCAGATGAAAGCAATTTCAACAAGCCGACAACAAAGCCAGGTAATTAAAATGTTGATATAGACATGACCTTGGTTAATTCACCCTGACTTGTAATAGCTGAAATGATGACAGAGAGTAACCCAGGGATTCTAAGGTCAGAGGCACATGGGGCTAAATTTTTCATTCTCAAATTATTTTAGCCAGAACGCTGGATTATTATAACAACATATATTGCCTTTTTGCTTTTTGTTAGTAAACCCTCTGGGAACTTTGACACAACAAGTACAAGCTAAACCTGATTACTTGGTTTATGGAACAAAGAGAACACTACTGAAGAGCTAATGACAATGTCTATTCACTTAGAACTCTGAGCAACCTGCCAACTTTTAATCAAGTTTTAAAGGGAAAAGAACAAAACAAAAATTGAGAATGAACATTTTTACTCCTAACTATTGGAAGGTAAAGAGGCATGTCGACAACTGTTCAAATAACATCAGAACCGAGATGAGAACTTGTAAGCAGAGAAGCAAACACATTTTCAGCAAGACAATTTTTTCTCTAACCAACAAAATTCTGTAAAACTCAACAAGAAACTGTGCTCCAAATCCATTTTTTCTACTAAAATTGCTTTGTTACAGCACAGTTGTAGCAAGACTGAAGAGTTCAAAACACATTTTCTTCTCTATAAAAGCTAAATAAGATGAGATCCAAGCATCTAACCATTGAGTTTTCAATTTATTAAATATCTATTAATGCCTGCTAATAATAAACTCTTAGCTAACAGTACTAATATTGTTTTCGTTTCCTTGATGTTTCTATCCATTATACTATAACAGGAATCCTTTCAGTCTTAACTCTTGGACATTTAACATAACCAAATCCAAGATGAAATCACCTCGCTCAAGTCAGAGAAGAAGGAATTATTAGGAGTATCTGTCAATTCATGCAAAATGTATACAAGAGCGAGAAGAAAACTGTTGTTCTGAAATCAAGATTCAGACCGTATGAGCCGGCACTTTTCCTCTATTACGTGGACAACTCTGCCTCAAGCACTTAAAAACGCAGGGACGTGATTCAGTGTCTATGATGTAAAATAACAGTAGATCAAGGCCTACAAGCGACGACGAAAAGAAGTATGCAGAAAGTTTATCCGCCCTCCACGTTAAAGGGATAAATTATACTTCTTCTCAATTCCTTTCACCTTCACTTTTCTTTTTCCCTGAAGTCAATATTCATTCACTTGACCAGGACAGCTTTCAATGAACTATATTTTAACTTTCCAAGTGTAAGAAAAATTCGTATACATATCTGTCCCATTCTCCTTCCTCTTTGACATTAGTACTTAATAGGGAAAGGAAAAAGTCTTCTTTAAGATAATCTTACTTACAGTAGACAAGTAATGATAAATGTTCCACTAATACCTTCAAGAAGTCCCCATCACAAATGCAAATGGCAAAAAACATGAAGGATATGAGTTCACGACTTTCCAACTTGTCGAAAAGACCGTATCTACACCAAACAAAACATTCAATTACTACTAATAAGGTAGCATCACCAGTTTCAAACCTATTAACCACCTCCAAAGGATTGCACTTCCTGAAACCCTCTCCATTCATTCAATGATCTGAATGCCAAGGTATAGCACAGTTGGGGAAAAAAATATTACAAGGAAAAAGCAGCTTGAGAAATGATTAAGATAATTTTTAGGTGGAAGCAGACACAGTTCTCCAAACATCACACTATCAAAATATTTTTTCACTCAACTTTGAAAAATACAGATGGAGCACGAACAATGCCACACCTTTTCTGCAGCAATTTGTGTGATTATACAGGACAGGGGCCCTTTCACTTAATCCTCTGAGCTTCTATCCTGTTCCAGGGCCTGGGCTAGAAGCTGAGGTTGGCCAGATGAAAATGACAACCTAAGGAGCTCCCAAGGAGCTCTGTCGATTGGGAGCAGACACAGGGAGAGCGATAAGAACAAATGAGTATGGTCACTACAGATGATGGGCAAGAGTACAGGATGCTATGGGATTAGCATTGATGGAACAAGGATTCAAACCTAAGAAATCTGCCTCTAGACACCATCCAAGTTCAACACCACGTGACCCTGTTTCCTACCAGGTTCACACTGAGGGAGAAGTGACTTTCCGAAGCAAAATGAAGATGGTGCAGAAAGAAGGAGAAATGGAGGCTAGGCAGGCAAAATCAGCAGATATCTGTGAGGCCAAAAGGATTTATTCATGGGGAAAATGTAGGGAAGAGCTTTCCAAGCAAAGAGACAGTGCCTTATAATGAATTGTCCCTGTGCACCAGTAGCATTGGGGCCACTTTTCGGTGACATGTAGGCAGGCCGCCAGGACCAGAACCCCAAAACCATCAGAAGTCACCACTGGTCACTAACATTGTATTCCTCCACTGGTTGATATGTCTTGACATATAAAAGGCCAAAAGCACTGACGGGACCCTCTAATAATAAACTGCTCAAAGCATCCAGTAGGAAAAAAAAACACCAAGACGTCAGCTCACAAATGAAACTGCCTTTTCTTTAACCCCACAACAAACCCCTTTCTCTTTCATCTCTTTCATCCAAGAACCCAATGAACTCCCCAGGTACACTTGTGTTCCGCCAGAACGCTGATGATACAGTCTCTTCACAAGCCCAGATCATTTAACTGATGTGGATCCTAAAAATATTACAGATTAATCCCGAAGAACAGACTGTGTTTTGCCATATTCATGTCAGATTTGTAAGTCAATGCCTTAGTCACACATATCAACTTAAGGCAAAGGCAGGGTGCAAAATGAATTTCTCAGGAAGAGAAAGACACTAGTCGCTTGTAACTGAAAGTAGCAAAGCTTTTATTGGCGCTCTAAAAATAGAAGAAATCAGTTAGAACAGATATCTTTTGACAATAATAAAACTCACAGCTCATTTATTAATGTAACAAGGCCTCCCCACCCCATGGATTTCCTATGATTTTATCAGAATCTGCTTTCAAGCAAAGGAAAAATACAGAAGTAGAACATTTCCAATTCTACTTCTGTGTCTTCCATCAGACTGAGACTTCCTTGAAGTCCGGAGGTGTATCTTCGGCACCTTTGTATCCCCTAGAATGTGCCTGACATGGCTCCATCCATGGAAAAGAAGGACAAGCACAAAGGCAAAGGCAAAGAGAACAGCAAGGGGAAGATGTGCCCAGCAAGTGTCACTGCTGCAGCTGTCACACCACCTCCTACAGTTTCCACATAATCATTCAGCAAATATTCACAGAACCGCTCCCCAGCGGACAATGAATTCCGTGACTGATGGGCAGTACAGTCTCCTTTGAAATTTCTTAGGTGGCCCACAATGTCACTTTTGATCATTTTTTCAATTCACCATCCTTTCATCAGCCAAGGCGGAACCGGCCTACTCTCATCCTCTTATTTTGCCACACACTTCTCCGCGAGTAAATTCATTTTTTTTTCCTTGAGGTCATTGCAAAAAATTTCCCTTGTTTCTTCCTCCCTGCAAGACTCTTATCCCTCCCTGAGCCTTTCTTTTGAGTCTAGGCAGGTTTCAGCAATATCACCAGCTCAGTAAGGGCTCTTGGATAAAAGAGCTGTCTGCCTAAGCTCCTCAATTTATCAGAGCCTTCAAACATGAAAGAGTAAACCAATTCCTAGTCACCAAAGTTGCATTACTGAAAAAAGCAAATAAAACCATCAAATGGATTACGCGCAAGCCTTTAATCAAAAATTAAAGAATATGGGGAAACAAGGTACTTAATCAATTAGGAGGAGTACAATGTCCTCTTTACAGCCAGAAACCAACCAACTAAACAAACAGCAAACAAGCATTCAATTCCTGATATTTACATAGCAAAAGATAACGGTCATTCATTCTAATGTCCCAGCTTAAAGTCTCCGGCTTAATTCTTCAAATGTACTGAATCACAATCATTAATTTTTTAAACTGTGTCAACTCATGCAAGGTCATTTTTTCCATTCAATCAGAAATTAGCTTTGTACCTTTACTAACGTGTACTTCTGCCAGTTATGATATTCAAAAGGGAGAGGGGACATTTGGGGTATCTATTAATATATCTACACTACTCAGTGCCTTCTGACATAACAGAATGACATAAACAGAATAGAATTCATTTCCATTGTAAGTCAAGGACAACATATCTGATGTCTTTTTAGCATACTCTACATCTCACACCATGTAATCTAAATTGCTATTCAAATAAGAATTGCACAGTTAATGCCATTACATCCTCCTAATTAATCAATACTTTCCAGAAACTTACAGGAGAAAGCAAAGTTTTAAGTAAGCTGTTACCTGTAAAGAGACCACAGGCATGTGTCACAAAAATGTGTTTTTGCAATTCTTTATTTAGACTGTACCTAAATAAGTTAGATAGATAGATTGACAGATCAAAAGACAGACGTGCAGAGAAATGATAGATGGATAGATATAGGGCCAGACAGATATGAAAGAAAGATAGAGTTTCACATTAAGGCATCTCACTGCATAAATTGTTTCCTAGATATAAATTGGGCACTTTCAGTGTTAAAAATTTCAATGTTAAAAACGAACACTTTCAGGTCAGTAGTCAATGCCCTTAAATAGTAATAGGCTGTGTCTTGATGGTGCATGTGAGAGAGAGACAGAGAGAGAGGGAGGAAGGTAGAGAGAGAGAAAGGGGGAGGAAGAGAAGGAGAAGAAACGAGAGAATAAAAATCAGCTTCTCAAAACCCCTCAGTTACTCCCCAGGAGCAGCTCTCACACTGGAAGAATCTGTTTCCATCAAAACATTAATTGACATATACACACTACCAAATGTAAAATAGATAGCTAGTGGGAAGCAGCCGCATAGCACAGGGAGATCAGCTCGGTGCTTTGTGACCACCTGGATGGGTGGGATAGGGAGGGTGGGAGGGAGACTCAAGAGGGAGGGGATATGGGGATATACGTATGCGTATAGCTGATTCACTTTGTTATACAACAGCAACTAACACAACATGTAAAGCAATTATGCTCCAATAAAGATGTTAAAAAAAAATAACAGTAACTAAACTGAATGTACACAACTTGAGGACATGATCTGGTGACCATTTTTTACAACACTGGGTAATTGGGTCTTCTTCATAAATTATGAAAAATATGATGCCCAGATTTTTCATGTGGACTACTCACTACTTGCAGAGATATAGTTGCCTTTAGGAATTTAATATGGGATTTTATGACCAAAAAAATGAATGTGTTCATGCTGGAAATACTGAACATGGTGCTATGTTAGCCATGCACTAATTCATTCATTCACACACTCATTCACCCATTCATCATTTATTTACTGGGTATGTCCTATGTGCCAGATCTACACAAATAAAGTTAAGGAAGCCTTTTCCTTCCTTATTTCTTTCCTCTGCTTCTTGCTTTGAACAAGCATGTATTAAGCACCTTCTACTGCAAAACACCACAGTTAAGTGTTATATTGGAAATGATGGTAAGACGCACATTCCTCGCTTCCACTGATTTCTCAAACAGCTGGGGGAAAACTATATAAACAGCTTTTATATTAGGGAGGATGAGCAAACATTAGAGAGAGGTACTGTTAAAGCAAAGATCTGTAACACAGTAGAGGAAGAGACTTATGTGTCTGGAAATGGAACATTTAACTTGACAAGAAAAAGATAAGAGAGCTTTCAGTAGCAAAGAACATTCAAGGTAGAGGGGACTTCACTTGCAAGTACCTGGAAGTGTGAGAATGTCCACGTTCAGGGAATGATTTTGTTGAGTGATATCTTAACCAATGCCTCTTCCACCCAGACTTCCCTTTTGCTCTGGTACCATTCCTTTTCAAACCCTGAGATGGAACACTGCCATTGATCCAGGGGTATATGGAAACACAGAACAAAGATGCCAGATTCTTGATTTTTAAGCATCAAAACCACAGTCCACATGGCATCCAGGTATTGCACGACTCACTCAAGTTACCTCACACAGTCTCTGCACAAATGTCTTCTTTTCCTACCTTACTTTCCTTCACTGCACTCACGACCACCTGAGTATTTCTCTACTGTCTGTCTCCGCCAGCTCCACCTAGAACAGAGCTCCATGAAACTGGTGTACTTGTCTTCTCAATAGCTTCCTTCCATTCATTCATTTACTCATTCAATCAATTAAAATGAATCGAGCTGCGACTGCAGGAATGATACTGTGTTAGAAGCTAGAAATATACAAAATAATGAGACAGCATCCCTATTTTTAAAGAGTATATCATTCACAAAGGTGAGTGTTTTGGTTATCTATTCCTCTGTAACAATCTACTCCACAACTTAGTGGCTTGACACAACACGTTGTTATTATTATAATATTTTGCAATTCTACTGGTCAAGAATTAGGACAAACCGTAGAAGGATAAGCTCATTTCTGCTCTGTGAAGTCTGGGGTCTGAAACAACTGAGGACTGACTGGTCCGCTTTCTCTCTCTTCACGTGGCCTTCCTATGTGGCTAGTTGAAG
Organism: Phocoena phocoena; assembly: GCF_963924675.1. Taxonomy (NCBI): domain Eukaryota; kingdom Metazoa; phylum Chordata; class Mammalia; order Artiodactyla; family Phocoenidae; genus Phocoena; species Phocoena phocoena. The sequence goes on along the minus strand of NC_089221.1, from coordinate 132,267,830 downwards.
TCTCCTCACAGCGAGGATGCCTCAGGGTCCTTGGACCTCAACACACTGGCCCTAAACTCCTAGAGATCAAAGTGGAAGCTGCCAATCCTTTTAATGGTGAGGCCCAGAAGTGCCCTAGCATCATTTCCATAGTCACAGGCAAGTCCAGAGCGGAGGAAAGGGGAAATAAATCCAACCTCTCAATGGGATGAGTGTCAAAGAATTTAAAGCATCTTTAATCCACCACAGTGAGATAAACCTGTCCCCAAACAACTGTGTCATGAAGCAAAACGGAAAGCACCAAGAAGGCAGCAATGTCATCATCAAAAGCAAGTCTTGGTTGTCTGACAGACATGATTTGAGTCCTGATTCCACTGCATACTAGGTATGTGATACTGGATAAATTAGTTAACCACTCTGAATTTTCGTTTCCTCATCTATAAAAAGGGGATAATAACTATATCCAACTTCATAGAGCTGTTTTGAAAATGAAATGAGATTTCACTCATACACATGCACTCACAAAGACCTGAACTTGCAGACACACATGTACACACACCTACCCACAAGTACACACACACAGAGCACACACACAGTCCAAACATTAGGATATGGCAAACACTCAAAGAATGTTAGTCGTTTGTACCATAAATAAAGTACATAAAAATGACTTTTTCATGTCTCCATCATTTTTTTCTTCATATTTTCAAGTATGTGCTTTTGAAGTAACCGCATCTACAAAGATGATTGGGAACAATGGAAATTCTTCTTGAGCAAAAAAAATCAAACTGAGTTATCAGCTGCTCAAGAAGGAGAGGTTAAAAGGTTGAACAGAAAAGAAAAAGAAATGAGGCAAGAAAATAATTACCTACATGATAGGGTCCTAGAAGAAACAGAATAGATCTAAGCAGGCAGTAGCTTTAGGAGAATATTATTTTCATATCTCTTTATTCTGTGTTACACAGAGAATTCTGAGCGAATTCCCTTAGAGATAAAGAAATGGCATGATAAGATAGCAGTGGTGGGTCTGTGGGCAAAGTTTGAGTGTAAACTCTTAGAACCAAAGAGAAAATTGGTGATTCAAGACCAATGACTTTTAAAAATCACCTGAAAATTTTATAGAGAATCAGAACATAACAGGATGTGTATGAAAGTCCTTCACAAACCACAAGTGATAAGGATGGGTAAAACATAGAGAAGATACAGCCGGAAAAGCCTCCACCAACCTACAAGTTCATATGTTAGCACGATAAACACATACAAGTTTCAAAGAGTGAGAAAAGAATATTCCCTTCTTTTTAGAATTTTACTCACTTTTAAAAATCTGTATTATCAAAAATCTAAAGGAAACCACTACAAAGTGGCTGATTTCTGATTTTATACTGACTTAACTGGGCAATAGGTCAATAGATTATCTAGTATGTACTCCAATTGAGTTAGAAATTATAATAAAATTAACATCACTAAATTTCTACGTTCATGAAAAACATCATGATACAGTTAAACACTCTTAAGTTTTCCTCCAATTTCTAAAAGTTACCATCAGTAACACTCTTAAGGGAGGTTCAAAAGTTGTAGTTATGACTGCATGCTGGGGATGACCCCCAGAAAGTGGATTTCACCCTCAGGCATTATCTTTCATGGTTGGCCACAGAACTAATTACTTTACCAACCAAGAAAACTCCAAGTTCCATTCTTCACAGGTTTATATGTGAAATTTTAAAAAGGCAAACTTTTTCAGACGAAAGCACATGGGCAAGAAGCCAAGAAAAGTGAGTCCTTAGGACAGAAGGACATCAAAGATAAGAGACAGACAGCAATGCCCTGAAGAGTCACCATAATTCAGATGGGAGTCTTTCCTCATCCTCTATGAACCATGGCTTGGCATGAAAGATGGGTTTGCAGATAATGAATTAGTTTTGCTAGGGTCTTTTAGCCTCTATCTCCCAGGGGGTTATATGAAATATAAAAAGCCATCTGATATCTTCCTAAAAGTCTCCCATCTTATCATCAGGATGGTTACAACTATGAAATTTCTGTAAGCTCTATTTCTCTATTTTCTAGTTGAAGGTTAAGTAGGGTGAAAGCCTAAACATTCATGGAGGAAAGGGATTGTAATAATATTATTCATTGTTATAACTTCATTTTGGTCAAAATGAAAATGAAAGGGAAGGTAATCTGTAAAACCAGTCATGGGCCTTATAACTTGACCCCTTAATTTTTCTTCTCAATCCACTGAGAAGGCATATATCCCACACCTTTCTACTACAGTCATAAAATTACTAAACTACAAAGATTACATAAAAGGCAGCAGGTATGTGGAATTTGTGGATAAAAATCTGGTAATAGTTATTATAAATTGAAAAATGACCATGCCAAGTGCTTCCTATGCATCATCTCACTGAAGTCAAAGCAAGTTAACTCCACTTTAAAGATGAAGGCACTGAATGGTAAAATAACTACTGTCATCAAGCAGCATAGAATGGATAACCCAGAATTAACCAGGAGTTCTGTAATACTCCTGTAATATATAAAAAATGCTCCTATGATGATTTTTTTAAAATGCCCTGAGCAGAAAAAAACAAGTTTACTCATAGAAGCAAAGCTTAATTTATCTTATGATAATGTTTTTAACTGAGTATGTGAACTTAGGTTAGTCACTGTCCTTCTTCAGCTTATATTCTGTGCTGTTGGCAGCATTTATAATGTAAGGGATGGAAGCACCGAACTTCCTCAATTACGTTTTGGTAGAAGGCAATTAAGAAGTGACTGGATGCAATGGCTGTACGGTCATTTCCCTCTCTCTCTCTCATTACTAAAGAATCTACTTTCCCTCCATCACTGTAAAAAGGCTTTTGTTAATGCATGACACCTCCTTCCAGTATCCTTGAGTCACAACTTTCTTCTAATATGTTATAAACAGCCTTGTTTATAAAAATAAAACCACACACTAAGCCTTAGCAACACCCTCTGGCAATTAACAAACTTGCTTAAGACTGGTTTTTGACTCACTAATTGTAGGAAGAACTTAATTAAGGAAAATGGAGGATGTACGAAGAGGACGGGAAATATAGCACAACATAAGTTTAAAAAAAAACACAAGACTTCAGGAAGGCAGAAAAGTGGGAAGCTGCCAGTTGAAGGGGCAGGGCTGCATGCAAAGCAGGAATGCAAAGTCAAAAGGAACAACACAGGGCTTCCCAGGTGGCGCAGTGGTTAAGAGTCCGTCTGCCGATGCAGGGGACACAGGCTCGTGCCCCAGTCCGGGAAGATCCCACATGCCGCAGAGCGGCTGGGCCTGCGTGTCCAGAGCCTGTGCTCCGCAACGGGAGAGGCCACGACAGTGAGAGGCCCGCGTACCGGAAAAAAAAAAAAAAAAAACTGAATTAACGCCAAACACAATCAGATAATTAATTAATTGGAAGATTCTTCTGTGATGCTGTACTAATTTTATTAAAATTCTATGTGTTAGTCCATTTTCATGATTATATAATTGCTTATCTGAACTGATAACACCGACCACTGCTAGACACTAACAAGCATCCTTTGAAAACATGTAACTTTGCTTTAGTCAGTGATCTTCTGGTTATTTAAAAAACGCTCAAACTAATTTAAGCAAAAGTAAGGCATTTTCTGGCTCATGTAACCATGATTTCTGGGGTTTCTTTCTTCCCCCCAACCCCAAGCTTTGAGGAATAAAGAGGAGTCTCATACTCCCAAAACACATGGACTAAACATGATTATTAAGAAATGATAAAGGGATAGCTCTCCCACAGGACTTACATGAAATATGAAAAAATCATATTTGCTATATAAGTTTCAACATAAACTTTCTGAAGTTTCTGAACTTTCTGACACAATGGGAAAAAATACTTGCAGTACATCTGACTGACAAGTGGTTAACATCCCTAATATATAAAGAGTCACGAAATACAGAAGAAAAAGCCATCAACATAGAAAAATGAGTAGAGATGTGAACAGAAAAATCACAAAAAAATAAAATGCAAGTGGCATTTAAACACTTGTAAATATGTTCAACTTTGCTAATAAGAGAGATGTGAGTTAAAACTGCACTGAGAGTACTTCCCTGGTGGCGCAGTGGTTAAGAATCCAGCTGCCAATGCAGGGGACATGGATTTGATCCCTGAGCCGGGAAGATCCCACATGCCGCAGAGCAACTAAGCCTGTGTGCCACAGCTACTGAGCCTGTGCTCTAGAGCCCGCGAGGCACAACAACTGAGCCCACGTGCCACAACTACTGAGCCTGTGCTCTACAGCCTGTGCTCCACCACAAGAGAAGCCACTGCAGTGAGAAGCATGTGCACCACAACGAAGAGTAGCTCGCAGCAACTAGAGAAAGCCCGAGAGCAGCAACTACAGAAACCCCAAACACGGCAACAAAGACCCAACACAGACAAAAATAAATAAAAAATGTGAATAAATTTATATTTTAAAAAAACTGCACTGAGACGCTGTTTTCTCACCTATCAAATTGCAAAAAATTCAGAAGTTTGAAAAGGCTATTGGCAAAGTTGTAGGGAAACAGCCACTGACCTCTACGTACGTGCACAGACACACACACACACACACACACACACACACACACACACATATATACATGTATGTATGTGTGTACTGAAATTTATCTTCTCAGGGCAGGGAGAAAAAAGAATGAAATGGACAAAAATGGGTGTTCTCTAGATTTGACTTTTGCATCATGTGACTGTTTTACAAATTGTTATTTTTTAAGTACAAAAACATCACCTCAAAATAGCAAGCTATTCTGTGGATATCAACAAATTGATTCGAAAGTTTACATGGAAAAACAATGAGAAGAAAAAAGTTGGAAGCCAGATACTACTCAACTTCAACTACTTATACTTACTATAAAGCCACAGTAATCTAGACAGGATGGTACTGGTGAAAGAATAGACACATAGGTCAATGGAACAAAAAAGAGAGCCCAGAAATAGATACACCAAATATAGTCAACTGATTTTTGACAAAGGAGCAAAGGCAATGGAGAAAGAATAGTCTTTTCAACAAATCGTTCTGGATACACTGGATGTGCATATACAAAGGTCTGAATCTATACTCAGAACTCACACCTTTCACAGAAAAGTTAACTTAAAATGGATCATAGACCTAAATATAAAATGTAATAATGTAAAACTTCTATAAGAAAACATGAGAAAGTCTAGATGAACTTAGGTTTGACAATGAGTTTTAAAATACAACACCAGGAGAGGACTGCGGTTGGCGGCGTGAACGCAACCTGCAGGGGGTTAGTGCACCACGGGTAGCCGGGAGGGAGTACGGGAAAAAGTCTGGACCTGCCGAAGAGGCAAAAGACTTTTTCTTCCCTCTTTGTTCCTGGTGCGCGAGGAGAGGGGATTAAGAGCGCTGCTTAAAGGAGCTCCAGAGACGGGCGCGAGCCGCGGCTAAAAGCGCGGACCCCAGAGACGGGCATGAGACGCTAAGGCTGCTGCTGCCGCCACCAAGAAGCCTGTGTGAGAGCACAGGTCACTATCCACACCTCCCTTCCGGGAAGCCTGAGCAGCCCGCCACTGCCAGGGTCCCGGGATCCAGGGACAACTTCCCCAGGAGAACGCACAGTACGCCTCAGGCTGGTGCAACGTCACGCCGGCCTCTGCCGCCGCAGGCTCGCCCCGCATCCGCACCCCTCCCTTCCCCCGGCCTGAGTGAGCCAGAGCCCCCAAATCAGCGGCTCCTTTAACCCCGTCCTGTCTGAACAAACAACAGACGCCCTCCGGTGACATAAACGCAAAGGCAGGGCCAAATCCAAAGCTGAGCCCCGGGAGCTGAGCGAACAAATAAGAGGAAGAGAAATCTCTCCCAGCAGCCTCAGAAGCAGCGGATTAAAGCTCCACAATCAACTTGATGTACCCTGCATCTGTGGAATACATGAATAGACAACGAGTCATCCCAAATTGAGGAGGTGGACTTTGAGAGCAAGATTTATGATTTTTTCCCCTTTTCCTCTTTTTGTCAGTGTGTATGTGTATGCTTCTGGGTGAGATTTTGTCTGTATAGCTTTGCTTTCACCATTTGTCCTAGGGTTCTATCCATCTGTTCTTTTTTCTTTTTAAAATAAATTTTTTTCTTAATATTATTTTTTATTTTAATAACTTTATTTTATTTTATCTTACTTTACCTCCTTCCTTCCTTCCTTTCTTTTCCTTCCTTCCTTCCTTGCTTCCTTCCTTCCTCCCTCCCTCCCTCCCTTCCTTCCTTCCTTCTTTTTCTCCCTTTTATTCTGAGCCGTGTGGATGAAAGGATCTTGGTGCTACAGCCAGGAGTCAGTGCTGTGCCTCTGAGGTGGGAGAGACAACTTCAGGACACTGGTCCCACAAGAGACCTCCCAGGTTGACAAAATATCAAATGGTGAATATCTCCCAGAGATCTCCATCTCAACACCAGCACCCAGCTTCACTCAACGACCAGCAAGCTACAGTGCTGGACACCCTATGCCAAACAACTAGCAAGACAGGAACACAACCCCAGCCATTAGTAGAGAGTCTGCCTAAAATCATAATAAGTCCACAGACACCCCAAAACATACCACCAGATGTGGACCTACCCACCAGAAAGACAAGATCCAGCCTCATCCACCAGAACACAGGCACTAGTCCCCTCCACCAGCAAGCCTACACAACACACTAAACCAACGTAAGCCACTGGGGACAGACACCAAAAACAACGGGAACTACGAACCGGCAGCCTGCAAAAAGGAGACCACAAACACAGTAAGATAAGCAAAAAATGAGAAGAGAGAAAAACACACAGCGGATGAAGGAGCAAGATAAAAACCCACCAACCCAACAAATGAAGAGGAAGTAGGCAGTCTACCTGAAAAAGAATTAAGAATAATGATAAAGTAAAGATAATCCAAAATCTTGAAAATAGAATAGAGAAAATGCAAGAAGCATTTAACAAGGACCTAGAAGAACTAAAGATGAAACAAGCAATGATGAACAACACAATAAATGAAATTAAAGATAATCTAAATGGGATCAATAGCAGAATAACTGAGGCAAAAGAATGGAAAAGTGACCTGGAAGATAAAATACGGGAAATAACTACTGCAGAGCAGAATAAAGAAAAAAGAATGAAAAGAACTGAGGACAGTCTCAGAGACCTCTGGGACAACATTAAATGCACCAACATTCGAATTATAGGGGTTCCAGAAGAAGAAGAGAAAAAGAAAGGGGCTGAGAAAATATTTGAAGAGATTATAGTTGAAAACTTCCCTAATATGGGAAAGGAAATAGTTAATCAAGTCCAGGAAGCACAGAGAGTCCCATACAGGATAAATCCAAGGAGAAATACGCCAAGACACATATTAATCAAACTGTCAAAAATTAAATACAAAGAAAGCATATTAAAAGCAGCAAGGGAAAAACAACAAATAACACACAAGGGACTCCCCATAAGGTTAACAACTGATCTTTCAGCAGAAACTCTGCAAGCCAGAAGGGACTGGCAGGACATATTTAAAGTGATGAAGGAGAAAAACCTGCAACCAAGATTACTCTACCCAGCAAGGATCTCATTCAGATTTGATGGAGAAATTAAAACCTTTACAGACAATCAAAAGCTAAGAGAGTTCAGCACCACCAAACCAGCCATACAACAAATGCTAAAGGAACTTCTCTAGGCAAGAAGCACAAGAGAAGGAAAAGACCTACAATAATAAACCCAAAAAAATTAGGAAAATGGGAATAGGAACATACATATCGATAATTACCTTAAATGTAAATGGATTAAATACTCCCACCAAAAGACACAGACTGGCCGAATGGATCAAAAACAAGACCCATATATATGCTGTCTACAACAGACCCACTTCGACCTAGAGACACATAAAGACTGAAAGTGATGGGTTGGAAAAAGATATTCCATGCAAATGGAAACCAAAAGAAAGCTGGAGTAGCAATTCTCATCAGACAAAACAGACTTTAAAATAAAGACTATTAGAAGAGACAAAGAAGGACACTACATAATGATCAAGGGATCGATGCAAGAAGAAGATAGAACAATTGTAAATATTTATGCACCCAACATAGGAGCAGCTCAATATATAAGGCAAATACTAACAGCCATAAAAGGGGAAATTGACAGTAACACATTCATAGTAGGGGACTTTAACACTCCGTTTTCACCAATGACAGATCATCCAAAATGAAAATAAATAAGGAAACACAGCTTTAAATGATACATTAAACAAGATGGACTTAATTGATATTTATAAGACATTCCATCCAAAAACAACAGAATACACATTTTTCTCAAGTGCTCATGGAACATTCTCCAGGATAGATCATATCTTGGGTCACAAATCAAGCCTTGGTAAATTTAAGAAAATCTGAAATTGTATCAAGTATCTTTTCCGACCACAACGCTATGAGACTAGATATCAATTACAGGAAAAGATCTGCAAAAAATACAAACACATGGAGGCTAAACAATACACTATTTAATAACGAAGTGATCACTGAAGAAATCAAAGAGGAAATCAAAAAATACCTAGAAACAAATGACAATGGAGACACGACGACCCAAAACCTATGGGATGCAGCAAAAGCAGTTCTAAGAGGGAAGTTTATAGCAATACAATGCTACCCTAAGAAACAGGAAACATCTCGAATAAACAACCTAACCTTGCACCTAAAGCAATCAGGGAAAGAACAAGAAGAAAACCCCAAAGTTAGCAGAAGGAAAGAAATCATGAAGATCAGATCAGAAATAAATGAAAAAGAAATGAATGAAATGATAGCCAAGATCAATAAAACTAAAAGCTGGTTGTTTGAGAAGATAAACAAAATTGATAAACCATTAGCCAGACTCATCCAAAAAAAAAGGGAGAAGACCCAAATCAATACAATTAGAAACGAAAAAGGAATAGTAACAACTGACACTGCAGAAATACAAAAGATCATGAGAGATTACTACCAGCAACTCTATGCCAATAAAATGGACAACCTGGAAGAAATGGACAAATTCTTAGAAATGCACAACCTGCCAAGAGTGAATCAGGAACAAATAGAAAATATGAACAGACCAATCACAAGCACTGAAATTGAAACTGTTATTAAAAATCTTTCAACAAACAAAAGCCCAGGACCACATGGCTTCACAGACGAATTCTATCAAACGTTTAGAGAAGAGCTAACACCTATCCTTCTCAAACTCTTCCAAAATATAGCAGAGGGAGGAACACTCCCAAACTCATTCTACGAGGCCACCATCACCCTGACACCAAAACCAGACAAGGATATCACAAAGAAAGAAAACTACAGGACAATATCACTGATGAACATAGATGCAAAAATCCTCACCAAAATACTATCAAACAGAATCCAACAGCACATTGAAAGGATCATACATACCAGAAAACTACTAAAGCTAATCAAGGAATTTGGTAAAGTAACAGGATACAAAATTAATGCACAGAAATCTCTGGCATTCCTATACACTAATGATGAAAAATCTGAAAGGGAAATCAAGAAAACACTCCCATTTACCATTGCAACAAAAAGAATAAACTATCTAGGAATAAACCTACCTAAGGAAACAAAAGACCTGTATGCAGAAAATTATAAGACACTGATGAAAGAAATTAAAGGTGATACAAATAGATGGAGAGATATACCATGTTCTTGGATTGGAGGAATCAACATTGTGAAAAATGATTCTAGTACCCAAAGCAATCTACAGATTCAATGCAATCCCTATCAAACTACCACTGGCATTTTTCACAGAACTAGAACAAAAAATTTCACAATTTGTATGGAAACACAAAAGACCCCGAATAGCCAAAGCAATCTTGAGAACGAAAAACGCAGCTGGAGGAATCAGGCTCCCTGACTTCAGACTATACTACAAAGCTACAGTAATCAAGACAGCATGGTACTGAAACAAAAACAGAAAGATAGATCAATGGAACAGGATAGAAAGCTCAGAGATAAACCCACGCACATATGGTCACCTTATCTTTGATAAAGGAGTCAGGAATGTACAGTGGAGGAAGAACAGCCTCTTCAATAACTGGTGCTGGGAAAACTGGACAGGTACATGTAAAAGTGTCAGGTTAGACCACTCCCTAACACCATACACAAAAATAAGCTCAAAATGGATTAAAGACCTAAATGTAAGGCCAGAAACTTTCAAACTCTTAGAGGAAAACATAGGCAGAACACTCTATGACATAAATCACAGCAAGATCCTTGCTGACCCACCTCCTAGAGTAATGGAAATAAAAACAAAAATAAACAAATGGGACCTAATGAAACTTCAAAGCTTTTGCATGCCAAAGGAAACCATAAACAAGACCAAAAGACAACCCTCAGAATGGGAGAAAATATTTGCAAATGAAGCAACTGACAAAGGATTAATCTCCAAAATTTACAAGCAGCTCATGCAGCTCAATAACAAAAAACCAAACAACCCAATCCAAAACTGGGCAGAAGACCTAAATAGACATTTCTCCAAAGAAGATATACAGACTGCCAACAAACGCATGAAAGAATGCTCAACATCATTAATCATTAGAGAAATGCAAATCAAAACTGCAATGAGATATCATCTCACACCAGTCAGAACGGCCATCATCAAAAAATCTAGAAACAATAAATGCTGGAGAGGGTGTGGAGAAAAGGGAACACTGTTGCACTGCTGGTGGGAATGTGAACTGGTACAGCCACTTTGGAGAACAGTATGGAGGTTCCTTAAAAAACTACAAATAGAACTACCATATGATCCAGCAATCCCACTACTGGGCATATACCCTGAGAAAACCATAATTCAAAAAGAGTCATGTACCAAAATGTTCACTGCAGCTCTATTTACAATAGCCAGGAGATGGAAACAACCTAAGTGTCCATCATCGGATGAATGCATAAAGAAGATGTGGCACATATATACAATGGAGTATTACTCAGCCATAAAAAGAAACCAAATTGAGCTATTTGTAATAAGATGGATGGATCTAGAGTCTGTCATACAGAGTGAAGTAAGTCAGAAAGAGAAAGACAAATACCGTATGCTAACACATATATATGGAATTTAAGAAAAAAAAAAAGTCATGAGGCACCTAGGGGTAAGACAGGAATAAAGACACAGACCTACTAGAGAATGGACTTGAGGATATGGGGAGGGGGAAGGGTAAGCTGTGACAAAGTGAGAGAGTTGGATGGACACATATACACTACCAAACGTAAAATATATAGTGAGTGGGAAGCAGCCACATAGCACAGGGAGATCAGCTCGGTGCTTTGTGACCACCTAGAGGGGTGGGATAGGGAGGGTGGGAGGGAGGGAGACGCAAGAGGGAAGAGATATGGGGACATATGTATAACTGATTCACTTTGTTAAAAAGCAGAAACTAAGACAGCATTGTAAAGCAATTATACTCCAATAAAGATGTAAAAAAAAATAAAGATACAACACCAAAAGCACAATGCATGAAAGAAAAAATTAATAACTTCCATTTTATTAAAATTAAGATCTACTGCTCTGTGAAAAACTGTCAAAATATCAAAGAACAGGTTACAGGCTTGGAGAAAATATTTGCAAACTATGTATCTGATAAACAAGAGATGGGAATGTTGAATAATTAAAGCACAGGGGATTTTTAGAGTAGTGAAACTATTCTGTGTGATACTATGATGACAGATATATGCTATCCATTTATCAGAACGAACAGCACAAAGAGTGAACCTTTATGTATATTTTCAAAAATCACAGAGGAAACTGGGGGATCCCAAGAAACAATGCATTCTATAACAAGACAATCTAACCATATTACAAATATATGAAACAATGTCACTGAAGGTAGTTGGGGAAAAGGGTGCTGATGTGAGCCATTTTGGAAATGGAGTCTGTAAGACTAAGGGCAAAGGAACTGCATATAAAACACTGTACTGTAGTTGATAAAGTTGATTCTCAAGAGGATATGAGCAAACAATTATGGTACTGCTATACATGTTTACTAGAACTGAACAATTAAGTAAATGGATGGTGGATGTTAGGAAACAAGTTTCTCACTGTTAGAGTAGAAATCTACAGATAAGCAAGGGGCAGAGGTTAGAATGATCCATGTGGAATAGATTAGAGTTGGAGACATAAGTATAAACTCAGGTTTAGCTTAATACAGATACAGATGGTTACATGTAGAAGTATTTATAGTTATGTGTATATACACAGGTTAGTATGTATCTCTTTCTTCTGTTAGCTGAGAGGCCTAAAAGAAACAACACCCAAATAGCAATGAGCACACCTAGAACACCTAGAACTGGTTTTTAATATCAATCTCCAATCAAAGAAACCGGGACTCTCTAGAGAAATGGCTGATTGTAGAGCTAGGTCAGGAAATACATGAGACTAAAGAATCCATGGTAAGGAAGTGCTAAAAAAATTAACTTAATGGGGATACGCCAAGGGGACATAGAAGCCAACTGAAAGAACTCGCAACAGCCAAAGGTGGAAAAATTCGAACAAAATATATAAAATAGTAGTGGATTATAATGCAAAGTATAAAATAAATATCCATGAGTCCCTACTGATATAAAAATAATTGAATAAATTAATAATTGGGAGCAGAAAGAGAAACATTTTGAATATTTGCTAATTCATTTAAAAGTAATAATGAATCCATTATGCATTAACACAAATATTGTTATGAAAAATAGCTATTTTTCCAAAACTAAAAAACAGTAATGAAAAGACTGGGTTGTTTTGCATTTCTGCAAATCTCTTTAATAGCTGGCTTAATAGAAGAAAACTTGATTCTCTTACAAGCTTCTGCATGCAATCTGTGGTGATACCACTTGTCAAACAGATTCCAGAAAACTCCACTGTATATAAGAGAATGAGGATGAAAAAGGCAACTCACATCTTAGTATTATGACGAAAACAGTCTTGATCTCATGGATCCCTTGAGAGTGTCTCAGACATGCCCTGTCATGTGTCCCCAGACCACACGTTGAGAACTGCTACTCTAGAACTACCAATTTACAAGATACACAGAGGAACATAGTTAATGACACCATAGGCAGAGGATGTAGCTAGAAAGCAGCTCTCTGCAAGCCAGGAAGCAAGCTCCCACGAGAAACCACCCTGCTAGACTTGGACGCTGGAATTCCAGCCTCAGGACTATGACAGATAAACTTTTGTGGTTTAAACCACCCAGTCTATAGTGTTCTGTTATGGCAGCCCAAGCAGACTAATACACTAAGAAACACTATGTAGTAATGAAAATATGTTTGTCACCTATTGCTAAGGAAAAAAATAGCATGTCACAAACAATATGCTAAATATGATCCCATTTATGCAAAGACCAAACAAAACAGAAACAAAGCAATAAAAACAATACCTATGTGTGCATATGTGCATTACATGGTTCTGGATGATTCTGTGAGCAGTAAATGAGTATGCTTTCCCCCAAACTCCTTTCTCTGCTCTAACCTCACCTCAGGTACATCATTCCCCTTAAGGAAAAGATGTCACAGCAGAACTGGGGATAGAAAAAGATGTCTAATTCTGGACATTTCAGTTTTTAAAAGCTGAGATCCACATGTAAAATCCTTGCAAAACACTTTCTGTTTGTTGTCTTCTGTCCTAGAAGAGGGTATAGGGGAACACCTCTCCCTGGATAGGAGAACAAGAGAAAAGGAGACAAGAGTATGACATACTAGTCTTAATCTCTGAGGGCTTTCTACCGTGCCCTCTCCCCCAAGGTTCACTTTAAGGGGATGAGAGAATGAGAGCTCTCTCATAAGCACAAGGTTTGAGAGCAGAAATGCCCTGTGAACAATGGCAGTGAGCATTTCCAAAGGAAGGTTTCACTCTATGAAGAAGAGGGATAGGGCTTCCCTGGTGGCACAGTGGTTGAGAGTCCACCTGCCGATGCAGGGGACACGGGTTCATGCCCCGGTCCGGGAAGATCCCACATGCCGCGGAGCGTCTGGGCCCGTGAGCCATGGCCGCTGAGCCTGCGCGTCCGGAGCCTGTGCTCCGCAACAGGAGAGGCCACAACAGTGAGAGGCCCACGTACCGAAAAAAAAAAAAAGAAGAGGGATAGCTGGATGTGGGGGATGAGGGGAGACGAGAGGTACAGAAGTTCCTAGGTACCCTCCCCCCAGCTTCCATGTCCTTGAAGAATTGTTCCTCATTAGCAGAGGAGGAAGAAAGTCCACACACCTGAAGGGCTCGCACATGGACCAGCAGATAGCAACATAAACACTATGGCCAAGGACCAAATGGGACTGCCAGTACCTAACTGGATGCCCAGGGAGGGGGACATAGCTAAAGTGGGTTGGACGATGCACGCCCTAGAAAATTCTAGAGTGAACAGCCCTCATGGGGTCCAGCTGTCGCCTCACTCCAGAAACCACGACCCTCCTTAAATTCCCAGCATTTATATAAGCCACCAGAAAGAAGGACACGCAAGGGAAAACTTAATTGTCAGGACTTTAACTTGGAAGAAGAGTTTTGCTGGGATTGATGATAATTGTGTTTTCTGCCATTTCACAAAAGGGCAATCAAAATAGTAATTATAAAGAGAAATGGTGTGTGTGTGTGTGTAAACATTGCTAAAAAAGTAGAAACAGTGGTTCGCTGGGTGGGGAGGGCAGAGAAGGAAGGAACAATCTCACTTGTACCAGCATTTATACTCCTGTAAATTGTTTCCGTTTTTCACACTGAGCCCACATCACTTTAGTGATAAAGGTTTTCTGTTTAAGAAAACAATGATGAAAGCCCAAGTTTCTCAGAAACAGTTCTATGGACCACTGGTGGGGCACCTGCCCCAGTGTGTTTACCATGTGACACTACGTCTTCATCGTAAACGTGGTGTCAGAGAAAAAAGTTACACGGGAGCCCTGGTGACGTTTCTTGTCACAAAGAAGAAAAGATGTAACTATAAAAAAACATTAAAGAATTGTCAAAGGTACCTGACATGAGCTATATAGTGTATAAAACATGTCACAGTACTGCCTATTCTACAATCATCTAAACACTAATTTTTGACAAAGACAGGAAAAAACATTAACAAGTAAAACACTTAAGTACCATTCTATGGCAAGTCTACAAAAGACCAGCTCAACTGGAGCCCGCCCTCTATCCCCACCACAAAAT
Organism: Phocoena phocoena; assembly: GCF_963924675.1. NCBI lineage: Eukaryota > Metazoa > Chordata > Mammalia > Artiodactyla > Phocoenidae > Phocoena > Phocoena phocoena. The sequence goes on along the minus strand of NC_089221.1, from coordinate 132,252,695 downwards.
TAATCATATTTCACCTATCATATACTTTTTATCCTCTTTATGCTTACCAACACATATAGACAACTGCATTTCTAAAAAGCCCAGGGAGCTGTGATTGTTACTTTAAGTTCAATATTTACATGTAGTATAGGTCTAAGAAACACTCACTTCAAATCCATAAATGTTTACTGGGCACCTTTTATGTGCAGCCTGTTGGTACTGGAGGAGCACAAAGATGAATACAACCCAGTTCCTGCCATGGGGTATTTACAGTCTCCGAGGAGAGACAAATATGTAAACAGCTAATAATTATACAAGACAAAATAAAGCAAGTGCCATTAATAATTCCAAGAAATGTAGCTGGGGGAGTAAAAGGGAACGAGTATTTAATTCTACATGCGTGTTTGGGCTGGCTTTTAGAGAATGAGGAGGGTTTAATCAGTAGAGAAACAGTAAAGGCAATCACAGCAAAGAGAACACTGAGATCAAAAGCAAGGAGGCATGAAAGGAAGACTGAGGTCCTTCCACACCCCAGCATCAGTTCTCTAAGAAACCAAGTTCTCCAGACCATTCACTGGAACGATTAATCATCTTACATTCCATATTCACTCTTTTCAAGTAGCCAGAGGCCAATTAGGTAGACCTAATCTAAAATTATTAGAAAGAGAAAGTGAAATAGTGAAATAATTCTCTATAAGTGAAAATGAAATAAATTTGCACTCATCAAATGTGGGTTCCGTGAAAGGCAAAGATACTCACATCATCATGCAGGGGGTAACTTGGGCGTCTCTCTAAACACTTCTCTGGGCTAACTATGGTTTCCTCGTTTAACCTGAAAAGTGCTAAAACAGCATGTAACAAGACCGGGGCTTGCAAAATGAGAAGATAGACTTTTGCCCCCTTGGCTTAAAATTCTTCATATTGGGCTGCAGCTGAACATAAATAATAATTTCATGTAGCCAGCTGTGATGCATTTAGAACAAGTTTTTTGGTGTCTTCATCTGTCGGTATCCATCATAGCTTATGGAGTACAAGCACCCTCTATTGGAAAGGAGGTCTCTTGAATGCCCATGGCTGCCAGAAAAATCTTCACAATTTATATATAAAAGGGGTAATGGCTCTGTATGATTCAGTAAACTATTCACCAGTGAAGAGATTTTCCTATCCATTGTATTTGATATAATACAAAATCTGTTTTTTCTACAGAAATAACTATTGCATTACTTTTTTATATTAATCATTAAATTTTAGTTCAATACCTTCTGGCTTTCTTAAAAACTTATCTAGGGCTTCCCTGGTGGCGCAGTGGTTGAGAGTCCGCCTGCCGACGCAGGGGACACGGGTTCGAGCCCCGGTCCGCGAAGATTCCACATGCCGCGGAGCGGCTGGGCCCGTGAGCCATAGCCACTGAGCCCGCGTGTCCGGAGCCTGTGTTCCGCAACGGGCGAGGCCGCAACGGGAGAGGCCACAACAGTGATAGGCCCGCGTACCGCGAAGAAAAAAAAAAAACGTATCTACATGTTCATTGACAGTAGTCTATGAAAAGTATGTATGATTCCTAGAAAGAGCATAGCTGGGAAGGTACATAAAAAATCAGGTACTGTAAAGCTTAAAAAATATTATTATTGAAACTTTAAGTGCTAATAAAAATATTTAAAAACTCTACAGTTGTACACACACAAAAAGTATATCAATTGTCATTTTGTTTCACTGACCTATTCAACATCATTTTTTGGTACGCTTACTATATCCTTGACACATGATTTCAAAAATAAATATGGCAGTGATATGGATCTCATATAAGAGGTAAAGGACAAGGCAGCCAACAATTCTGATACTATGTGATAGGTACTTTCATAGAGGTAAGCACTTGAAGCAGAGTAGAGCCCCTAACTCAATCCTCAAGATAGAGGGGTTGGTATTTAGAAGGGTAGTAATGCTCAGGTTGTATCCTGAAGGATACTAGGTAGGAATCAACAACTCAGAAGTCCAGAGAAAACAGTTTCCCAGAAATAGGGAAGAGGAGGTACAAAGGCATACAGACATAAAAGACACTGAGGTACGGAGGCGTCACCAGGTTCATACGGGCATAGGGTACAACCATGTGAAGAACACTGAGAGCTGAGGCTGGGAGTGGGGTGGATGGTGCATCTCAGGATTCGAAAGGATGTTAGAGGTCTGGATTCTCAAACACTTTCAATGGTCTGACACTTGCCACCCATGATGCTACACTGGCTTCCATTTTGCACGCTGGGGTCTGTGAATATGAGGTTAATCCCTCTTTCATTTGTGGAACTAAAATCAATTCAACTTTTCTGAGATGAAACATGGAACTGCTGAAGACTAACTAGATGTTAAGTTTTTCACTAATAAAAGATAATCAGAACTGAGCTGGCATTGAGCTAGAAAATCCAGGGTTAATATGGTTCCCTTTGCAGCATCTGTGAGCCATAACAAATAACCAGGTCTCCAATTTTACCCTGAGTCCAAACTGGACACTTCCAGCAGCAGTGCCCTTCACGGCTTCTGTAAACACCGTAAGACTTTTGAGCGCAAGTAAAGAGGGACAGCTCCCTAATCCCCAAGATCATGGCCTAAAGCTCCCATGTACTTCCCGGGAGAACCTCCATTCTCTTCCTCATCAGGTCAAGCACCACTCATATCTGTTCTCCCTACAGACCCTGGGGAAGCAATTACTAAGTGCAATCATGATTCTACTCATCAGGCCAGTTTGAAATACAAGGGAACAAAATCAACCATGTTAATTTCAGCTGAGCAACAGGGGATGCGGGACAGTGGTACCTGCCAAATATACCTCCTCAGAGAAAGCAATTCAATTTGCAGGCTCTAATTGTAAGCTGAAATTAAAAATAATGGAAGGCAGGGGCTTCCCTGGTGGCGCAGTGGTTGAGAATCTGCCTGCCAATGCAGGGGACACGGGTTCGAGCCCTGGTCTGGGAAGATCCCACATGCCGCGGAGCAACTGGGCCCGTGAGCCACAACTACTGAGCCTCCGCATCTGAAGCCTGTGCTCTGCAACAAGAGAGGCCACGATAGTGAGAGGCCCGCGCACCGCGATAAAGAGTGGCCCCCGCTTGCCACAACTGGAGAAAGCCCTCGCACAGAAATGAAGACCCAACACAACCATAAGTTAATTAATTAAAAATACTGATATCCTGTTGACAGCTGTTGACATCCCATGAAAAGATGAAAAAAAAAATAATCATGGAAGGCACAAAGCAAGTGCATACAAAAGTCTAGGTAATGTCAGTGGAAAAGGAAAGCATCCTTCAATAAGCAAGTACGCTTCTCAACCTGTTTTCTCCTGTAAACCTAACAATAATTTCTCCATTTGCCACTATTTAATCGGCAAGAGGTTAGAGGAGGCAATGCAATTAAGCTTGAGAGTAAAAACAGAGGCAGATCTCCCTCTTTCATATTGTGTATAGCGTACAAGAGAGAATGAAAGGGAAGGAAGGGGAAAAGGAGAAGCACAGATACCAAGGAGAGGAAGTCAATGGTGAAAAAAAAAAACTCAAAACCACAAGAGCACATGAAGGCATGAGAGAATCTTTGCAAAAGCACAAGTAACAGGTCATCTCAGTGGCTTAAGAACTAAGGACCCCGGCTTGGGAATCAGACAGACCTGAAGTCAAATACGAACTCCACCCTTTCTAGTTAATTGACCTCAGGCAAACTGTTTAACCAAAGAAAGGTTCAATTTCCCCATCTGCACAACCATAGGGGCTTATGGAAAGACTAAATCAGATGCCACGAATGAATGGCCTTCAGAGATCGTCTGACACACAACAAGCATTCAGTGAATTTAAGCTTGAAAAAAAGAATGCCTGGCAGATGTCAAATAAGCTGTAATTGTTTGCTGGGTAAAGTTGTAAATAAGCAAGAAGAAAAACTGCATTCTTTTGTGTTTGAAAGAAAGAGGGACCAATAACACCGTGGGAAAATGGTAATTACAGAGTCAGGTACTGACATGGCCCCACAGGAAGTCTCAATACTTTGCACCTTCACAGGAAGGAGTAGCAGAATGACCCTATCTTGATTTTATACCAATAATGATGAATCTGTTGATGAATTATACAGTGTTTATTTCATAAGTTTTATAGAGTAGGAAAAGTCTTTAAAAACTAAATGAATGAATGAATATCAATAGTACCTCAATAAAACTATTAAAAAAATTTATAAACCGAAACTTTTTTTTTAATCCATGAGAGACTTAAGGCCAGAGAAGTTATAATGATATTGATCAAACTCCTGTTATCAGAGCAAGATCTTAGTACACTGGTTAAGTTCACTGTTTCATTGAATTGTGTCCCCCTTTCCAAATGTGTGTGTTGAAGCCCTAACCCCCAGCATGACTATACGTGGAGACAGGGCCTTCAAGGGGGTAATTCAGGTTAAATGAGGGCATTACAGTGGGCCCTTATCTAACAGGACTGGTATTCTTAATAAAAAGAGGAAGAGACTCCACGAGTGTGCATGCCCAGAGAAAAGGTCATGTAAGGACCCAGAAAGAAGGTGGCCATCTGTAAGTCAACGAGTGAGGCCTCAGAGAAGCTCACCCTGCCAGCACCTTGATCTTGGACTCCTAGCCTCCAGAACTGTGAAAAAATAAATTTTTGTTTGCCAAGAGACCCCAGTCTGTGGCATTTTGTTATGACAGCCCTAGCAGACCAATATGCTGCAATTCCCTGGCAGACACAAGTGAATCTAAATTGGGTCTCAGCCACTCACTATTGGGGTGCCTTGGGGCAAAATATTAAGCCACTTTGGGCCTCCATTCCCTCATCTATGACTAGAGATGATGTCCCTGCCTACTATGGATCGTAATTTTGGGTATTTGGAGGATTAAGTGAGAGAATGTATTTAAAGATCTTAACACAATGTTAGATACACAAGAAGCCCTCGGTAAGTGTTAACTTTACGATTGGTACGGTTCTGTATCAGTAATACAACCTCAGACTCTCCATTCCAGGGCTCTTCCCGCTCAATGCTGTAATAGTTTGGGATGAAATTTTATCCTCTAAGATTATGTATCATCCACATTTTTTTCCCAAACCAAGAAAGCTTTTAAAAAAGGAAAATAATGATCAATGAAAAGATAAACAGAAATTGCAACTCTAGCTTCTTGACTCAATTTCCTCCAAAGTGGATTCCCAAACAGGCCATGAGTTACCTTAACAAAACCAAGTGTCTCAAAGTTGGCTCTTAGCAGCCTCTTTCAAGGCCCAAGGATGTAAATATTCTCCCTGCTTTCTTCTTATTTATTCTTCCCTGGAAATAAAGACAGCCATCACTCTCTGAAAAGGAATTCATTGTGTCCTGGGGGCGGAAATCTCTTGTAAAGGCTTTGGGATGAGACAAGAGTAGACAAAAGTCTACTGTAACTTACAGGAGTCTGGCATCAGCTGTTTATAAGACATGACGGATAAGAACGCCCGTAGCACGTTTCAGAAAAGGAGGTATTTTAAAACATCATGAATTTTCAAAGAACTTGACCTCCTTGAACATGGAGCGATGCAGAGACGGTTTGCTACGCAATAGGCTCAGAGACACATGAATGCCAAAAACGAGCTACACTACCTGGAATGTCTATTGCAAATGAAAAGGAAGGTCTATAGGTCAACCTGCCTCCAGTTCTAGGGAATTTTCATCTCCTTTGAACAATTCAAGGGCAACTTTTTTCACCTGTAAATTGGCTTGAGAGAGAAAAGAATGATAAATGACTTGATCATGGCCTTCAAGTGGCATTTCAAAGAGAATGGCCAGGTCTTCCAGCTCTCCATGGGGGACAGAACCAATAAAAAAGGACAAGACAGAAGTGGTTTGTGTCAGATGGACAGGAGAACTTCCCGGCAGGGAGATTTCTTCTATACCGTAAGAGGCTGGGGTGGGAACAATGGGGGTTGGCAAGGGTGAGGGTTGCTCATCAGATTCATGTGACTTCAAGATGACATCCTAAAACACTTCCCATATGCATCTACCAAGGACTTTTGGCTGTTGTTGTAGAAAACTCAAAAATATTTTCTTTACAGAGGTATTGCTTTGGTTTATTGAAAAAATCTACATGTCAAGCAGTTTACATTCATTTTCTCACTTAATCTTTATAGTCAATGCAAAGCGTAATGGAGAGAGTGGGTACTAAGTGAAACCACTCTGGGTGTAGGTTCTGGCTTTACCTTCGCTAGCAAAGCCTCACTCTTCTCATCTAAAAGGGGACACTAACACACCCCTTGCAGAATTACTGTGAGGTGGACCCAATGTGTATAAAACACCTGACAAATAGTGGGACTTGATATATAGGGAGCCACTGCTATTGTTGTTTTCATAACCATAGTGCAGATTTAGAAACAGGGACAGAGAAATGAAGCAACCCTCATGGGTCACTGAGTCAGTAAGTGGTGAACCCAGCTTGTTCAGATGCTGCTAAGTGTCTATTATTCATTACCCAGTCGTTTTTTCTTAGTGACAGATCCTGCTGAGATAGTAGGTGTGATGGCTGAAGGAGCCCCAGCAATCTTATTAGAACACGAGGTACCTCTAAGGATGAAAGTCATGCACTAAGGATGGAAGAGCACGTAGATACAAGGAGCCCGGGTCGCTGAAGAACCTGAAGCTGCCGTGTTGCCCTCGTGTGTCCACCTCTGAACTCATTTTATGTCAAAGAATAAGCTCTTAGTGTTTAAAAGTGTTATTTCTGGCTTCTGATACTAGCAGGTAAAGACAATTCCTAACTGACAGGTTAGGTCTTTCTGACTCTAAAACCAGGAAACCTTCTAACCTCACATCCTGGGAAATCCTTCACTTCCAGGCAAACCGGGATGGTTACCCAAAAGCATGCTCAGGGGAGTATTATCAAAACATATTTTTACATTTCATCTTATATAAGGAACACTTTTTCACCTTGAACAGGAAAATAAATTTTTCAGTTAAATCCAACTCAAGAGATACTGTCTGGGCACCTATATGCAAAGTAGGAGAGAGGAAACCAAGACAAGGCCCAGTTCCAGACCTGAGGGTCCTGCAGCCTGGCCACAGTCCATTCATTCATTCACTTATTCATTCGTTCATTCATTGGTCCTGCAAACTAGTTCTATTCATTCATTCATGAATCCTTGCAGTCTAGTTATATTAATTCATCTGTTCATTTAGCAAAGATTAAGTACCTTTTAAATACCATGTATGGCAACAGAAAAAAAAATAAACATCATTCCTGCTTTCATGGAACTTGCATTAGTGTAGTTGAGAGAGAGATAGATAATAAACAAGTAAGGGAATAAATGCACAACCTAACTTCACTTAGGGTTGTTCAGATAAAGTTCCTTATCCTGGGCAGAGCGGAAGATCTATCTAAAGAGGTGACATTTGGACTGAGAGCTGTATGCCAAGAAGCACCAAATCATTCAGGCAGAGAGGACAGCAAATGCTAAGACGCGAACCAGAAGGAAGTCTAGTCGATCCTAGGATCAGAGAGAAAGCTGAAGGAGAGTGGACTCGATGGAGCCAGGGTGGGGATGGGAAGGGGGAGGTCAGAGACATTAGAGGGTCAGAGTCTGTGAGGTCCTGTAGATCGTGACAGTAAATCTAGATTTTACTCAAGTGCAGTAAGTTAAATGGGACGGCATTGGAAGATCCTAAATCAGAGAAGTAAGATCTGATCCATGTTTTTTAAAAATCCCTCTAACTTCTGGGTTAAAAAAAAAAAAAAAGTGGAATATGAGGCTGAATGAGTAGCTATAGGAAGCCCAGTTGGGAGCCCAAAGCTGAGATCCAGATGAGAAACAAAGGTGGCTGGCATGGTGTCGCAGCACTGGGTGGAGACCAATAGGCAGATCTGGGATATATTTTAGAGCTACAGTGGCTTGACTGGTTAAGGGATTGCATTTTATATCAGGAAGAGGACTCAGCTTTTTCAGTGCAGCTTCCTTTAAAGCTCACTGTGTGATTTAAAAAGTCAAGTGGTTGAGAAGTGTCTCACTTGCATTCCTTCATACTGGATAGACCAAACAAACAAACAAATCAATGTACAAAACAATCCCCATTGTGAGAACAGGCAAATTCTTGCACCTCTTTGACTTGTTTCTAGCAACTTGAACATTCTCCTGCCTTTTCTATCATTTCACCTTAAAATCCTAGTACCATATGTTAATAACGCACCAGGAGCACAGAGTCTACTCCAAAGACCCCTCCCCAGCCCAAGCAGTTGTTTCACAATCAAAATGTTAACTGAATAAATTAGAGAACATCACCAGGATGGTATAACTAGTGAGCCATTTGCCCATTGAGCACTTGTTCTCACCTTCCCTCTGTTTTTATGTCCGGAACACCTAGTTCACAGGAGCAAAGAGATGAAATCATCGGGAAGCTTTCCCCTTGCTGCTTAGCTGCTAATGAATTCTACAAATTATCTAAGGCTGGACGAGGTTGGCTTTTCTTTTCTGCTCCTTATTACCTCATTCCCCAATTCGTCTCTTCTTTTTTCACAGAAGTACAAGCATCATTATGAATGGCCGGAGATGGAATCATTTGGATTACAGGAGGTCCTTCTTGGGGCAACAGGAATCAAACTCAGGCTTTCATAGATGAAATACTTGATTGGTGTAAAAAAAAAAAATGAGTTTGGCACTGTGCCTGGCACGTCATCAATGCCGAAGAAATGAAGGAAGAAACTCTTCGACTGTGTAATGGCCATGGACCTGAAACTGGTCTAACACCTCTCCTACAGGTGATCTGGTTGGTTTTTAATCTACACAGCAAGTCTAGAGAAGGTATTGTCCTCTCATTTTTTTTTTTTTTACATCTTTCATCTCTATTGGAGTATAATTGCTTTACAATGGTGTGTTAGTTTCTGCTGTATAACAAAGTGAATCAGCTATATGTATACATATATCCCCATATCCCCTCCCTCTTGGCGTCTCCCTCCCACCCTCCCTATCCCACCCTTCTAGCTGGTCACAAAGCACCGAGCTGATCTCCCTGCTATGCGGCTGCTTCCCACTAGCTATCTATTTTACATTAGGTAGTGTATATAAGTCCACGCCACTCTCTCACTTCGTCCCAGCTTACCCGTCCCCCCACTCTGTGTCCTCAAGTCCATTCTCTATGTCTGTGTCTTTATTCCTCTCCTGCCCCTAGGCTCATCAGAACCATATATATGGTTTTTTTAGATTCCATATATATGTGTTAAATCAAAACCACAATGAGGTATCACCTCACACCAGTCAGAATGGCCATCATCAAAAAATCTACAAACGGGCTTCCCTGGTGGCACAGTGGTTGAGAGTCTGCCTGCCGATGAAGGGGACACGGGTTCGTGCCCTGGTCCGGGAGGATCCCACATGCCACGGAGCGGCTGGGCCCGTGAGCCATGGCCGCTGAGCCTGCGCGTCCGGAGCCTGTGCTCTGCAACACGAGAGCCCACGGCAGTGAGAGGCCCGCGTACAGAAAAAAAAAAAAAAAAAAAAATCTACAAACAATAAATGCTGCAGAGGGTGTGGAGAAAACGGAACCCTCTTGCACTGTTGGTGGGAATATAAACTGATACAGCCACTATGGAGAACAGTATGGAGGTTCCTTAAAAAACTAAAAATGGAACTGCCATATGACCCAGCAATCCCACTACTGGGCATACACCCTGAGAAAAACGATAATTCAAAAAGAGTCATGTACAATGTTCACTGCAGCTCTATTTACAATAGCCAGGACACGGAAGCAACCTAAGTGTCCATCGACAGATGAAGGGATAAAGAAGATGTGGCACATATATACAATGGAATCTTACTCAGCCATAAAAAGAAAGGAAATTGAGTTATTTGTAGTGAGGTGGATGGACCTAGAGGCTGTCATACAGAGTGAAATAAGTTAGAAAGGGAAAAACAAATGTCCTCTCACTTTTACAGATAAGGAAACTGAGGCTCAGTGAAATCAGGCAATTCGTCAGCTGTAGTACAGGTTAGCGATGCAATTCAAATTGAAATTCTAACAACTCCAAAGCCTGTGCATTTTCACTACATCGACTCCCCTCTACCCAGCATAGCAATTAGAGTGACCAACATGGGGTCTGAAGATGCGCTTTCAAGCCTTCAGTCAACCACTCACCAGTTCAGGAATCCTGGATTAAATAACCTAACTTCCCAGGGCCTCGGCATCACATCCTTATACAATTTGGAGAGGATAATGCAAGTGAAGGTATTCTATAAACCGTAAACTTATTATAAATTTTAGAAAATAAAATAAAATTCAAACAACAAAATCATGGTGTATATAAAATAAATGAAATTTATCTTCCCTACAGGCAACTGCCCCTTAAGAACAAAGTATTTTATCAAGTATTTAGTAATATAAAGACTTTAATAAGTGGAGATAATTTGATAATGATTATATCCACCAATACCTACCAACTTTTATCTACCATCATACTAATGGCAATAATAAAACTTTCTCACATTTATTGAGTGCTCAGCCTTCGCCAGATTCTGTTTTACGTGGTAACCCATTCATTCTCAAAAAACCCAGGGGAGGTAGGAATGACTATAGTCCCCATTTCACAGCTGAGGGAACAGGGCACAGAGAGGTAAAGTGACTTGTCAAGCGAAATGTTGGGATGTGAATCCAGAGCGCCCTGCTCGCCACCCCACATATTTAATTACTATGCAACTACAGTCCATACTGAATATCAGTGCTCAAACAATTCATCATTCTTTTTACAGAAAGGTATCATTTCTTGAAGGGGGGATGCCTATCTCTGGTGAATGTTAAAATACTTCCAAGTGAGTTTAGCGGAGTGGAAGTATTCAAGATTAACGCTCCGGAGGGAGGGCGGGGTATCACTGGCTTTCCATAGCAGATTAAGCCCTTCCTAATCTGACTTTTCATCAGGTCCTGGTGACTCAAGACAGGCTAATGATTTTCTTCCCCCTAAGAGTTCCACCCTTTCCGTCTGTTCCAGCTGTACCGGTGTACTCATCTGGGATTGGAACAAGAACATCAAATATGAATTTGCCACTGAAGAGTTCTGAACTCCCAGGAGGAGAGGGTTAGATACAGACGAACCAGTAATAATGACAGCATCAGGAACAAAGAGCCAGGCCATGCTTTTTCCAGCATACTGAAGCCAGCATTTACAGCAGTTGCTTACTTTTTTTTTAATTTATAGCAAAAGAGTGAATGTGAGCTAGTTACCAGAAACGATTCTGCCTCTCCTCTGGGCACCTTATAGTTTTGCCCGGAATCCTGTGCTAACATGCACTGTATCCCAATGGAGCCATTTAACTCACGGGCTGATTCCCTAACTTTGGAAAAGGAGGAGACAGATGGTCAAGAGCTTGGGAGTGACAGCTACTTGGTTACTTAGCAGGACCTCAACAAGGAGAGACTGAGCACAAGAGGCAATCCCCTCTCTATACTAACTTTTCAAAGCAAAATGTGTTGTGGATTTGACCAAGCAAGGTTGAGATCCAGATCGATTAATAGTAAATATCTACTATGTGCCACTCCCTGGGCTAGACACTCTCCTGTATATTATTTTACATAATGCTCAAAAGGACAAATAAAACTATCTATGCGCAGTCATGTCACAGAGACTTAATATTCAAACATAATGGAGAAAACCCTGCAGTTGAGCAGAAACACTTGAGAATTCTCCATCCATCTCTCACTCAGTGCTAGGGATTATCCAGACAACTGCCTATAGATTTTTCCTTTGTTCCATCATTTAATCTAGTTCAGTATTTCTCAAACCTCAGTGTACAAAATAATCACTGTTATAGATACCAAATCTTATTAACTGTGCTTCATGGTCAATTTCAGGACATTTCAAGGGTATTTTCAGGTCCTCTGGGTAAACTTGAGCAAGTTGAACCCAGCACAGACATGTCTGGCTGAGAGGGCAACAGGGGCAGAAATCCACCCTGTGCCTTACTGTTTAGCTGATTCACCTGGGAGGAAGAGATGCCTTTTTACAATTCATTTGTCCTGAGAGGTATCATTTTAGGAATGACTTTAGAATTTACATAATTAGACCTAAGTCAATTGTTCATTTTTATATACCTTCTCTTTGGAATGTATGCTCAGGGGCCCTATTTAATCATTTCTGTATTCCCAGCATCTTGTTTAGTGCCTGGAAGATAATGGATTCTCACTAAAGGATGGTTAGTGTATGATGACATGTAAGTAAATTTTAGAAAAACTTAGCCTACGTCCAATTATAGACCTAATATGTGTTGTATGTCAGGCATGCAGTAATCATCATATAATCCTCACAAAATCTCTATTAATGGGCATACCATTATTATTTTTATCCCATTTTATCTAAGGAAATATAATATTAATATATTTAATAGCATTAAAATCATAATATAATCTTGCCTTTTCTCTGAAATATTAAACAAATCTTGTCATTATATATTATTTTGAAACATATTTTTTATATTCTGCAAAATAAATAGCCTATCATATTAAAATTGTGCTCTAATGTATTAAAGCATTCTCCTATGCTGGACATTTAGACTCTTTCTAATTGTCACCATTAAAAAATTTTTCAATGACTGTTCTTATATATAAGCCTTTGCCTTAATCTGTGATCATTAACTTAGAATAGATTCCTAGATGCGGGGGAAAAAATGGTTAAAGAGAATGAGCTTTTAAAAACTCAAGATACACGTGTTTTCTTCCAATTCACCTTGTATGTTTTTTTTTCTGCTTCAAAGTGACAGGTTTAGGTTTCAGGTATGTGTTGAGTAATTTACTCAGAGTTGTTTTATTGCTTTTTCTGGCTTTTGCCTTAGAATGACATTTCTATTACTATCACTACCATTACCACTAGAAGCTAAGATTTATCAAATACTCACTGCGGGGCTGAGTTCAGCAATTTGGATGCACTATCCCATTTAAACTCTACAACAAGCTCTGGGGCCAGTGTGGCTGTTAATCCCATTTGGTCCATGACGTACAAATGTTAACAATAAAGCTAGTAATTGAAGCCCTGTTCCCTTTGTTATCAAAAGATGTGATCTTGACCACTCAACCAGCTACCTTTTAGTAGAGGAATCTCTCAAGTAGTGGTTACTTGAAGTAAAAAAATTATAAGGTCAGCATAACTATAACCCTTTTATCTGGATAGCACTTTCTTGGTCACAAAGCACATCCACATACATTAGTTTAATTGATCACTGAATCACTTCTGTCCATCGTTGGATAGATCCTTCTTTCCATCGTTGCCTGTTTGCAATAGGTCAAAGATCCAAACTCAAAGAAAACAAAAGCAAAGTAGTATTCCTAACGAATTTATGGGAAAAGTGTTACTCACAGGCAACTGGCAAAAGATGAGGACTTTGATTACAGCTTGACCTTTCAAACAGCAGTGTTGGGAAATCCCAGGGACTGAAAAACCATCTGACGCTGTTCATCTTCACAGCCATGGTGTTTGGGCATTCTGGTCTTGTTCAAAATAACAACCAAATCCATCCACTCACAAATCCCTCTAAGTGAAATCAACACAGGCTACAGCTGTATGACTATAATTCTACACTTTAAAATACTGTTCAGGTAAGGGAAAGGCTTACATTGTCTTTATCAAGACAATGTATAATTCTGATAGTGACATTCTAAGCAAAATGTGAAGTCACAAGAGTATCACAGGCATATTGGTATCTTCCCTTTCAAAGGTCTTCTCCCCGTTCCCCATGGAGACTGAGATCTGTGTGTTTTCTGTGGACAGAACCCACTTCTACAGATGTTGTGTGGTGGATAAAAGCATGGACTCTCACTCGGGAATCCTGGGCTCAAATCCTGGCTCTGCCACTAATAAGCTGTGTGCCTTTAAGGAAGTAATTAGGTCTTTATGCCCAGCATCTTCATCTGTGAAGTGGGGATTATAACAGTACAGATTTTGTAGGGTTATTGTGAGAATTAAGTGATTTAATCTATTGGAAAGCACACAGTAAGTGCTATTGTTATACCATTATTGTTATCCCCTCCTATGAACAGTCACTTTTCACATGACACAGTCCTACTCCTCCAGCTGTCAAGCGTGAGGATAGTTAACACACTGAAATCCTGCTGAACTTACAAAAACCAATTGCTTTGGCACATTACCCCTGGGTGATTTCCGTCTGGGGAGAGGACTACTGAATACTGAAAAGCTGAAATACAAAGAAATTAAACTCTCAAGATAAAATTTCAGGAGATATATATATGGCGGGGGAGATAGATAGATAGGTAGATAGATAGATAGATTTAAAAAAAAAACAGGTTTTTAAGGTTTCTTGAAGCGCACTTCAGATTTTAGAAGTTCAAGCTAGAAGGAGCTTTGAAAATCCACAGTCCATTATTCTCATTTTACATGTAGAAAAGATGAACCCCAAAGAGATGAAGTCACCCCCAAATAACCCAGTATGCTGTGACTATAATCCAGTTTCCTGACTCTCAGTCTAGTTCTCTTTCCACCATACCATGTGATTCTTTCTCATATCCACAAACAATTTATAGAACATTGTTGAAAAACTGTATAAAGATGTAAGCTGCAAAACAATGCATTACCTCTTTTAAAAATATGCTGGAAGTAGCATAAAGATAGCTTTGATCTTGGCACTCTCCCCCTCAAATATCTCCATTCCCAAAACAAGAAGTCTAAAATTCCTAAGCCACACACCTCTCCCTCTGCCCTCCTAGGACTGTTGCAGCCTTGACCCTCTCACTTGAGGATGGTCCAGCCTAACCTGCACTCTGTCCATTCTTTCCATGGTCCCTCCTCACACGTGTTGCCATGACCTGCCTCTCTTCTCTTTGTTTATTCTTGGAATATCCCCCTCCCAACTCCGAGTACTGCCTGTTGGAATCTTGTTAATATTTTGAGATAATCTCTGCCCCCTCCCAATAGAGTCATTCTCTTGCTCTTTATACGTAAATAAAATTTGCTTGTTTTCCAGTAGAGAATTTTCTCCTAATCCCACATCTTATTGCTATTTGTGTACATTATCCTATCTCGCCCGCTATACTGAAAGCTTGTTCGCAGCTAAATCATACCTGGTTCATTTTTGTATCCTTCCTAGCAATCAACATCTCTTTTTAAAGTGTTTACTGAACTGAATAAGGAAAGCACATTCTGTGTGCCTGGTTCTTTAGACGATCTACAGGGAAACTTTCCTAATAGTGTCTCTATTCTAAAACATCTTTGCTTTTCTCTAACTTATGATTTGAATGTCGGTCATAGGCTATGCTTTTCAAGTACACATATCTCCTACAGTAAGATAATGTTCATGTTCATTCTTGTGAGTTGCTTCAGCAGCCAGCAGACTGAGAAGCCCCCAAGAGTGAACCCACTGCCAGCTAATTCAACCAGGCATGGCAATAGCGTATAGACCTATTTTGTATGTATTAAGATATGCTCAGACTTCATCTGGGAAGAACAGAAATGTTCTCCTGTTTTGCTCTTGAGCTAATAATTTCCCTTGGCTCTACATACGATCTCATGTTCTTTAAATAATTCTTATATTTGGTAAAGAAAAGGGTTCATTAGCTGAAAAGCCGAATGAGAGGAATACATAATTTACATGAGTGAGAATACAAATAATCAGCAAACAAATTAAGAAAATGATCATCTTCCCTAGGAAGAAACCCCTGATTAAATTAATATGAAAGTGTCGTTTTAAGCCTGTAAAATTAACAAGAACATTTCTAATAATTAAATCTGTTGTTGGCACAGACATGAGAACAGCAGTTCCCATATACACGGCTAGTGGCAGAGTAAAATTGGTAGAATCCTTCTAAAATGAGAATGGCAAAAAAAAGAACTATAAAAATGTTCTAACCCTCAGACCCAATAAATCTATTTTTGTGAATATGTACTCTAAAAATAATAGAATTGAAGGAAAACTAGCATATGTACAGCAGCAGTATTCACTGCAGCATTACAAAGAATAAAATAAAACCAGGAAGCAATCTAAATATGCAACAATAAGGCAATGATTTAGTAAATCGCAATAGATCATCGTGATGGAACTTCGTACTGTTAAATTACTGTAACTATAAAGAAATGCAGAAAATGTTTATGGTATACAGTTAAACGAGAAATGCAAAATACAAAATGCTACATACACTATGATTGCAACAGTGTAAAATATACATATGTAGTGAAGATCTGGAGAGCAATATATAAAAATGAAAACAGTTGCCCAGTAGCTGTGTTCCAGCACCAAGCTAATAAGGGATTTACTTTTTAAATGTATAAATCCTCAAAACTTCTTAAAAATCAGGAATTTTTACTACCCAGGCTACTTTTACACCAGCCATGTGCTCACAAACCCGTATGATTTCTCCCTGATTTTCCACCATTACCTTATTAGCTAAGCTAATATGCTTATTGGGACCTGTATGTAACTTACTCCATTGAAAGTAAGTGTAAGTAAGTCACAGCCTTGCCTGGTCCCTGCAAACTCATAAGCTCTTACATCTTCAACATTTTGCTCAAACTCATCTCTAAGAAGCTCTCCTTCAGTGATTCTCACAGACTCCTTTATTCACTATTGGCTCAATAACTAATTATTTCTAGTAGTTAATGCATCACGTGCTAAGCATGATACAATTGTTAGATTATATGTGTTTTTGTCTTTCTAAACAAATTTCAACTTCTCAAAAGACCAGTCATCTTTTTTTTTTTTTAATTTTCTTTCATCATTTCCAATTAAGACCAGTACAAAGGTTTTCACACAGGGAATACTCAGTAAATTTGCTCAATGGACTGAATGCTGAATTTTCTAACTTCAGAATTTCTAGTCCGTTTGCTTGTAAATACAACCACCAATAAGTGTTTTCCAAGGCACTAAATGTGTCTACATTTGGCTTCTATTTCTGCTTCTCAGTTTTTATTTGCTGCCAAAATTTATTAATTACTGACATAACGGTGATAACAAGGAGTGATAGTTCAAATGAATCTGTTTTTACGATGCATCACGTATATGGTTTCATGCACTGTTCAACTAATACTCTAGATAGACTCCATGGATTTTAACTTTATGTTGAAAGCAGAGCAACAAGTGTGTCTCAGCTTCATGAATGTGGATTATAATTTTCTCTATGAACTACCTTAAAGGATGTATAACAAACAGGCAAAAACTGGTAAAGAACAAAAATGACAAAGATCATTACCAATCTAAAGGGCAAGAGAACATGGAAACCTAAATATATAGTCTGGTTAGAATATGATTTCAGCTGGTGGACAATAACACAGATATGTTTGAAATAAACTAAAAAATAAGTGAGATAAGTAACTTACAGCACGTGTACTAATACAAAATTAAGCCTAACTGAAATAAATAATAGCACTAGAATCTAAGAAATGTGTTAAAGTTATGAAATCAGGCAGTAGAGGTTTACTGAAAATCATAAATTCAGTAAGTTGATGAAGGAAAATTCCACTGATTCATAATTAAGAAAGCCACTCTGTTTTGACTTTTGTTGAAACTCTTTCTAAAATACTAGTAGCATTTACCATCTTAGTAAATACAGTCAGTGAGGTTCAGTTTGTGGTTGATGATTTAAGATCTTGAAGATATACAGGTCATTATTTTGTGTGATAAGTAGATATTAGTTTTTAAAATACTGGTATCTGGGCCCACCCTGATCCTTCCGAATTAAATATGGTATTTTTTCCCATGTATGTTTAATTACTTACGACTTTATATTCATTCATTCAATTGTCCAACCAATGCTTACTGAGTGTCATTTATGGCCCAGGCAGTGTGTTAAGGTTACCGCAACCAATGACTCAGCCTCTATTCCCTATTCCCATGAAGCTTAGAGTCTAGAACGGGAAACAGAAATTAAGCAACATATATAAAAACAATCAATCACACTACTGATACACGATAGGAAGGGAAAATACAGGGAGTGGTGAGAATATATAACAAAAGGTAGAAATCTCATCTCAGAAGACAAAGGAGGCATCCTTGGAGAAGTGAGAATTTAAGGTAAATGAGTAGGGGCTAGCCAGAAAAATGGGAGACAGAAGGACATTCCTGGAAACAGAAAGAGCAAACAGGAGAACTCTGAGATGGAGAGGATCTTGGCATGTGTGAGGCACTGTTAGAACCAAGAGCAGTGTGGCTGGCATGACTAATACAAAGAGAGGGAAGCAGGATGAGGCTGGAAACTACAGAGGGGCAGGAGGCGTGGGGCCCAAGAGTCCAGATGAAGAATTTGTGCTTTTATCCAAGAACAAGGGCGACCATTAATTAGCCAGGTAGGTGCTTGTCTCTAAATATTAGACAGTCCCAAGATAATCCCAGTCCCAAGATCTTGGGGAGCACCTGATGCCCAGCGCTCAATGCTTGTTGGATGACTGACTAAAAGAATGAATGACCCCCTCATCTCTCCATCCAAAGAATAAAGAGATTCTGAATTACTGAGGACTCTGATTTAATGGAGAGAGGAGAGGAAAGATTCCAGCCACTACTTTTTACTACCTATTTAAAAATATATACATTGCAACTGACGTCCAAAGGAGCATATTAAGAGGCTCCCATGCAAGTGAACTATTCCATAATCAAAGCAACCGTCTGGCCAGGGCAGGATTCCAATGAAATCTCCCTGGAAAACTATCAGGTCACCAGCAAATGTTTTGAGGTTACAGAGTCAACCAACAAGGCTTCAAAAGGATCTGAAACAGGGTGTCAGCTTAACAACACAAAAAAACGTCTAGAAGAAAAGTGTTCGTGTCCAACAGTGTCCGGGGAGTGTGATGAGATGTGATGAGATTTAGGGCTTTGACTAGGACCTGCTCACAGGGTGTTCTGATCACTTTTGTTTCTATTCTCTACCTGGCCTTTTGCTCTCAGTTGAATTCAGGTATGCGCAGACCTTTTCAAGTACGCAAACAAAAATCTCTTGCAGTTTCAAACACGGTGCCCTCTCCTTTGCAGTCCACTTGGTAGTTTGCCTTTCTTTCTTTACTTTTTGAATATGAGCTTTGATCATCTCACTCCCCTGCTCCACCTTCAGTAGCTCAGCATTGCCAGGAGAATAAAATAAAAACTTCTAAGCTTGTCACATAATGTCTGTACCTTCCACCTGCCCAACGTGCTTGCCTAACCTCTTCTCACTCCCCCTCCACATACTCACTGTGATCAAGCCATTGTTTTGCTTATTCGATGCAATGACAAAGACAACCATTTTCATATATTCTTTTTTCCTTCCTTCTGTTCTCCCTCTCATTTTCTTTTTAATCTTACCATCAATTATCTCTATAACTTAACATCAAGAAACCTAAAGACACAGGAGTCATAGGAGTCTAAAAACACCTTCCAGGTCTCTCATTGAAAGTGTTATTTTCTTGCACAAAGTACAACTGTGATGATGCCTGGTTTGTTCCCAGAATGGCTGCACAACTAAAACCACAGATATGGTACTCCATAAAGATAATTATTTAACTTTATGCAATTAAAGACATCCTGGGAGAACCAGTTAAAAAGGTAGATTTCTGAGCTCGCTCCCAAATATTGTGATGAAACAGTGTGGCAAAGCCTGGGAATCGGATGCATAATTAGCATTACACCTGTTGTGATTTAAATGGTCCAAAGATGATACTTCGAGAAACACTGGTCTGCAGTGTTGAGTGGGCACCCTGTGTTTCAAACAGACTCCTCTTCTAATTAATTATATTTCTCTATGGACACGCTGAAGGCAGAATTCAGCTGCATAACTGTTTTCGGTGACTGGAAATTTTTTGAGGAAATTAAGAAGTGATAATAACTTTAGAGTATAGCTCTATGGTGGTTTACTTGGTTTTACATGGTCTGAGGATGCTCGTCTCCAGCATAATGTCTTCAATAAGAAATTATCATGGGCACGTCAGACTGACCTTGGAGCAGCTCTGAACAAGAGACCATGGATCAGTACTTCTTTCTTGGCCCAGTTTATACTCTAAAGAACAAGCTTCTTCATAAGAATCCAGGTTAATTCCACAAATATCTTTTAAGTGTCTTCCAATAGCCAGGCAAGGAACTGGGTGCTAGTTTTAAAATCTCAACTTCAGAGCTTCCCGGACGGCGCAGGGGTTGAGAGTCCGCCTGCCCGTGCAGGGTACACGGGTTCGATCCCTGGTCCAGGAAGATCCCACATGCCATGGAGCAGCTAAGCCCGTGCGCCGCAACTACTGAGCCTGCGCTCTAGAGCCCGCGAGCCACAACTACTGAGCCCACACGCCTAGAGGCTGTGCTCCGCAACAAGAGAAGCCACGACAGTGAGAAGCCCAGGCACCACAACAAAGAGTGGCCTCCGCTCGCTGCAACTAGGGGAAGCCCACACACAGCAACAAAGACCCAACACAGCCAAAAATAAAAACAAATAAATAAATTTAAGAAAAAAAAAAACATGGTTTTTGTTCCGTGAAATAGACACCTCTATGCCATACTTTTACATATGATGATTACATCCAGCAGCAGTTACATGACAAACAGGAAAGAGCATTTTTGGAAAACATGATTTATTGGTAGTTTCTTGGTACCTGTAATCTAGCATTGAATGGAGTTTATCAGTGAAAAGCAGACATTAAAGGAAAATTACTCAGAGAAAACCTCTCTGCCCCATAAAATCACAATTGATATTTTTAAGCCAAATCTTTTTATCTACTCTTTACTGCAAATGTTTTCAGACATCTACTTTTCATCGGGTTAATGCTTCCCCACGAAACATTTCTGATGGATTTTATCGATATTTGGTTCTTCATTTCATTTCTATTTAACTCAGGAAGGTTAACTGTAACTGTATTAAAGGCAACTGACATAATTGATACAACAGTCAAAGGAAGATACCTAGGCTACTATGAAATAAATAAATAAATATAAAATAAAATGCCTTCTATAACCCTTTAAGCTTTTCTAAAAAACGAACTTGGCGCTTGGAAGAAGGAGGAAAACAGCACTGAAACAGCACATACAACCATCTAAAAGCGGAGTATCTTGCAAAGCTTCTGCTTTACTTTTGTGTTGTTTTTTTTTTATAAATTTACTTATTTATTTTTGGCTGTGTTGGGTCTTTGTTGCGGCGAGCAGGGGCTACTCTTCGTTGCAGTGCACACGCTTCTCGTTGCGGTGGCTTCTCTTGTTGCAGAGCACGGGCTCTAGGTGCACGGGTTTCAGCAGTTGAGGCACACGGGCTCAGTAGTTTTGGCGCACAGGCTTAGATGCTCTGTGGCATCTTCCTGGGACCCGTGTCCCCTGCATTGGCAGGCGGATTCTTAACCACTGTGCCACCAGGGAATCCCACTTCTGCTTTACTTTTAAAGAGAAAGACAAAAGCCCAAACTATTAAAAGGTATGTAAATATTTGCTTCTGCATAGGAACAATGTAACTTGAGGAAAGACCACCTGATTAAAAAAAAAAGGAATAAAAGTACAGGAACACAAGGTTTAGTTAAAGCAACAACATTAAAATTTATAATGGTTATTTTACTGGAGACTGTATAATCTTAAATTAACATCCCCATCTTCTTTAGTGACAATAAAAACATCAAAGCATATGCATTCTTTAATTACACCTAAGGAAAGTAATAACTGTGGATAAATAATTGTTATGGCAATAAATGACCAATATTTAAGCCAATGTGAAAGAAAAAGATGAGAAGAGAATTTTAGCACTAAACAAGGAGGCCCATTTTACGATACCCTTTGATTTTACACAGGAGCCAACCGAGGCTCAAAGATGCCCATTGGGGCATCCCTGATGGCGCAGTGGTTGAAAGTCCGCCTGCCGATGCAGGGGACACGGGTTCGTGCCCCGGTCTGGGAGGATCCCACATGCCGCAGAGCGGCTGGGCCCGTGAGCCATGGCCGCTGAGCCTGCGTGTCCAGAGCCTGTGCTCTGCAAGGGGAGAGGCCACAACAGTGAGAGGCCTGCATACCATTAAAAAAAAGATGCCCATTAACTTGCCAGGATCACACATTCCAGAAAGTCTTCCCTCAGATGACTATTACTGAGTGATATTTTCATTTATAAAGTCTTCAGGAATTAAAGATAATGCTTTCATGAAATAACCGTCAATATATGCTGCCATGTTTATGCACACTTGATGTTTCTTCAGGGCCCAAGATTTTCATTCATTTCTTCAGTCCCTCGTTGAACTCTCCACAGCATGCTTATCCCTGTTGGAGATGCTGGGCCCTTTTCTCCATCCTCCTCCTTCCTTGCTTCTCGTCACTTTTTTTCCTCCTTGCCTCCATTTCGCTGTTTGCTCTCACTCCTCACTCTCTTTGTTTCTCCTTGTCTGTCAACCTAGAACTGATGATATACATGCAGGCATTGGGAAGATGAGAAAATCAGCAAGTTTGTTCAGTTACTCCAAGAATCAGTGATATTACGACCCTTGCCGAAAATGACTGCTGATAAACCTCAAAGTTTAGCCAGGGATATCTCCAAACCGACTAGTTTCCTTATTAACCCATTATACTGATGATCTCTTGGTTCATCTTAATAATTTTAAGCCCACAACCAGGATAGGTTCTGTCCTTTTCCTGTTAGAGTTAATGGTGTGCTATAAACTAAATGATTGTGTTCCCCCAAAATTCAAATGTTGAACTTAATCCCTGATGTGATGGTATTAGGAGGTGGGACCTTTTGGAGGTGATTAGGTAGGTGATGAAGGTGGAGCCCTCATGAATGGGATTAGTGCCCTTGTAAAAGAGATCCCAGAGGGCTCCCTCATCCCTTCTGCCACATGAGGACACAGCGAGAAGACAGCTATCTGTGAACCAGTAGCAGGCCCTCACAGACACCGACTAGGCCAGCACCTTGATCTTTAAGTTCACAGCCTCCAGGACTGTGTGAAATAAATGTCTGTTGCTTGTAAGTCATCCACTCTATACTACTTTGTTATAGCAGCCTCAACAGCCTAAAATACAGTGACATGGAGAAAAATGCTTCAACATGGTTTTTCTCTTTTATTTCTTAGTGTAACCACTCTCATCCCAAAATGTGTCACATCATTTCTGGCGCCAGTCTACACATTTATTGAGAATGGCAGAGACCCTACACCCTACCTCCTAGCCTTGTGCCTGGCTGGCTCTCAGAAACAGTTCAGAGACTTGAAGGTAATTGGCCAATTACCAGCTATACTGAGTAGCTCAGTTCTCCTTACAAGGTACTTAAGAGGTGTTCAGCCCACACAAGACACCTGACTGGCAGTAGCTAATGTAATAAAAACCTGTAATGACCTAGTATATAAAGAAATTTAGAAGTAGAAGGTTTCGGGGTTGGTGAAGTTGGCTCTATGATGCCGTCAAGGACCCTGATCTGTCTCAATAACTGTGTGACTTTAGCAAATACATTACTTCTCCTACCCTCCAGTTTCTTACATGAACAAGAATAGCACTGGAAAACACTCAGTAAAGTTTTCTATCATAATTACTGTTTTAAACACTACTATTTTGTGAAAGATTTTACTTGCTCGAGTTCTAACAAAATCAAAATGATAACCCATTGGCTAGATAATCTCTAATGTTTCTTTCATTTGTCAAGTAGATGTCACTGTTTTTATCTATTTCTCACAAACAGGACAGATTGCCCAGCATCATCCAATCTCCACTGGATTTTCTTAAACAGGAAGAAAATACAGGAGAGAGAATCGCTTGGTAGCTACCATATGAAGACTGCAGATTCTTCCCAACGGCAGGGAGTGTCGGTGCCTCCGTCTGCCTGCCATCGTTAGCCTTCCTCTCCACTCTACCAATAGGGATGGGTGCAAAGTTTGAATGAGAACAAAATGCAACCAGATTGATTCACTGTCCAACACCTGCTTATGTTATACGAGCACCTTTTAAAATAGCATTCTGGTGGGTGTTGCTTTCCAATGGTCAGAAGTAACAGGATTTGGAAATAAATGAAAATTTTTTAAATGCCAAAAACAAGGCAATAAAAAAGGATAAATCACAGAGTCAAGATTCCAACTGTTAGTTCTTGCTCTGAGTAGAAAATACTGAAGCCCACAGAATATGTGGCCTGATTGTAAACAAGTCAGGGAGATGAAATTACAAAGGCAAGACACAGCCCTCAGAACTCCTAAAAGAGGTCTCAAGTGCCAAAGGCAGGTTCATTTCATCGAAATATGAGTTTTTATCAGGTTGCTGACCTAACAATTTCAATTAATATATTCCAAAGAGCCAACTTATTACTGCTACTATAAGGTACTATTTTGTCTCTTATAATAAATGCAGTTTCCTTTCCTAATTACCTATCTTTGACACATGACACCCTCTCTACTTCACCCCCAAGATAAGCCTAACAGGAAGAAAATAAGACTATCCTCTTTCCATTAAAAGGGTCTCTTGGAGTGGCATGTGGTATTCTATATGTTCAGAAATAACACCTTCCACTGTAAACAAAAATAGTAAACAAATAGACAAGAACCCGTTCCCCCTAAGAATACACCAAATGGTTTGTATCATAAAACAATAGAAACTTTCTTTTGCACAAAAATATTTGACATGACCAAGACACAGTTTATAGACTGCACTAGGAAAAATAATCTAAGAGATCTGGGACGGAGAGTTTTCTAAGATTTATGGACTGATCTCAAGCAATGAATCATAGTTCTGTCAAAAGAAACACAATTCTCCGCCAGTTTGGCATTTGGGGTTTGTTTTAATTTTTACACACACAGCCTGTTGGCCGGCCCAACATTCAAGCATGTCAACCACAAACTGACGCATTCAAATGCAAGTGAATCCCAATTATTTTTTCTAGAAAACTCATAGAAAAACATACTGGAGATGGCCCCTGCCTTCAAGGACCTTACACTCTTACTGTAGAAATAAAAACCAACTAAAGGAAACAATGATCCCCAACACAATTTCTTGTGTACTGATATATACAGTACATGTTTTACTTTACAAGGACTTAAATGGACAAGATAGAATAAAATTAAAAGAGCTAAACCACCAGGACCAGTGGGCTAGTGATAGGAATTCAGTCAGGGAAGACTGCTCTTCATTCCAATAAACCTTTAAGTCTCAGAAAAAAGAAACATCTCCAGGGACATTTCTTTCCTACACTTAAAATAACCTTCAAAAACCAACCATTGTTATTTGTGTATAGAATGTATCTATGTACTATGCATATGTTATTATTTATCCATCCACTTGCTCATTCACTGCTGCAGTTTGAATCCTGACACAGCCTGTGCCCTAGAGGTTAATCTAGCCCTGAATATTCAGAACCTCAATTTATAAACCCTTCTGCACTAATTATTCTATGTTCTGAATTACAGGAGCCTGTTTAAATGAACCAATCACACGACCTATAAGTCACACAACAGCAAAATGTTTTCTAAAAGAGGCACTGACCTAAAAACCACAGGGTTTGTATTTCTTCATTACTGTTTTTTCTGATTCAAGATGTGTATAGCAAGCAATTGTAATCATTACTCCCCAATACTCTGCTCATGAAAAGAGCTAACATTTTTCTTACTATACCCAAACATCATGACACATAAATACATGTATATCACATGTACATATATTCAAATTCACCATGATGATATATAATAAATGAAGATAAAAATCATATTCTTACCTTCCCTGTCTCAATATAGCAATACACATAAAAGTAGGAACACAATATTTTCTGGCACTGTTAATTCAACAAGTCTACACATAAAAATCTAAACTCTAGAAAACAGTCCTATTTCCAATAAAATAGTAAAGTGTAGACTATGAAGTTTTTAAAAAGTTATGTAAATATCTTAAAGTCTGTCACTCCAAGGATGTGTTTGTCAGTATATCCAGTCAAGACATCAATGGAAAGATCCGATTTGTTTAAGCATTGCTGAAGAGCTATGCTGGTCCCCATCTCCACCGTCACAGCCTGTGATCAAGCAAGCACCATCTGCCTGGCATAGCCACGGCACCAGCCCCGATATGGTCTGCTTCCCATTGCTCCCCAACCTGGTTTGTTTCCCACCTGGCACAATGCGCTGGAGAACACCCCACTTCAGGTTTGCCTTCCAAAATAACAAAACCAATCCTGTCACTCTCCTTTGGCAAAAATCCCTACCCGCTTTCTGCTGCTTACAGGAGAGTTTGCACTCCACAGATGGTATTTGAAGTTCTTTGATATCTGGTCCCACACTCATCGCTCATTCTTGCCGGCAACATCCTCCGGGCCCCTGCTGCCACCCTAAGTGCCTCACTCCCCGATACAAAACCCCTGTGGCTTTCGCAGACCATCTCCTCTACATCAGAGGTTCTCAACCAGAGGCTCTTTTGTTCCGCAGAGACAATTTCGCAATGGCTGGAGCCATTTTTGTTTGTCACAAATGAGGGTTGTGATGCTAGGTATGGCCCCAAGTGGGGAGGGGGCAGGGATGTCGTTCAACATTCTACAGTACATAGGAGAGCCCCCCACGGTAAAGAATTATCTGACCAAAATACCTATATATTGTTAAAATATGATCTAGCCCCCAATACTGCCCAACTTGAAAAAGCCCACTCTACCTGGAATGCTGGCTCTCCATCTGGCCCACTCCCCTACCCCTCAAGGTCCAGCTCAGAAGTTTCCTCTTCCTTAAAACAGCTCCTGATTTTCCAGGCTGTCAGTCACTCCCTCACTTTCTTCCTCCCACATTCTCTTCAGGTTATATTCCAACCTATACGCATGACACGTATCTATCTAAGTGTTTGCATCTTCCCTAGACTGTGAACTCCAACGTGCCAAGTCATCTTCTTCTTTCTGTCCCTTGATTTACCCACTGTAGATACTTCATAAATGTTAAATGACTGTACATCCTTTGTCACAATTTTCTATTTTTCCCTCCAGACCTGCACTGTTCAATTCAGTAGCCACTATTCATGTATGGTATTTAAATCAAAATTGTAATTAATTAAAAATCAAATAAAATTGAAAACCCTGTTCTTTATTTGCACCACCACATTGCAAGAGCTCAAGAGACATGTGGGGCTAATGGCTACTCTACTGAAGAGCGCAGGAAGTTCTACGGGGCAGCATAGCATCTAGACTATAAACTCCATGCGAGTTAAGGGTCCTATCTGTGTTCATATGCATGCCTGGTACACAGTGGCTGTTCCATACACCTTTGTGTCAATGAACGAAGGTACAGAGATCCAGGGTGTGCTAACTTCGATTTAGTCTATTGGTATGAGAAATAAAAGCACAGCTAAGACAGAGACTATCAGAAAAGTCCTGCTTTGCTATTGGTCAGCACAGAGGGCTCTCAGTCATGAGTACGTTCAGAGTGAGTAATAATAAACTCCAGCACATCAGGAGAAATAGCAGGGTCCTATGTCAGGAATTAACATTCCAGAGACCAAGGGAGAGTTGTACAGCCTGGGTCTATCCTGAATGGCTTCCTGGAACTGCTGAGGCCTGAGCACCAGCAACTGTAGCAAGAAAGGCACACAGATGATACAATTATAATGCGTAACACAGAACCCAACGGGAAGATTCAAACCCGGAGAGACAAGGCGGGCGTAGGAACTGGAACAAGGAAGCCTCAGTACATACTACCTAGGGACATGGGTTTAAAAGTAAGACAGATTTGGGTTCCTGTTCCTCCTCTGTCACTTTCTAATAGGGTAATTTGGGCAGGTTAGTTGACCCCCTTGAGCTTCAGTTTCCTTATCTACAAAATGTAAACAACAGTATTATCCTCCTCACTATTTTACTATAGTAAAATAAATGAGATAACGTTTTACACATTCAACACAGAGACTGATACATAACAGGCACAGAAAAAATACTGCTATTTTCATAATTATCAAAGGTATTACAAAATCTTAAGGAGAGCAGAGACCAAGACGTTAAGTCCAACCTCAACCCTATCTTC
The DNA here is from genome assembly GCF_963924675.1 of Phocoena phocoena. Classification (NCBI taxonomy): domain Eukaryota; kingdom Metazoa; phylum Chordata; class Mammalia; order Artiodactyla; family Phocoenidae; genus Phocoena; species Phocoena phocoena. Next base: position 132,224,869 of record NC_089221.1, on the reverse strand, counting down.
TGTTCTCACTGAGTTTGTTATACTCCCTACAATATCCCTGACAAGGCTCATCCAGCCTCTACCATGAACTTACTGCTTCTAAAGGCAGCTCTTTCCATTTCAGATGACTGTGTAACAAAAAATCACCATGCTTCTCCAGGGGGCATTACTGGCATTTGGATGCGGTAGTTCTTTACTGTATTGGGCCACCTCACGCATTACAGGACATGGAGCATCTGTCTCTAGCCCCCTAAATACCAGTAGCACATACAATCCCCAATCACTATGGAAACAAACAAATAAACAAATGCCCTCAAATATTTCCCATGTTCCCTGTAGGGGCAGTACCATCACCGGATAAAAACCATTGCCCAAACTAAAATATTCCTCCTGGATTTGAGCTTGAGAAAGAGTAAAGAGGGATGTTCAGAGATGAGGGCAATTTCAAGAGTTCCATGAGCTGTATGGTAGAGTTTGCCTGCTAGCTCTCATATCCATTTCCCATTCCGTCCTTCCTCTGCTCTGCATCTCAGGGAATTACATCTCCCAGGATCCTTTGCCAACTGCCTTCTAGGTGGGTTCATCCAGTAAGAGGCACTAGAATATGCAAGAAGGGGAGAAGTCAGAGTATTTATTCCTCTCTTATTCTGCCTTGTGCAACATCTCCTCTCTGGCAGAGGCACATGTCCTTCATGGTCCAAGAGCCCTTTTCTCCATAGTCCCAACTCCTGCCAGGACAGCCCTGCTCATGGTCTCATAGCTGTCTGATGACTCTGGCCTCTGGGCTTTGATGATACCCCCTCCTCATGTTGTCTCTCCCAGCTTCCTATTAATCCCTGGGTGATCTCATGCCCCCAGCTGCTCTGTTAGCTTTTTCATCCCCTATGTAATGAATTTTCTGTATCATTAAATCCCTTCTGTTAAAATATATTGAACAGTTTCTGTTTTCATGATTGGACACTGACAAACACAAACTGGGAGATGATGCTTTTTCCTATCTTCATCTTGGATGAATGACTGAAAAGAGGAGCTAGAAGAAGGGATTGTTTTTTCACTGCTGGTAGAAGCTTAAGTCACCTAATGTAGTGACTTTTGAGGAAACATGAACTGTTTCATCTTTCCTTTCCTAGGGATGTAAGGTTAGAAGAAACTGCCAAAGCTGAAACTACCTTTTCCCCAATGGACATGCTTTCCTTCATGGAAAAATACACCATTCACCCAAAGGAGACTAATTTTCCTTAGAAAGAAAACATTGACGAGCAATAGAGATGCAGGCTGGACTTCAAAGGGCCAGCATGTTGACGTCTTTTCCCCATCTTTGCTATAATTCTAGAAATACAGGGTGGAAAAAAAGGAGACTGATTCCAAAATGTGGCTGAAGTCCATCTCAAATAGTTGCTAAAAGATTCTCCAACTTCTGACTGGAATTACTTAGATACAGTACTAATAGCCCTGGTTTAAAGTATAGAAGTTATTAAAATACATACAAAGATAGATGAGAGAGAGAGCAAAACACACACACACACACACACACACACACACACACATAAAGAAAATACCTAAACTACAGATACGTAAAGCATATGTGTCAGTGTGATTCTGCTTATCTTCTGAGACATTTTTACTTTCTCGTTTTCTCTGTATACTCACTTAGCCAGCTATAATGATACGGTCTTAGGAATACTCTGGTTGCTAACAATAGAAACTCACTCAAACTAACTTAAGTACACAGGAGCTAGGCAGAATTTGTTACTAATCTCAAAGCAAACTCATAAATCCCAAGAAGAGAAAATTCGGTCAAACCTAAGGAGACAGACTGAAAGTAGAAACTAGAAATCCGTCAGGAACCAAGGAAATCCTCTCCCTACATCACTCTCTCTCAATCTCAGATTTACCTGCTCTCATCTCTGTGCCAATGGGCTTCTTCTGACTTCTCTTCACAGAGGGCTGAGATGGCTGGCTACCCACAATAGCATCCTTAGCATCTATATTAGCCTGCCCTCGGTTCAAGCGGCCTACTGGGACTGAAAAGAGTCTCTAAGTTCTCAATTCTGAGCAAAGGTCTTCCATCTAACCCAGTCAGGGTCAACCATCTACACCTGACCCCATCAGCTGTACCTGGGGAAACAAGAACAGACAGTACAAGCAGGACTGCCTACACAGCCTTATTGGCAAAGCAGTTCTAAGAAACAAGGCTGGGAGAAGGGAGAGTAGTGGGCAAGGTAGATGCCCCTACCTTGGAGTGTAAAAACTCCAAAAGGGCATTATTGCAGTCATTCTAATCTTCCAGGCACAGAGGGGTTGAATCACCTGTCCAGTATCTCACAGATGATTAAGGTCAGAAACATGACTTGAATCCAAGTCTCCAGAATTCTTTCTCCTTAATTCTAAGTTAGCACCTATATAATGGAATATATGACTGGCAGAATGTGGTAAATCATAGCTTATTAAATATTATTATTACTACTATTATTATTATAAAGGAACTTAGAAAGTGTTCCAAAAACACAACCTATATACTATTTGTCTTCCTACATCCGTTCATCCATCTATCTACCTCTCTAAGCCGGCAGCTGCCATCAAAAGTCTAGTAAGACTCAGAATTAATGAAATCCCTACAGAGACAACTTGAAACAAATTCTGTGCAAGGACCAGACAGCTTCAGAGCCCTATATAAAGCGTGGTGTTCCAGATCTATAGAATCCAGCAGAGTAGGCTGAGGGGAGTTCAACTTCATCCCTTTTGAGAATGCTGAGTCTCCCTGAGCTCTAAATGTCCAGGACAGGGCTACGTGAAGGTGATACGTCTCCTTTACTCTCATGGCTTGCAGCGTGAAGGGAAACTAGGCTGTAAAACAGCTTCTTACGATTGTGGTAAGAGAGATATAACAGCCTGTCCCTAAATCCCACACCCACAAAGTGAGAAATCTCTTTTTACCCCATACAGGATTTCTACAATTAAGAATATTCCAACAAGGAAACCTGAGTCCCAATGAGTCCAGAGAGAAAAATACCTTCCTTCCTGGGAAGCCAAGCAGCCAGAGAAGTGGGCCATGTAAACCTGCTCTCCTGGAACAGAGAGATGAGCACCTGAACGGCAAAATAAAAAAGGCACTTATAGAGATTCAAGTGCAATTCTCAAAAGACTTATGGAACTTAAACACATGATTTTTTGATCTATAAAATTCAGTAAAAGAATTAAAAATGAGAATGAGTTGATTGATGTAATTACAGTTAGTGACCTGGCGGATCAAGTATAGGAAGTATCTCAAATCATAAAACAAAAAGGAAACAAAAAAGCAAATGGAAAACACTAAGAGGCTTAGATGACAGACACAACATGATACAAAAGGAGAAAAAGGAACAGATGAAGTAATAGAAATTACGGCCTAGAAACCAAACTAGGAAAAAAATTAAAACAAACTTCACTGAACTGAGCAAAGATCTGAACATAAAAATTCAAAGTGCCCTTGAATTTTTCACTTTCAAAGAAAACCAAAATCAGACAGACATCAGACCTCTCACCTGCAATACTGGAAGCCAAAGTGTCTACAGACTACTTTCACATAAATTCTGCAACTCAAGAACCTTCTACCAGCGAAGGTAACCAATCAGGATCAAAGAGAGAAAATCCAGGACATGCAGTAACTGAGAAAGCATATCATACACATGCTTAATCTGAAAGAAACACTTGAAAAAATACTGCAAACAATGAATGAGCCCAAACTGAATTTTTTTTTAAATAAGAAAAGATAAACTAAATAGGATACAGCATTGAACAAGGAAACTTAACACAAGGCTCTCAGGGAATATGTAATAAGAATGCTAAGTAAGCACTTATAAAACTCAACTGGCACCTATAAAGGAGATTCTTTTTCTTAAACTACCCTCCAACACATAAATTTCTAAAAGTAAGGAGAAAACAAAGGTATTTGGAAAGTGTTATGTGTGGGTATGAAAGGCAGAAGGAGATGGGGAAATAAAATGAGCCAAAAGTTATTGTCCTTTGTGGGAAGTAAAAGGGAAGTAGAAAGAGAGAAATTCTATGGTTATAGTGATGAAAAAAAAAAAAAGCATTTTGGTTGGGATTGTTATATGTATTTGCTACCACAGAACGGTAGTCATGTATATTTGATTAACAGAGCAGAAGAAGGACTGGTGACTATTATTGGGATAAAAGAAATAAAATAGAACTTCTATCTTAGTAAGATAATTATTCAGATCTCAATTTTAATCCTTATAGTAGAAAAATCCTTATGAGACAGAAATGTAAATCGTGTTCTGCTTATTTGATATATAAAAATGGGGTACACTGATAGATATTTGGACAAAGAGAAAGGACTCTATTCCTTAGACCATATGAGGTATAAACTGCAATGATGACTTGTCCAGCAAATGAATGTAAGAAGTACCTTAATTTTAGCAGGTAAAGCAACAACAACTAAAAATCACTCAGGAAATCACTAAGAAAACACAAACCAATGTTTTAATACTTGCATGAGTATCTTCCCTAGATTTTCTTTACAAATCACTTAATAGGCATCTGGAATGAACATGTTTATCAGAGGTGTGCCTCAGCAATGGTTTATAAAGCCATGATGAAACAGTCTGTTTTCCCCTAGAAATTCCCAAGCAAGGATTGCAGAACGAAGATAAGGGACACAGGCAAAATATTCTCATTTCCTTTACTTTAAAGGTTTTGCTCTGAAAGCATCTGTTTCAAAAACACAGCCGTTTCTGGCATCCCCATGTCTGTCAGCTCCCACAAAGGCTAAGATCATTGATTAAAAGAGCACCAAAATGACGTGTGTCATTAGAAAAGAAAATTTTGCTAAGGAGGGCAATTTAGTAATATGTATTCTGATTGTGGAAGAGGCCCTACTGTAACCTGGTAAAAACAATTACAATACACACCATACAATGACCACTGTTTCAAAAAGACTGATATTAAAATTCATGCAAATTCTCCCTTATAAAGAGTATGATGGATGGTATTGGTTAGAAGGTAAATCTACTGTACTGAAGTTGGAGAAAGCATTAAGTAGTCTATCAAATCTTTTTGGTTAGAGGTTTCACAAAGGAAAATGTATAAACACATGGTTATGACATGTTTGGAAATATTTTTTGTCATTTTGTTCAAAATAAAATATCTTAAATCAGTAGAATTGGGTGAACATCAATACATTAGTTACAACAGGTGTCTTTCAGCGAGTTACTCAGGGGTACACTGGCATAATAAAAATGAAAAGACTCAATAATTTTGACATTCTTAGGACAACAAGAGAAAAGGAAGAACTTGAATGAAGTTTGGGAGGTGTATGGGCAGAGGAAAATGACTTAGAATATACAGAGAAGGGTTTAAGCAAAAAAAGATGCCTTGAAATTGTGACATACAGAACGCGTTGCCTTGGGTGCCTGCCTATGTTTTTCCAGACTTAGGAAAAACAAGGTAAATAAACAAGTTTGTGAACTCACATCGTTTACCCAGGCCTACCTGTCAGCCTCACTGCATGAAGAAAATCAGTAATCTCACTCACAGGATAGCTTTTTTGACTTCTCTTGTGTTGGTAATAATCGTGGCAACTCAGTGCCTGGAATAATCTATCTACATCTTGTCACTTGCCTATCTTGATGAGGTAGAAAAGAAAGACAACTCAAGTTTCACCAGATTTATCAAGGGTCTTAAAGATTTTCTAGCCCAAAACTTTCAATGGACAGATGGGGAACAAAGACTCTGAGATATTATGTATTTGCCTGTAAGGTAACAGGTAGTTGATGCCAAATTAGAACCTGGGTCTTCTGAATCCCAAACTAGCACACTTTCCACTGTTACACATTTATCATCAAAGGATCTTTAAATAGTAGAACTCAATTGAAGTACCACTCTGTATACTTCTGGCCACTTAAATAAAAATTTACTGAAATCCAGTAACAATTCTATGGGCCCTTTTTCTTTAAGATGATAGACAATTACAAATTAGTCTTGAGTAGTATGGTTATGTTTAAAATATGTAAAATGAAATAATTTTCATTATTCTAATAAAGATTGTTGTAAGGTTAAAACTCCTTTAGAATTATTCTATAACACAGCATAAGGTCTAGGTTCCTAATGTTATTAAAGTTCTTATAATCTCTGTGTTGAAGAATCATCAAATAAGGAGAGTACTGACTCTTTACCTTTTGTCTAGAAAAGGTTATGAATATTCATTATTTCTATCTTAAACGTTTAATAGAAATCATTGGTGAAGCCATATAAGTCTGGAATTTTCTATGTGGGAAGATTTTTAATAACAGATTCCGATTTTCTACTTCATCTTACTTTTTGTAGGTTCTGTTTTTCAATGAATTTGTACAATTCATTTTGCTTTTCAAATTGATTGATGTAATATGCTTTTATTATCTTTTTAATGTGTTTAGGATATGTAGTATTGTCTTCTTTTTATTCCTTGATATTGGTAATTTTTTCCTTGATCATTCTTGCTATTAATTTTATTAATCTCTGTAAAGAACCAACTTTATCTTCCCTTTAATCAACTGCATATCTTACCTTCATTATTTCCTTCTGCCTACTTTTTGGGGTTTAATTTATTATTCTTTTTCTAGTTTCTTGAGATGAAAGCTTGGTTAATTGAATTTAGGCTGTTATTCCTTTCTTATATATGAATTTAAGGCTATAAATGACCCTGTGTGTACTGCTGTAGCCAGATCCTTATACAAATTTTGATAAGTCGTTATCTTCACTAAAATTTATATCAAATATTTTTAATTACCAGTAAGATGTCTTCTTTGACACACAGGTTATTTAGAGTACATTGTTTAATTTCCAAGCAATTTGTGTTTTACCATTTATCTTTTGTGGTTTTTATTTCTACTTTAATTCTTCATAATCAGATAACATAATCTGAATGATTTAAATCTTTTGATATTTGATGAGACTTGCTCTATAAACCATCATATGGTCCATCTGATAACAATTCAAATGCACTTGGAAAAGTATGAGTTCAGTCATGGTTGGATGCAGTACTCTATTAACTTGGTGGTATTTCTTAAATATGTTGTTCAGGTTTTCAATATCCTTCTTGATTTGGGGATGCCTGTTCTATCAGCTAAGGAGAAGGTGTGTTCAAGTTGCTTGCTATGATTTTGATTTTGAATTTAAGTTTTTGGTTTTACAGTTTATTGCTTTAAAGATTTTAAAGAATGGTAACAGGTGCATTCAAATTTAGGACTGTAAATTCTTCTTTAAAATTATGTATTATTCCTATTTGAATACAGTTCTTGGTTTAGAATCTACTTTCCTGGTTATTGAAAAACTCTAGCTTTCTTTTTTTTTGAATTTTATTTTATTTTTATACAGAAGGTTCTTATTAGTCATCAATTTTATACACATCAGTGTATACATGTCAATCCCAATCGCCCAATTCATCACACCACCACACCCACTCCCCCAACACTTTCCCCCCTTGGTGCCCATATGTTTGTTCTCTACATCTGTGTCTCAATTTCTGCCCTGCAAACCAGTTCATCTGTACCATTTTTCTAGGTTCCACATATATGCATTAATATACGATAACTGTGCTTTTCTTTCTGACTTACTTCACTCTGTATGACAGTCTCTAGATCCATCCATGTCTCAACAAATGACCCAATTTCGTGCCTTTTTATGGCTGAGTAATATTCCGTTATACGTATGTACCACATCTTCTTTATCCATTCGTCTGTCGATGGGCATTTAGGTTGCTTCCATGACCTGGCTATTGTAAATAGTGCTGCAATGAACACTGGGGTGCATGTGTCTTTTTGAAGTATGGTTTTCTCTGGGTATATGCCCAGCACTGGGATTGCTGGATCATATGGTAATTCTATTTTTAGTTTTTTAAGGAACCTCCATACTGTTCTCCATAGTGGTTGTATCAATTTACATTCCCACAAACAGTGCAAGAGGGTTCCCTTTTCTCCACACCCTCTCCAGCATTTGTTGTTGTAGATTTTCTGACAATGCCCATTCTGACTGGTGTGAGGTGAGACTTCATTGTAGTTCTGATTTGCATTTCTCTAATAATTAGTGATGTTGAGCAGCATTTCATGTGTCTCTTGGTCATCTGTATGTCTTCTTTGGAGAAATGTCTATTTAGGTCTTCTGCCCATCTTTGGATTGGGTTTTTTTTTCATATTTAGCTTCATGAGCTGTTTATATATGTTGGAGATTAATCATTTGTCCATTGATTCGTTTGCAAATATTTTCTCCCATTCTGCGGGCTGTCTTTTCATCTTATTTATGGTTTCCGTTGCTGTGCAAAAGCTCTGAAGTTTCATTAGGTCCCATTTGTTTATTTTTGTTTTTATTTCCATTACTCTAGAAGGTGGATCAAAAAAGATCTTGCTATGATTTATGTCAAAGAGTGCTCTTCCTGTGTTTTCCTCTAAGAGTTTTATAGTGTCCGGTCTTACATTTAGGTCTCTAACCCATTTTGAGGTTATCTTTGTGTATAGTGCTAGAGAGTGTTCTAATTTCATTCTTTTACATGTAGCTGTCCAGTTTTCCCAGTACCACTTATTGAAGAGACTGTCTTTTCTCTATTATATATCCTTGCCTCCTTTGTCACAGATTAGTTGACCATAAGTGTGTGGGTTTATCTCTGGGCTTTCTATCTTGTTGCATTGATCTATGTTTCTGTTTTTGTGCCAATACCATACTACCTTGATTACTGTAGCTTTGTAGTATAATCTGAAATCAGGGAGTTTGATTCCTACAAGTCCGTTTTCTTCCCTCAAGACTGCTTTGGCTACTCGGGGTCTTTTGTGTCTCCATACAAATTTTAAGATTTTTTGTTCTAGTTCTGTAAAACATGCCATTTGTAATTTGATAGGGATGGCATTGAATCTGTAGATTGCTTTGGTTAGTAGAGTCATTTTCACAATATTGATTCTTCCAATCCAAGAACATGGTATATCTCTCCAGCTGTTGGTATCATCTTTAAATTCTTTCTTCAGTGTCTTATAGTTTTCTGCATACGGGTCTTTTGTCTCCCTACGTAGGTTTATTCCTAGGTATTTTATTCTTTTTGTTGCAATGGTAAATAGAAGTGTTTCCTTAATTTCTCTTTCAGATTTTTCATCATTAGCGTATAGGAATGCTAGAGATTTCTGTGCATTAATTTTGTATCCTGCAACTTTACCAAATTCATTGATTAGCTCTAGTAGTTTTCTGGTGGCATCTTTAGGATTCTCTATGAATAGTATCATGTCATCTGCAAACAGTGACAACTTTACTTCTTCTTTTCCAATCTGGATTCCTTTTATTTCCTTTTCTTCTCTGACTGCTGTGGCTAGGACTTCCAAAACTATGTTCAATAATAGTGGTAGGAGTGGACATCCTTGTTACGTTCCTGATCTTAGAGGAAATGCTTTCAGTTTTTCACCATTGAGAATGATGTTTGCTGTGGGTTTTTCATATACGGCCTTTATTAGGTTGAGGTAGGTTGCCTCTATGCCCACTTTCTGGAGAGTTTTTATCATAAATAGGTGTTGAATTTTCTCAAAAGCTTTTGCCGCATCTATTGAGATGATCATATGGTTTTTATTCTTCAATTTGTTAATATGGTGTATCACATTGATTGATTTGCATATATTGAAGAATTCTTGCATCCCTGGGATAAATCCCACTTGATCGTGGTGTATGATCCTTTTAATGTGTTGTTGGATTCTGTTTGCTAGCATTTTGTTGAGGATTTTTGCGTCTATGTTCACCAGTGATATTGGTTTGTAATTTTCTATTTTTGTAGTATTGTTGTCTGGTTTTGTTATCAGGGTGATGGTGGGCTCATAGAATGAGTTTTGGAGTATTCCTTCCTCTGCAATTTGTTGGAAGAGTTTGAGAAGGATGGCTGTTAGCTCTTCTCTAAATGTTTGATAGAATTCATCTGTGAAGCCATCTGGTCCTGGACTTTTGTTTGTTGGAAGACTTTTAATCACAGTTTCAATTTCATTACTTGTAATTGGTCTGTTCATATTTTCTATTTCTTCCTGGTTCAGTCTTGGAAGGTTATACCTTACTAAGAATTTGTCCATTTCTTCCAGGATGTCCATTTTACTGGCATAGAGTTGCTTATAGTAGTCTCTTAGGATGCTTTGTATTTCTGCAGTGTCTGTTGTAACACTCCTTCTTCATTTCTAATTTTATTGATTTGAGTCCTCTCCCTCTTTTTCTTGATGAGGCTGGCTAATGGTTTATCAATTTTGTTTATCTTCCCAAAGAACCAGCTTTTAGTTTTATTGATCTTTGCTATTGTTTTCTTTGTTTCTATTTCATTTATTTCTGCTCTGATCTTTATGATTTCTTTCCTTCTGCTAACTTTGGGTATTGTTTGTTCTTCTTTCTCTAGTTCCTTTAGGTGTAAAGTTAGATTGTTTGAGATTTTTCATGTTTCTTGAGGTACGCTTGTATAGCCATAAACTTCCCTCTTAGAACTGCTTTTGCTGCATACCATAGGTTTTGGATCGTCGTGTTTTCATTGTCATTTGTCTCTAGGTATTTTTTGATTTCCTCTTTGATTTCTTCAGTGATCTCTTGGTTATTTAGTAATGTATTGTTTAGCCTCCATGTGTTTGTGTTTTTTACGTTTTTTTCCCTGCAATTCATTTCTAATCTCATAGATTTGTGGTCAGAAAAGATGCTTGATATGATTTCAATTTTCTTAAATTTACTGAGGCTTGATTTGTGACCCAAGGTGTGATCTATCCTGGAGAATGTTCCATGCGCACTTCATAAGAAAGTGTAATCTGCTGTTTTTGGATGGAATGTCCTATAAATATCAATTAAATCTATCTGGTCTATTGTGTCATTTAAAGCTTCTGTTTCCTTCTTTATTTTCATTTTGGATGATCTGTCCATTGGTGTAAGTGAGGTGTTAAAGTCCCCCACTATTATTGACAATTTAAAAAGTGCTACTGTCAATTTCCTCTTTTATAGCTGTTAGCAGTTGCCTTACGTATTGAGGTGCTCCTCTGTTGGGTGCATATATATTTATAATTGTTATATCTTCTTCTTGGATTAATCCCTTGAGCATTATGTAGTGTCCTTCCTTGTCTCTTGTAACATTCTTTATTTTAAAGTCTATTTTATCTGATATGAGTATTGCTACTGCAGCCTTCTTTTGAGTTCCATTTGCATGGGATATCTTTTCCATCCCCTCACTTTCAGTCTGTATGTGTTCCTAAGTCTGAAGTGGTTCTCTTGTAGACAGCATATATGTGCGTCTTCTTTTTGTATCCATTCAGCAAGCCTGTGTCTTTTGGTTGGAGCATTTAATCCATTCGTGTTTAAGGTAATATCAATATGTATGCTCCTATGACCATTTTCTTAATTGTTTTGGGTTTGTTTTTGTAGGTCCTTTTCTTCTCTTGTGTTTCCCAGCTAGAGGAGTTCCTTTAGCATTTATTGTAGAGCTGATTTGGTGGTGCTGAATTCTCTTAGCTTTTACTTATCTGTAAAGCTTTTGATTTCTCCATTGAATCTGAATGAGATCCTTGCTGGGTAGAGTAATCTTGGTTGTAGGTTCTTCCCTTTCATCACTTTAAATATGTCATGCCACTGCCTTCTGGCCTGTAGACTTTCTGGTGAGAAATCAGCTGTTAACCTTATAGGAGTTCCCTTGTATGTTATTTGTTGTTTTTCCCTTGCTACTTTCAGTAATTTTTCTTTGTCTTTAATTGTTGCCAATTTGATTACTATGTGTCTCAGCGTGTTTCTCCTTGGGTTTATCCTGTATGGGACTCTCTGCACTTTCTGGACTCGGGTATTTCCTTTCTCATATTAGGGAAGTTTTCAACTATAATCTCTTCAAATATTTTCTCAGGTCCTTTCTCTCTCTCTCTCCTTCTGAGACCCCTATAATGCGAATGTTGTTGCGTTTAATGTTGTCCCAGAGGTCTCTTAGGCTGTCTTCATTTCTTTTCATCCTTTTTCTTTATTCTGTTCTGCAGCAGTGAATTCCATCATTCTGTTTTCCAGGTCACTTATCTGTTCTTCTGCCTAGTTATTCTGCTATTGATTCCTTCCAGTGTAGTTTTCATTTCACTGATTGTATTGTTAATCTGTTTGTTTGTTGTTTAATTCTTCTAGGTCATTGTTAAACATTTCTTGCATCTTCTCCATCTTTGCCTCCATTCTTTTTCCGAGGTCCTGGATCATCTTCACTATCATTATTCTGAATTCTTTTTCTGGAAGGTTGCCTATCTCCACTTCATTTAGTTATTTTTCTGGGGTTTTATCTTGTTCCTTCATCTGGTACATAGCCCTCTGCCTTTTCATGTTGTCTTTCTGTGAATGTGGTTTTTGCTCCACAGGCTACAGGACTGTAGTTCTTCTTGCTTCTGCTGTCTCTATAAACCTGCTAGTGTTGGAGGTCTCCTGCAGAGGCCGGGGGGGGGGGGGGGGGGCGGGGCAGCTGTGACTCACCAAGGGACGAGGACACTGGCAGTAGAAGTTCTGGGAAGCACTCCTTAGCGTGATCCCTCCCAGAGTCCGCCATCAGCCCCACCCCGGAAGCTTTCTTTTGCTTACTGTTTGCTTCTTCCTTTTTCATCCTTTTACTTTTAATATTTGTCTGTCTGAATATTAGAAGTGGGTCTCTTGTAAGGGGCACACACTTTAGATTATTTTTAATATATGTTGACAATTTTAGTTTTTCAATTATCTTTTAATTGGAAGAAATGATCAATTTTATTTTTGATTATTGATCTAAACATTTATATCATTTTATCATTTATGTTCTATTGGACTCACCTGTACATACTTTTCTTGTCTCCTTTAGATTAATAATTTATTTTATTTTTCCTCCAGTAAATTCTTCGTAATGAATTACTCACTAGTCTTTTAATGGTTATTCTAAAATGCGTATCCCTAACTGATGACAGTCAAAAACATTACTTTTATCACTTTTACTACTTTCTGATAATGCTAGAACTTAGAACATTTTAATATGATTTATAATCCTCCAATAATGTGTTCACATTATTGTTGTTATTGCGTTATTGATTTCAAATCTACATACATTTTTAAGTCAAGACATTATCACTGTTTTATTAAGTTAACATTAACTATATTTACCCATATATTTCTCATTCCATTTTTATTTCTTCCTGAATCTCTGCTTCGTTCTTGAGGAACCCTTTTTACTTTATATTTTAGTGCAGGTACACCACTTATACTTTCTTTCAGTTTTTGTTTGCCTAAAATGTCTTTACTTTTACGTATATTGTTATGTCACCTGCAAGTAAAGATAGGTTTATTTCTTCATAAATCAATCAATTGATCAATCTTTATTTTACTTTCATTTTCACTGGGTTAAAGTGAAATATATACACACTAATATGTATAGTGAAGTAACAAATATACACTAATATGTATAACTAATAAGAATCTGCTGTATAAAAATAAAATTCAAAAATTAAAGAAAAAAATAGAATTAAAAGCAAAAAAAAAAAAAAGGTAGGAAATTATTTTCCTTCATCATTTATTAAGCTGTAATTCTATTATCCTCTGGCTTCTATTGTTCTTGTTCACAAGTCAGGTCTTAGTATTATTGTTACTACTTTGAAAATAATAAGCATTTTTCTCTGCTCGGTTTTCATCCCACCTCTGGCTATTTTTAAGATTTTCTTATCTTTGTTTCTCATCAATTTAACTGTGATATGCCTAAGTGTCAGCTTCTTTCTAATTATTCAACTTGCGATTCACAGAGCTTCTGGAATTTGTGGGTTGATACTGTTTACCATATTTGCAACATTCATAACCAATATTTCTTTGAATATTGATTCTGCACAAACCCTCTGTTTTTCTTCTGATACTCAAATTACCCAGATGTTAGACAGTTATATTATATTCTACAATTCTTATCCTTCCTTTATATATTTTACGTTCTTTTATTTCCTCTCTGTGCTTCAGCTAGACAGGCTCTATTGAGCTGTCTACCAGTTTATAGTTCCTATCTTCTGCTATCAAACACATTTACTGATATTAAGATATTGTATTGTTTCATTCTACAATTTCCATTTGATTCTTTTTATGGATTTTACTTCTGTGTTGAAATTATCCATGTTTTTATCCATTGGCATTCAGTTTCTTTATTTTCTTAAATACATTTTAAAAAGCCATTTTATTTTTTACATATTATATTTATTTATTTATTTATTTTTGGCCATGCCACGTGGCATGCAGAATATTAGTTCTCCGACCAGGGATCAAACCCATGCCCCCTGCAGTGGAAGCATGGAGTCTTAACCACTGGACTGCCAGGGAAGTCCCAATAAATACCATTTTAAAATCTTTGTCTTTTCATGTCAATTTCCAGATCACCTATGAATATATTCTATTGACAGCTTTCTCTCTTGATTTTTTTGTTAGTAATATTTAATTGAATGTCAGACATAGAGGTTTCAGATTATGTTATCTTCCTCCAGAAAAAGTTTATTTTTTTTTTTTTTTTTTTTGGCTGGGCAGAAAGAGTCAGAATTGATTACCTTTTCCCTTTATTCAACCAAAGACTAATCTGCTTTGTGGCTGAACTGTAGTTTTGTAAGGCTCTATCAACCACTGGATGTCTACTCCTCCTAGGGTGCAGACCGTATAGCTTCCAACTGCAGATCTAGTATGATCACCAGACTCATTTTCTCAGCAGTTCTTCAACTCTAGCCTTTGTTTCTTCAATTTTGCTTCCCAGAAGTTTTTAACTTTGCTTGCTTTATCTTTTTCTTCCTTCCTTTCTTTTTGTGTGTGTTTATGTGTGTGTGCCTCCCACTTCATTTGCTTTCAGAATTCAGCAAATGTGTTGAGGGAAAAACAGGTTGTGTACTGAGATTACTCAACTTGAGTCACCATTTTTCTTCACTCCACTCCACTCCATGAGTTCACCAAAAGTTCTGTATGTTTCTGCTTCCCTTAACAGCAGTCCTCTGCCTGGACAGAGCCCCCATTCTCTGCTTCCTACCCATGTCCAGAAGTAGCACATTTCCCCAGGGAAAAAGTAGAGATCAATCATCAGCTCAGGTTTCCATGGTTTCCCATCTCTGAAATTTTACCATTGTAGTTCTCACTACTTCAAAACCTCTTTGATGCATTTAAGCAGAACTATTTAAATGTTTATCCATATTCTCTAGTTGTTCTCGACAGGAGCACTATTCTACAAGTCACTCCATACTTTTCAGAACTCTTGCTATATTTTAGTTCATTGTAAAATGTTATAAATTCCATCAGTTTCTTCAAAAGTTGTCATGGAAGACAGATGGGCAAGTCTCATATTGAGTAATGAGCAGAGCTTTGTGCAGTGCAAAGGAATTACAATGTTACTTCTAATACTATAAAATCATTATATTGCAGCCAAAGTAAAATGCTACACTGAGTATGCCTGTCACAGGCTTTTACATAAAACACCTACAGGAACAAGAAAGTGTACCTGTCACTTCCAGCAACAAATCTTGACGCAGAGACCTGAAGGAAGAGGTCCATATTGCTCATGTTTTCAGGGTATGAAGTTGCCTTTTTTCTTTTTTTTTCAGAACTATATATTTAGAAAAAACATGTAAAAAAATCACTCTAATAGACATGTGTCATTATACTTAAAAAGTCTTCAAAAACGTATCAATTTTAACTGCCTGCTCTTATGTCTTATTAATTAACCTTAAAATAATGCATTTGGTCAATCTCCGTGCTAGTATCTAAATGAAAAGTCAAAAATTATTGCAGACCAAGGGAGAAGATGGCCGAAGAGTAAGACGTGGAGATCACCTTCCCCCCCACAGATACACAAGAAATACATCTACACGTGGAACAACTCCTACAGAACAACTACTGAACGCTCGCAGAAGGCCTCAGACCTCCCAAAAGGCAAGAGACCTTCCAAAAGGCAAGAAACCCCCCACGTACCTGGGTAGGGCAAAAGAAAAAAGAATAAACAGAGACAAAAGAATACGGACGGGACCTGCACCAGTGTGAGGGAGCTGGGAAGGAGGAAAACTTTCCAAACACTAGGAAGCCCCTTCGCGGGCAGAGACTGCGGATGGCAGTGGAGGGTAAGCTTCGAAGCTGCGGAGGAGAACACAACAACAGGGGTGCGGAAGGCAAAGCAGAGGGATTCCCGCACAGAGGATCAGGGCCAACCGGCACTCACCAGCCCGAGAGGCTTGTCTGCTTACCCGCCGGGGCGGGCGGGGCTGGGAGCTGAGGCTTGGGCTTCAGTCTGAGCCCAGGGAGAGGACTGGGGTTCTCGGCGTGAACACAGACTGCAGGGGGTTAGTACACCACGGCTAGCAGGGAGGGAGTCCGGGGAAAAGTCTGGACCTGCCGAAGAGGCAAGAGACTTTTTCTTTCCTCTTTGTTTCCTGGTGCGCGAGGAGAGGGGATTAAGAGCTCTGCTTAAAGGAGCTCCAGAGACGGTCGCGAGCCGCGGCTAAAAACGTGGACCCCAGAGACGGGCAGGAGCCGGTAAGGATGCAGCTGCCGCCACCAAGAGGCCTGTGTGAGAGCACAGGTCACTATCCACACCCCCATTCCGTGGAGCCTGTGCAGCACGCGACTGCCAGGGTCCCGGGATCCAGGCACAACTTCCCCGGGAGAACGCACGGTGCGCCTCAGACTGCTGCAACATCACGCCGGCCTCTGCCGCGGCAGGCTCGCCCCGCACTCCTTGCCCCTCCCTCCCCCCTGCCTAAGTGAGCCAGAGCCCCTGAATTAGCAGCTCCTTTAACCCCGTCCTGTCTGAGCGAACAACAGACGCCCTCAGGCGACCTACACGCAGAGGCGGGGCCAAATCCAAAGCTGAGCCCCTGGGAGCTGCGCGAACAAAGAAGAGAAAGGGAAATCTTTCCTAGCAGCCTCAGAAGCAGCGGATTAAAGCTCCACAATCAACTTGATGTACCCTGCATCTGTGGAATACCTGAATAGACAGTGAATCATCCCAAATTAAGGTGGTGGACTTTGAGAGCAAGATTTATTATTTTTTCCCCTTTTCCTCTTTGTGTGAGTGTGTATGTTTATGCTTCTGTGTGAGATTTTGTCTGTATAGCTTTGCTTTCACCATTTGTCCTAGGGTTCTAGCCGTCCGTTTGTTTTTTTCTTTAAAAATTTTTTTCTTAATTGTTTTTTATTTTAATAACTTTATTTTATTTAGCTTACTTTATTTTAATTTGTCCTCTTTCTTTCTTCCTTCCTTCCTTCCTACCTTCCTTCCTTCCTTACTTACTACTTTATCTCCCTTTTATTCTGAGCCATGTGGATGAAAGGCTCTTGGTGCTGCAGCCAGGAGTCAGGGCTGTGCCTCCAAGGTGGGAGAGCCAACTTCAGGACACTGGTCCACAAGAGAACTCCCAGCTCCACATAATATCAAACAGCGAAAATCTCCCAGAGATCTCCATCTCAACAACAGCACCCAGCTTCACTCAATGACCAGCAAGCAACAGTGCTGGACACCCTATGCCAAACACCTAGCAAGACAGGAACCCAACTCCACCCAATAGCAGAGAGGCTGCCTAAAATCATAATAAGTCCACAGACACCCCAAAACATACCACCAGACGTGGACCTGCCCACCAGAAAGACAAGACCCAGCCTCATTCACCAGAACACAGGCACTGGTCCCCTCCACCAGGAAACCCACAAAACCCACTTAACCAACTGTAGCCAATGGGGACAGACACCAAAAACAACGGGAACTACGTACCTGCAGCCTGCAAAGGAGACCACAAACACAGTAAGATAAACAAAATGAGAGGACAGAAAAACACACAGCAGATGAAGGAGCAAGATAAAAACCCACCAGACCCAACAAATGAAGAGGAAATAGGCAGTCTACCTGAAAAAGAATTTAGAATAATGATAGTAAAGATAGTAAAGATGATCCAAAATCTTGGAAACAGAATTGAGAAAATGCAAGAAACATTTAACAAGGACCTAGAAGAACTAAAGAGGAAATAAGCAACGATGAACAACACAATAAATGAAATTAAAGATAATCTAGATGGGATCAATAGCAGAATAACTGAGGCAGAAAAATGGATAAGTGACGTGGAAGATAAAATAGTGTAAATAACAACAGCAGAGCAGAATAAAGAAAAAAGAATGAAAACAACTGAAGACAGTCACAGAGACCTCCAGGACAACATTAAATGCACCAACATTCGAATTATAGGGGTTCCAGAAGAAGAAGAGTAAAAGAAAGGGACTGAGAAAATATCTCAAGAGATTATAGTTGAAAACTTCCCTAATAGGGGAAAGGAAATAGTTAATCAAGTCCAGGAAGCACAGAGAGTCTCATACAGGATAAATCCAAGGAGAAACATGCCAAGACATATTAATCAAACTGTCAAAAATTAAATACAAAGAAAACATATTAAAAGCAGGAGTGGAAAAACAACAAATAACACACAAGAGAATCCCCATAAGGTTAACAGCTGATCTTTCAGCAGAAACTCTGCAAGCCGGAAGGGACTGGCAGGACATATTTAAAGTGATGAAGGAGAGAAACGTACAACCAAGATTACTCTACCCAGCAAGGATCTCATTCAGATTTGATGGAGAAATTAAAACTTTTACAGACAAGCAAAAGCTGAGAGAGTTCAGCACCACCAAACCAGCTTTACAGCAAATGCTAAAGAAACTTCTCTAGGCAAGAAACACAAGAGAACGAAAAGACCTACAATAACAAACCCAAAATAATTAAGAAAATGGTAATAGAAACATACATATCGATAATTACCTTAAATGTAAATGGAATAAATGCTCCCACCAAAAGACACAGACTGGCTGAATGGATACAAAAACAAGACAATATACATGCTATCTAGAAGAGACCTACTTCAGACCTGGAGACACATACAGACTGAAAGTAAGAGGATGGAAAAAGATATTTCATGCAAATGGAAACCAAAAGAAAGCTGGAGTAGCAATTCTCACATCAGAAATTATGGACTTTAAAATAAAGACTATTAGAAGAGACAAAGAAGGATACTGCATAATGATCAAGGGATTGATCCAAGAAGAAGATATAACAATTGTAAATAATTATGCACGCAACATAGGAGCACCTCAATACATCAGGCAAATACTAACAGCCATAAAAGGGGAAATCGACAGTAACACATTCATAGTAGGGGACTTTAACACCCCACTTTCATCAATGGACAGATCATCCAAAATGAAAATAAATAAGGAAACACAGCTTTAAATGATACTTTAGACAAGATGGACTTAATTGATATTTATAGGACATTCCATCCAAAAACAACAGAATACACATTTTTCTCAAGTGCTCACGGAACATTCTCCACAATAGATCATATCTTGGGTCACAAATCAAGCCTTGGTAAATTTAAGAAAATTTGAAATTGTATCAAGTATCTTTTCCGACCACAACACTATGAGACTAGATATCAATTACAGGAAAAGATCTTTAAAACATACAAACACATGGAGGCTAAACAATACACTACTTAAGGACGAAGTGATAACTGAAGAAATCAAAGAGGAAATCAAACAATACCTAGAAACAAATGACAATGGAGACACGACGACCCAAAACCTATGCGATGCAGCAGAAGCAGTTCTAAGAGGGAAGTTTAGAGCAATACAATCCTAACTTAAGAAACAGGAAATATCTCGAATAAACAACCTAACCTCACACCTAAAGCAATTAGAGAAAGAAGAACAAAAAAAACCCAAGGTTAGCAGAAGGAAAGAAATCATAAAGATCAGATCAAAAATAAATGAAAAAGAAATGAAGGAAATGATAGCAAAGATCAATAAAATTAAAAGCTGGTTCTTTGAGAAGATAAACAAAATTGATAAACCATTAGCTAGACTAATCAAGAAAAAAAGGGAGAAGATTCAAATGAATAGAATTAGAAACAAAAAAGGAGTAGTAACACCTGACACTGCAGAAATACAAAAGATCATGAGAGATTACTACAAGCAACTCTATGCCATTAAAATGGACAACCTGGAAGAAATGGACAAATTCTTAGAAATGCACAACCTGCCAAGAGTGAATCAGGAACAAACAGAAAATATGAACAGACCAATCACAAGCACTGAAATTGAAACTGTGATTGAAAACCTTCCAACAAACAAAAGCCCAGGACCAGATGGCTTCACAGGCGAATTCTATCAAACATTTAGAGAAGAGCTAATACCTATCCTTCTCAAACTCTTCCAAAATATAGCAGAGGGAGGAACACTCACAACTCATTCTATGAGGCCACCATCACCCTGATACCACAAGCAGACAAGGATGTCACAAAGAAAGAAAACTACAGGCCAATATCACAGATGAACATAGATGCAAAAATCCTCACCAAAATACTATCAAACAGAATCCAACAGCACATTGAAAGGATCATACACCAAGGTCAAGTGGGGTTTATTCCAGGAATGCAAGGGTTCTTCAATATACGCAAATCAATCAACGTGATAAACCATATTAACAAACTGAAGGAGAAAAACCATATGATCATCTCAATAGACAGAGAGAAAGGTTTTGACAAAATTCAACACCCATTTATGATAAAAAACCCTGCAGAAAGTAGGCATAGAGGGAACTTTCCTCAACATAATAAAGGCCACATATCACAAACCCACAGCCAACATCGTCCTCAATGGTGAAAAACTGAAAGCATTTCCACTAACATCAGGAAGAAGACAAGGTTGCCCACTCTCACCACTCTTATTCAACATAGCTTTGGAAGTTTTAGCCACAGCAATCAGAGAAGAAAAGGAAATAAAAGGAATCCAAATCACAAAAGAAGAAGTAAAGCTGTCACAGTTTGCAGATGACATGATACTATACATAGAGAATCCTAAAGATGCTACCAGAAAAGTACTAGAGCTAATCAATGAATTTGGTATAGTAGCAGTATACAAAATTAATGCACAGAAATCTCTGGCATTCCTATACACTAATGATGAAAAATCTGAAAGAGAAATTAAGGAAACACTCCCATTTACCACTGCAACAAAAAGAATAAAATATCTAGGAATAAACCTACCTAAGGATACAAAAGACCTGTATGCAGAAAATTATAAGACACTGATGAAAGAAATTAAAGATGATACCAACAGCTGGAGAGATATACCATGTTCTTGGATTAGAAGAATCAACATTGTGAAAATGACTCTACTACCCAAAGCAATCTACAGATTCAATGCAATCCCTATCAAACTACCAATGGCATTTCTCACAGAACTAGGACAAAAAATTTCACAATTTGTATGGAAACACAAAAGACCCCGAATAGCCAAAGCAATCTTGAGAACGAAAAACGCAGCTGGAGGAATCAGGCTCCCTGACTTCAGACTATACTACAAAGCTACAGTAATCAAGACAGTATGGTACTGGCACAAAAACAGAAATATAGATCAATGGAACAGAATAGAAAGCCCAGAGATAAACCCACACACATATGGTCACCTTATCTTTGATAAAGGAGGCAGGAATGTACAGTGGAGAAAGGACAGCCTCTTCAATGAGTGGTGCTGGGAAAACTGGACAGCTACATGTAAAAGTATGAGATTAGATCACTCCCTAACACCATACACAAAAATAAGGTCAAAATGGATTAAAGACCTAAATGTAAGGCCAGAAACTTTCAAACTCTTAGAGGAATGTATAGGCAGAAGACTCTATGGCATAAATCACAGCAAGATCCTTTTTGACCCACCTCCTAGAGAAATGGAAATAAAAACAAAAATAAACAAATGGAACCTAATGAAACTTAAAAGCTTTTGCATGGCAAAGGAAATCATAAATAAGACCAAAAGACAACCCTCAGAATGGGAGAAAATATTTGCAAATGAAGCAACTGACAAAGGATTAATCTCCAAAATTTATAAGCAGCTCAATAACAAAAAAATCAAACAACCCAATCCAAAAATGGGCAGAAGACCTAAATAGACACTTCTCCAAAGAAGACAGACAGACTGCCAAAAACCACATGAAAGAATGCTCAGCATCATTAATCATTAGAGAAATGCAAATCAAAACTACAATGAGATATCATCTCACAATGGTCAGAATGGCCATCATCAAAAAATCTAGAAACAATAAATGCTGGAGAGGGGGTGGAGAAAAGGGAACACTCCTGCACTGCTGGTGAGAATGTGAATTGGTACAGCCACTCTGGAGAACAGTATGGAGGCTCCTTAAAAAACTACAAATAGAACTACCATATGACCCAGCAATCCCACTACTGGGCATATACCCTGAGAAAACCGTAATTCAAAAAGAGTCATGTACCAAAATGTTCATTGCAGTTCTATTTACAATAGCCTGGAGATGGAATCAACCTAAGTGTCCATCATCGGATGAATGGATAAAGAAGATGTGGCACATATATACAAGGGAATATTACTCAGCCATAAAAAGAAACGAAATTGAGTTATTTGTAGTGAGGTGGATGGACCTAGAGTCTGTCATACAGAGTGAAGTAAGTCAGAAAGAGAAAGACAAATACCGTATGCTAACACATATATATGGAATCTCAAGGGGAAAAAAAAATGTCATGAAGAACCTAGGGGTAAGACAGGAATAAAGACACAGACCTACTAGAGAATGGACTTGAGGATATGGGGAGGGGGAAGGGTAAGCTGTGATAAGGTGAGAGAGTGGCATGGACATATATACACTACCAAACGTAAAATAGATAGCTAGTGGGAAGCAGCCGCATAGCACAGGGAGATCAGCTCAGTCGTTTGTGACAACCTAGAGAGTGGTGGGATAGGGAGAGTGGGAGGCAGGGAGACGCAAGAGGGAAGAGAAGAGATATGGGAACATATGTATAACTGATTCATTTTGTTATAAAGTAGAAACTAACACACCATTGTAAAGCAATTATACATGTAAAAAAAAGAAAATTATTGCAAACCTTTGAAAGTTTAAATTTTCCAGATTTATTCATTAAAGTAGCCAATAAAGAGAAAGTATATAAAGTTACCTATTTCCTTCCAGGGTATAGTCTTAACAAACAGATGACATTTTGGGTGACTTTCCAACTTTCTAAAAGATATGGTCTTCTTCATGTAATTAAAGCATTCCCACCTTGCTTATAACTGAAGACCTAAAGTGATACCTTCTAAACTGGGAACATTTACCTTAATCCTAAAAACGTAAGATTAAAGCTTTGTTTTCAGCATTGATATTTTATGGGTTTGTTTCAATTTATTGAGGCAATCATGAGGTATCATCATATCACACACATTGTGCTCAGGAAAAAATCAAGGTTCCTTGATCCTCAATGCTCCCTGAATTTATGCGAAGTCCAAAACACCTATACCCTAACTACCGGGAAAAATAGAAAATACTATAGAAATTAATAGTGTAAACTGGTATATAGAACAATAAACTAATAATCAAGGGCCCTGGGTTCTAGGCCTGGTTCCATCAATTACTAATTTCATGACCTGTAGCAAATCATTTAACTTCTGCTAATGATGAGACTGTTGTAAGGACCAAAGGAGCGGGTGTTTCTTAAAGTATTATACTTGGAAAAATGAGAAAGCTCTATGCAAATGCGTGAATCAGTTTGTATAACTCTGAGGCATTTTTATTCTATTTCAGAAAACAAACTACCTTCAGGCACTTGAAAACCTCATCAGCTTTCATGTGCATAAAATTATTATTCTAATTACAAATTATTTTCATATATTCATTAAACCAGGTTCATCTATTAGGCAATTCTTTATTAGCCTAATTCAAATTATGTATATGAAAGTAATAAAGCTGCATTTCTCTTTCAATAATAATTTCAGAAAGTCTCCATTAATCCAACTAACTGAAGTATTACTCTAAATTTTATGCTGTCCAAACGTCTGAGAGGAAACCCTAAAACTGCAAAAATGAGTTCAATGCAAACTCCAACAAACAGTTACTAATACTCTCTTCAGCGACAATATCTAAATATCGTGGATATGTTTTGTGTTATTCTGCTATTTCCATTTCACCCCTCGAGAAACAGAGCCTATATTCAAAAAACAAAGTGAGATCAACAGACATTAGTATACAACACTAAGTAATATGAAGGGATCAGAACTTAAAACTCCCTGGTCTCCAGCTCATTTTACATCTTTATAATCCCTAGTTGCCCACCTGAATTAGCAACACCAGCAGAATCAGGGTAAAAACGATGTTTATCTCTTTGTATTTAAATATAGCAAATAAAAAAGCATGTCTTCCTTTAGAGTCTGATACCTCTCATTTCTTTTTCTCCTTCCACCCTCCCCTTTCACCAAGTACACTAGCATTCCTTGAGCACTCTGGGTATTTTTACTCTTCTGTGTCTTTGCTGTTCTCTTGGCCTGGACTGTCCACCAGCCATTAAAATCCCCCTTCATCTTCAGGCTGAGAATCCATGCCTTCCCATTATTCTGCAAGATGTTCTGCCTTGAAATGGGTGAACTGTTCACTGACCTGCCCCTTCAACTAAAGTATAAGACCCTTGAAGGTAAAGACAATGCCATATTCATCTTATTACCTACAGCACTATGATGCTTGGCATACACTTAGAAGGCAAGGAGGTGAATGAAAGAACTGATGACTAAATGATTGGATGGATGCTACAGAAGACGTAGTGACTGACACAGTATTTTAAAGTTATGCAACGGGGTAACTATAAGCTAGCCTATTTGGGCAGGAGAGCAAATTTAAATTACAAAAAACCTACTTAATTTATGTAGAAAACAAACATGGCTATCAGGAGGTAAGGTGGGAGAGGAATAAATTGGGATATTGGGATTGACATACACACACTAGTGTATATAAGATAGATAACTAATAAGGACCTACTGTATAGCACAGGGAACGCTACTGAATACTCTGCAATGGTCTATATTGGAAAAGAATCTAAAAAAAGAGTGGATATATGTATATGTGTAACTGATTCACTTTGCTGTACACTGGAAACTAACACAACATTGTAAATCAACTATACTACAATAATTTTTTTTTAAATCTACTTAATTTATAAATCTATCCTGATGTAGAAATAATATTACCCAATCTTATCTGGTATGAAAAATTTGGATATTATCATCTAAATCTTGAGTTAATTGATCACATAAAACTACCCTGGATACGAAACATTAAAAACATTTATGTTTCATCAATATTCTGTCATTTTATTTCTCTCCAAGTAGTTTTTACTTTTTAAAGTCTTAGCAGTCAGACTCATGGAGGAAAAAAGGGGCCAGTAATAAAACAACTGAGAAATAATTAAATTATTTAAGAGCCATGATATTTTGACGAAACATAAAATAAGTAAAAATTGTGCTTCTGAGAAAGGGTTTCATCATGTGAAGAAATCTTCCCAATAAATGTGTTAAGTGAATAAAATGGTATACAGGTTTATCTGCTATGTGAAAGTAGACCATTCCTATGAAACCTTTCATAAGTGGAAATGGCGTAAAGCGAATAAGCAGTTACCTTCAGATACATCTTACCACCAGAGGCACAAAATAAACACAGATAAAGCACAGGTGCTCACAGACACAGTTCAAAGCTACGATGGCTTGACGCAGAGATGCTGAGTGTGATTCCTGTGAAGGAGCTCACTGCTCAAGGTGCCTGCTGCCTCTATAATGGCTCACTGCAGCAAAAGCTGAATGCTATTTCCACCTTCTGCCATTTTTTGCAAAAACGAAAATCCTCTTTGGGCTTCAGTTCGAAAAAACAGGTAATAATGTAGGTCTTGCATAAAAGCGAAGTTGAGCGAAGTGAACTTTGGAAAAGCAGGGGATACCTTTAGTCTTTATTTTTCAGAGAAAATAATTCTATCTATACTTCTTTCCTCATATATATAGATAAAAGGTTGGAAGAATATACAATATAATGTTAACAGTAAAGTTAGTTATCTTTGGCTGGTGTGAATATAGGTGATTTTTAAAAAATCTACTTCAAAATATTTTTTGAGTTTTCTCAGTATTCTAAAAGACAGTATTTTGTTATTATAATCAGTTTCTTAAATAACCTATACATTATTTCAGTTTTAACAGGAAAAAAAAAAAACACCTTACAATTTGTAGGCAAAAGCAGAATAGGGTATGATTATATCTGAAGGGGAATCCAGTGCGTCCCTAACTTACTATGTGAACCTGAGCAGACCACTTAATGCTTACAACCTCAGCTTCTTTATTTTTAAAACGAGGTGCTGGAGTAGATGAGTGTTAAAATGGCACGTAGCTATAAAACCCCAGAACTCTAAGCAAAAAGCGAATAGCTTTCAAGAGCCTTGGAAACTGGTTCCATTCTTTACAACAGACAAGACATAAACAGGAACCAAGTAAATAAGGAAACCAAAGTAACAACCGCAAGAACAACACAACTCCCCCAAATACTCTCGCATTACAATACTGTCACCCAGATTCCTTACACTCACAAAGTGGCCCCAGGTCTCCTGAGTCCACTCCCTCGAAGGCTAATAAACGGTATGCTACATTGGGGTATTCTCAAGATGCTAAGGAGTCATTTGGGGAGGGAACATAAAAGTTATACTAAACAATAGTATGCTATTTATAGTCTGGATATGGCACATACTGTACTGGCTTACTTTTATTTCAGAGTAATCTCCCAGATCACAACAGTTTTATCAGATTGGAGGCATGTGTAATATTCCCTTTATAAAATTTTATAGTCCCTTGCTATTTTCAGGGGTTTGTTTTACAGGCACAATTTGCTGCTTTATTCTCACCCAAGTGTCATGTTCTAAATCATGGTGAATAAAAATGTCCTAAAAGGAGAGCTGTGCTGAGGGTAGTTATTGAATTACACTTAGTGCCTGATTTAAATGTTATCTGGGCATTGCCAAGTGCCGGGCACAGAGAGTAACCCAGAAGTGCAAATCTGCATAAGCCGACACAAGTCATTACTGGTGTTTGAATAGCAGAGCCCAATCATACTAGGATCGCACTCTGGCGGCATTCTGATGAAGGTGGCCCCCCCATCTTCCATCAGTATCTGTGCAAATTAAGGCAGCTAACGAACTAGCTCCAATAGCTAATGTTCCCAAAGTGGCAAAGTACAGGTTTCGTCTGTAAGCCCATCATTGAACAAGGCAATATCTGATATACCTCTTAGAGAAGCTTCCCTAATTCTCATTCGGCCAAATGCTACTGACGATGAATATTAGTGTGGGGAAGGAGAGACTCACCTCCGGAAAGGCTGTTCATTTCTAGGATTCAATTACACTTCAGCAAAACTCAGGAATGTTTAAAACATACATAGCCTACTCATTGTACTCTTTCCTTAGGCGTGTGAAGGAGAAAGATGACCAAAAGTAATGGTGTTCCACACTTTTGCCTGCCCCCTTGACCTGGCCCCTGATAAGACAACCCCACTTTCCCTCTAATGAGATACTCCACCCTCATTTGCACTGACTGGTATTCCTAACTTTCTTTGCCTGACCAAATCTGTGAACCATAGTGATTGTTTCAGAAAAGGCTTTGTGACCCAAGGCAAACCAGTCTGAAACCTCCCCAAGACTTTCCCGCAGTAGGGATGGCCTCTGGCTGCTTGGGCGTTAAAGCTGGGAGCATGCAAGTCTGGGGCTGTTTCTGCCTGGGAGTGATGCCAAACAGGGAAACGGACGGATCGTACAAAAAAGTGTAAGTGTCTGGGTCTAGCTCCGCCTAATACAACATCATCCAAGTATCGTGAGCCAAGCCAAAAAATCCTCATTTTGTCTTTAGTGGGACTTCGGTTTCTGTCACTTGCAACAGGAGTTCAGACTAAAAGGAAACATTATTGTAAATGGAACAAAGGATTTTGTTCAGAAAAGGAACACTACTTGCACTCCTTTTTCTTTACTGAACATTTCCTAAGTAGTGTTGTTTCGGGAAAAAGAGAAAATATGATCACATATTCCAAACAGACACTGTCATCAACGACAAATACTGCTTTCACATACCCCAAGGTAACATTAGCTAACTCCCTAAAGGCCAGTCCAAGCACACAAATGGAAAAACATATGGTAAGCACTAAGTAAATGGAAGCTAGCAGCACATAGCAATATCTGGAACACACAGTTTATTTATACTGAAAAAGGCTTACTTTACAGCTCTATTGATCTACAGCTGTATCGATCCTCCAGTGGAACTTATCTTGCTATTTATAGATAAATATACTAAAGACTACTAGGATATTTTAAAGGGACGGGTGAAGAAGTTGGTGTGAATTATCCCCATGCATGTGTGTGCACTTTTATCACATATGTACGTATACACATGCATAAATAATAAAGTATATTGGTTTATGAGTGTTAAAATTTACATTCATAGTGTCATAGCATATTCTTCTGAGACTTCCCCTTTTTGGCCTGAATTTATGTTTTTAAAAATATGTCCATATAGGTATCTATATCTATAGATAGATACATATATACATATAAACATATCATTCATTTTAACATTTCTTTAGTATTTTATTGTGTGAATAAATCACAATGTATCCGTTTCTCTATAATGGCTTGTTAGGTGGTTTCCACTCATCAATCATTCATTATCACAGAGAGTATTACTATGAATTACCCAATATTATACAGATGTCTTAGGCAAACATGTGAGAATTTCCCTGAGGCATATAGCCAGAAGTGGATATAGGGGTCATGAGATGTATATAACTTCAAATACACTAGGTCAAAATAAACTGGTCTCCAAAGTGGATAGACCCATTTACATATATTGTCAACAACAATTTAAATACCTTAAATATTACTGAGAAAAATAGAATCCTATATTAATAAACAAAAAATAAATTGATGTGACAAATCCGACAATGGTGCAAGAACTAGGAAAGAAACTAATCTTAAAACTAATATGTCTAGCTTGACCCATTTCAGCCTGCTCTCTTATTAATAGCTGATGTTTGTATATATCTTTATAATTTTCAAAACACGTTTAATAGAATATTTTGTAGGTACTGAACAGAAGGAGTCAAAGTAAAGCATGAAAAATACAAATGAAAAATGGATTCTTACATCTGATTTTACAGCCAGGACCAGTACTGTCCCACAAAATCACTGGCCAAAATTCTAATTGGTCTCTTCCAGCTGCAGCCCAAGTAGTCCTTCGAAAATCCAGTTGGATCATGACTCTCCCCTACTTCAAACAATGCAGTAACGATGCACAAAAATCCAAAACCTTTTTTTTAACATCTTTATTGCAGTATAATTGCTTAAAAATGGTATGTTAATTTCTGCTTTATAACAAAATGAATCAGCTATAAATATACATATATCCCCATATCTCCTCCCTCTTACATCTCCCTCCCACCCTCCCTACCCCACCCCCAAAGGTGGTCACAAAGCACCAAGCTGATCTCCCTATGCTATGTGCCTGCTTCCCACTAGCTATTTTACACTTGATAGTGTATATATGTCCATGCCACTCTCTCACTTCGTCCCAGCTTACCCTTCCCCCTCCCCAGGTCATCAAGTCCATTCTCTACATGCCTCCTTATACCTGTCCTGCCCTTAGGTTATTCAAAACGATTTTTTTTTTTTTAAGATTCCATATATATGTGTTAACATACGGTATTTGTTTTTCTCTTTCTGACTTACTTCACACTCTGTAAGACAACTCTAGGTCCATCTACCTCACTACAAATAACTCAATTTCGTTTCTTTTTATGGCTGAGTAATATTCCATTGTATATATGTGCCACATGTTCTTTATCCATTCATCTGTCGAGGGACACATAGGTTGCTTCCATGTCCTGGCTATTGTAAATAGAGCTGCAGTGAACATAGTGGAACATGACTCTTTTTGAATTATGGTTTTCTCACGGTATATGCCCACTAGTGGGATTGCTGGGTTGTATGGTAGTTCAATTTTTAGATTTTAAAGGAACCTCCATACTGTTCTCCATAAGAGCTGTACCAATTTGCATTACTGCCAACAGTGCAAGAGGGTTCCCTTTTATCCACACCCTCTCGAGCATTTATTGTTTGCAGATTTTTTCATAATGGCCATTCTGACTGGTATGAGGTGATACCTCATTGGAGTTGTGATTTGCATTTCTCGAATGATTAGCAATGTTGAGCATCCTTTCATGTGTTTGTTGGCAACCTGTTTAACTTCTTTTGAGAAATATCTATTTAGGTCTTCTGCCCATTTTTGGATTAGGGTATTTGTTTTTTTGAAATAAGGCTGAATGAGTGGCTTGTATATTTTTGAGATTAATCCTTTGTCGTTTGCTTCATTTGCAAATATTTTCTCCTATTCTGAGGGCTGTCTTTTCATCTTGTTTATGTTTTCCTTTTCTATGCAAAAGCTTTTAAGTTTCATTAGGTCCCATTTGTTTACTTTTGTTTTTATTTCCATTTCTCTAGGAGGTGGGCGAAAAAGGATCTTGCAGTGATTGATGTCATAGACTGTTCTGCCTATGTTTTCCTCTAAGAGTTTTATAGTGTCTGGCCTTACACTTAGGTATTTAATCCATTCTCAGTTTATTTTTGTGTATGGTGTTAGGGAGTGTTCTAAGTTCATTTGTTTACATGTAGCTGTCCAGTTTTCCCAGCACCAGTTATTGAAGAGGCTGTCTTTTCTGCATTGTATATCCTTGCCTCCTTTATCAAAATAAGGTGACCATATGTGCGTGGGTTTATCTCTGGGCTTTCTATCCTGGTCCATTGATCTTTCTGTTTTTGTGCCAGTACCATACTGTCTTGATTACTGTAGCTTTGTAGTATAGTCTAAAGTCCAGTAGCCTGAATCCTCCAGCCCCATTTTTCTTTCTCGAGATTGCTTTGGCTATTCAGTGTCTTTTGTGTTTCCATACAAATTGTGAAATTTTTTGTTCTAGTTCTCTGAAAACTGCCATTGGTAGTTTGACAGGGATTGCATGGAATCTGTAGATTGCTTTGGGTAATACAGTCATTTTCACACTGTTGATTCTTCCAATCCAAGAAAATGGTATATCTCTCCATCTGTTGGCATCATCTTTAAGTTCTTTCATCAGTGTCTTATAGTTTTCTGCGTGCAGGTCTTTTATGCCCTTTTGTAGGTTTATTTGTAGGTATTCTATTCTTTTTGTTGCAATGGTAAATGGGAGTGTTTCCCTAATTTGTCTTTCAGATTTTTCATCATTAGTGTTTAGGAATGCAAGAGATTTCTGTGCATTAATTTTGTATCCTGCTACTTTATCAAAATCATTGATTAGCTCTACCAGTTTTCTAGTAACATCTTTAGGATTCCCTATGCATAGTATCATGTCATCTGCAAACAGTGATAGCTTTACTTCTTCTTCTCTGATTTGGGTTCCTTTTATTTCTTTTTCTTCTCTGATCGCTATGGCTAAAACTTCCAAAACTATGTGGATTAACAGTGTGAGAGAGCGGACAACCTTGTCTTGTTCCTGATCTTAGAGGAAATGGTTTCAGTAACACTGAGAACGATGTTGGCTGTGGGGGTACTCATATATGGCCTTTATAATGTTGAGGTAAGTTCCCTCTATGCCTACTTTCTGGAGGGTTTTTCTCATAAATGGGTGTTGAATTTTGTTAAAAGGTTTTTCTGCATCTCTTGAGATGATCATATGGTTTTTATCCTTCAGTTTGTTAAGATGGTTTATCACCTTGATTGATTTGCGTATATTGAAGAATCCTTGCATTCCTGGGATAAACCCCACTTGATCATGGTGTATGATCCTTTTAATGTGCTGTTGGATTCTGTTTGCTAGCATTTTGTTGAGGATTTTTGCATCTATATTCATCAGTGATATTGTCCTGTAGTTTTCTTTCTTTGTGACAGGAATCTTTGTCTGGTTTTGGAACCAGGGTGATGGTGGCCTCGTAAAGTAAGTTGGGGAGTGTTCCTCCCTCTGCTATATTTTGGAAGAGTGTGAGAAGGATAGGTTTTAGCTCTTCTCTAAATATTTGATAGAATTCGCCCATGAAGCCATCTGATCCTGGGCTTTTGTTTGTTGGAAGACTTTTAATCACAGTCTCAGCTTCAGTGCTTGTGATTGGTCGGTTTATATTTTCTATTTCTTCCTGGTTCAGGCTTGGAAGCTTGTGCTTTTCTAAGAATTTGTCCATTTCTTCCAGGTTATCCATTTCATTGGTATACAGTTGCTTTTAGTAATCTCTCATGATCCTCTGTATTTCTGCAGTATCAGTTGTTACATCTCCTTTTTCATTTCTAATTCTATTGATTTGAGTCTTCTCCCTTTTTTCTTGATGAGTCTGGCTAATGGCTTTTCAATTTTATCTTCTCAAAGAACCAGCTTTTAGTTTTATTGATCTTTGCTATTGTTTCCTTTATTTCTTTTTCATTTATTTCTGATCGGATCTTTATGATTTCTTTCCTTCTGCTAACTCAGGGTTTTTTTTTTGTTCTTTCTTTAATTGCTTTACGTGTAACGTTGGGTTGTTTGAGATGTTTCTTGTTTCTTGAAGTAGGATTGTATTGCTATAAACTTCCCTTTTAGAACTGCTTTTGCTGCATTAGGTTTTCGGTCATCGTGTTTTCATTGTCATTTGATTCTGGGAATTTTTTGATTTCCTCTTTGTTTTCTTCAGTGATCTCTTGGTTATTTAGTAGTATATTGTTTAGCTTCCATGTGTTTGTAATATTTACAGGTTTTTTCCTGTAATTGATATCTAGTCTCATAGAGCTGTGGTCGGAGAGATACTTGATACAATTTCAATTTTCTTAAATTTACCAAGGCTTGATTTGTGACCCAAGATATGATCTATCCTGAAGAATGTTCCATGAGCACTTGAGAAGAAAGTGTATTTTGTTGTTTTTGGATGGAATGTCCTATAAATATCAATTAAGTCCATCTTGTTTAATGTATCATTTAAAGCTTGTGTTTCCTTATTTATTTTCATTTTGGATGATCTGTGCATTGGTGAAAGTGGGGTGTTAAAGCCCCCTACTATGATTGTGTTATTGTCAAATTCCCCTTTTATGGCTGTTAGCATTTACCTTATGTACTGAGGTGCTCTTATGTTGAGTGCATAAATATTTACAATGTTATATCTTCTTCTTCCATTGATCCCTTGATCATTATGTAGTGTCCTTCTTTGTCTCTTGTAATAATCTTTATTTTAAAGTCTATTTTGTCTGATATGAGAATTGCCCCTCCTTTCTTTTGATTTCCATTTGCATGGAATATATTTTTCCGTCCCCTCACTTTCTGTCTGTATGTGTCTCTAGGTCTAAAGTGGGTCTCTTGTAGACAGCATATATACCGGTCATGTTTTTGTATCCATTCAGACAATGTATGTCTTTTAGATGGAGCATTTAATCCATTTACATATAAGGTAATTATCTATATGTATGTTCCTATTACCATTTTAGTAATTGTTTTGGGTTTGTTATTGTAGTTCTTTTCCTTCTCTTGTGTTTCCTGCCTAGAGAAGTTCCTTTAGCATTTGTTGTAAAGCTGGTTTGGTGGTGCTGAATTCTCTTAGCTTTTGGTTGTCTGTAAAGGTTTTAAATCCTCCGTCAAATATGAATCAGAACATTGCTGGGTAGAGTTATCTTGGTTGTAGATTTTTCCCTTTCATCACTTTAAATATGTCCTGCCACTCCCTTATAGATTGCAGAGCTTCTGCTGAAAGATCAGCTGTTAACCTTATGGGGATTCCCTTGTATGTTATTTGTTGTTTTTCCCTTGCCACTTTTAACATTTTTTCTTTGCATTTAATTTTTGATAGTTTGATTTATATGTGTCATGGCATGTTTCTCCTTGGATTTATCCTGTATGGGATTCTCTGTGCTTCCAGGACTTGACTATTTCCTTTCCCCTATTAGGGAAGTTTTCAACTATAATCTCTTCAAATATTTTCTCAGTCACTTCTTTTTCTCTTCTTCTTCCGGGACCCCAATAATTCGAATGTTGGTGTGTTTAATGTTGTCCCAGAGGTCTCTGAGACTGTCCTCAATTCTTTTCATTCTTTTTTCTTTATTCTGCTCTGTGGTAGTTATTTCCACTATTTGATCTTCCAGGTCACCTATCCGTTCTTCTGCCTCAGTTATTCTGCTATTGATTCCTTCTAGATAATTTTTAATTTCATTTTTTCTGTTGCTCATCATTGTTTGTTTGCTCTTTAGCTCCTCTAGTTCCTTGTTAAACGTTTCTTGTATTTTCTCCATTCTATTTCTAAGTTTTGGGATCATCTTTACTATCATTACTCTGAATTCTTTTTCAATTAGGCTACCTATTTCCCTTCATTTGTTTGGTCTGGTGGGTTTTTACATTGCTCCTTCTTCTGCTGTGTGTTGTGTGTTTCCCTGTCTTCTCATTTTGCTTAACTTACTGTGTTTGGCGTCTCCTTTTTCGGGCTGCAGGTTCGTAGTTCCTGCTGTTTTTGGTGTCTGCCCCCAGTGGCTAACATTGGTTCAGTGGCTTGTGTAGGCTTCCTGGTGGAGGGGACTAGTGCCTGTGTTCTGGTGCATGAGGCTGGATGTTATCTTTCTGATGGGCAGGACCGCATCCGGTGGTGTGTTTGGGGGTGTCTGTGACCTTATGATTTTAGGCAGTCTCTCTTCTAATGGGTGGGGTTGGGTTCCTGTCTTGCTAGTTGTTTGGCATAGGGTGTCCAGCACTGTAGCTTGCTGGTCATTGAGTGGAGCTGGGTCTTAGCTTTGAGATGGAGATCTCTGGGCGAGCTTTTGCCATTTGACATAACGTGGATCGTGATGTCTTTGGTGGACCAATGTCCTGAAGTTGGCTCTCCCACCTCAGAGGCACAGGCCTGACACCCAGCCGGAGCACCAAGACCCTGTCAGCCACATGGCTCAGAAGAAAAGGGAGCAGAAAAGAAAGGAAGAAAGAAAAAAATAAAATCCAGTAAACTTATTAAAAAATAAAAAAATTATTAAAAATAAAAAGTAATAAAAAGAAGAAAGAAGAGAGCAACCAAACCAAAAAACAAATCCACCAATGATAACAAGCACTAAAAACTATACTAAAAAAAGAGAAGAAAAAAAAAAACCGACAGACTGAACCCTAGGACAAATGGTAATAACAAAACTATAAAATGGTAATAGCAAAATCACACAGAGTCCACCATCTCAATTTTGGGATGATTCATTTTCTATTCAGGTATTCCACAGTTGCAGGGTACATCAAGTTGATTGTGGAGATTTAATCCTCTGCTCCTGAGGCTGCTGGGAGAGATTTCCCTTTCTCTTCTTTGTTCGCAGAGCTCCTAGGGTTCAGCTTTGGATTTGGCCCCGCCTCTGCATGTGAGTCACCTGATGGTGTCTCTTCTTCGCTCAGACAGGAGGGGGTTAAAGTTGCAGCTGATTAGGGGGCTCTGGCTCACTCAGGCCGGGGGGAGGGAGGAGTACAGAATGGGGGGCGAGCCTGCGGCGGCGGAGGCCGGCATGATGTTTTAACAGCCTGAGGCGCACGGTGTTGGGGAAGTTGTCGCTGGGAGACAACTGGCAGTGGCGGGCTGCACAGGCTCCCGGGAGGGATGGTGTGGATAATGACCTGTGCTTGCACACAGCCTTCTTGATGGCTGCAACAGCAGCCCTAGCATCTCATGCCCATCTCTGGTGTCCACGCTGATAGCTGCGGCTCGCGCCCGCCTCTGGAGCTCATTTAGGTGGTGCTCTGAATTCCCTCTCCTCGCGCACCCCAAAACAATGGTCTCTTGCCTCTTAGACAGTTCCAGACTTTTTCCCAGACCCTCCCAGCTAGCTGTGGTGCTCTACCCCCTTCACGCTGTGTTCATGCTGCCAACCCCAGTCCTCTCCCTGGGATCTGACCTCCGAAGCCAGAGTCTCAGCTCTCAGCCCCCACCCATTCCAGCGGGTGAGCAGACACACCTCTCAGGCTGATGAGTGCTGGTCGGCACCGATCCTCTGTGTGGGAATCTCACCACTTTGTCCTCTGCACCCCTATTGCTGCACTCTCCTCCATGGCTCCAAAGCTTCCCCGCTGCCACCCGCCGTCTCTGCCAGTGAATGGGCTTCCTAGTATGTGGAAACTTTTCCTCCTTCACAGCTCCCTCCCAGAGTTGCAGGTCCCGTCCCTATGCTTTTGTCTCTGTTTTTTCTTTTTCCTTTTGCCCTACCCATGTACATGGGGACTTTCTTGCCTTTTGGGAAGTCTGAGGTCTTCTGCCAGCCTTCAGTAGGTGTTCTGTGGGAGTTGTTCCACGTGTAGATGTATTTCTGATGTATCTGTGGGGAGGAAGGTGATCTCCGCCATCTTGAAGGTCTCCCCCTAAACCTTTTAATGTTATTAATACAGTCAGCCCACCATGCTTACCAAGCATCATCTCTTGCCCTGACCCTGATACCCTCCATGCTCCAACATTATTCAACAGCTTTTAGTTCTGCCCTCTCTCTTTCTACCCTGGATCTTCAGAGATGCCCAGAAATCTCTCCCTGTCTACTTCCAACTCCCCCACTCTTCCACTTTCTCTTGCTTAATTCCTATTCCTTTTTTTTTAATTGAACTACAGTTGATTTATTATATTATTTAGTTTCAGGTATACAGCATAGTGATTCAATATTTTTACAATTTCTACACCATTAAAAGTTATTATAAGACAATGACTATAACTCCCTGTGCTATACAATACATCCTTGTTTGCTTATCTATTTTGTACATAATACTCTGAATCTCTTTAACCCATACCCCTAATGTGCACCTCCCTACTTCCCTCTCTCCATTGTTAACAACCAGTTTGTTTTCTATATCTGTGAGTCTATTTCTGTTCTGCCACATAAATTTATTTGTATTATTTTTTAGATTCCACAAAGAGTGATATCATACAGTATTGGTCCTTCTCTGACTTATTTCACTAAGTATAATATTCTCAAAGCCCATACACATTGCTGCCAATGACAGAAACTCATTCTTTTTTATGGCTGAGTAATATTCCATTGCATATATAGATACACCACATCTTCTTTATCCATTCATCTGTTGATAGACATTCAGGTTGCCTCCAAATCTTGGCTATTGTAAATAGTTCTGCTATGAACATTGGGGTGCTTATATCTTTTCGAATTAGTGTTTTTGTTTTTTCCAGATATATACCCAGGAGTAGAATTGTTGGGTCATGTGGTAATTCTATTTCTAGTTTTTTGTGGAACCTCCATAGTGTTTTCCACAGTGGCTGCACCAATTTATGTTCCCACTAACAGTGTAGGAGGGTTCTCTTTCCTCTATGTCTTCACTAACATTTGTTATTTGTAGACTTTTTATGATGGCCATTCTGACTGGTATGAGGTGATAGCTCATTGTGGTTCTGATTTGAATTTCTCTAATAATAAGTGATCTTTTCATGTGTCTGTTAGCCATCTGTATGATTTCTTTGAAAAATGCCTATTCTGGTTCTCTGTCCATTTTTTGATTGGGCTGTTTCGTTTTCTGATATTGAGTTGTATGAGCTGTTTACATATTTTGGATATGATTCCCTTGTCAGTCACATCATTTGCAAATACTTTCTCTCATTCCATAGGTTTTTTTTTGTTTTGTCAGTGGTTTCCTTTGTTGTGCAAAAGTTTTGAAGTTTAATTAGGTCCCATTTGTTTATTTTTGCTTTTATTTCTTTTGCCTTAGGGGACTGATCCAAAAAATATTGCTGTGATTTATGTCAAAGAGTGTTCTGCCTATGTTCTCTTCTAGGAGTTTTATGGTTTCTGGTATTACATTTAGGTCTTTAATCCCTTTTGAATTTATTTTTGAATATGGTGTGAGGTAATGTTCTAATTTCATTCTTTCACATATAGCTGGTTCAATTCTCCCAGCATAACTTTTTCAAGAGACTGTCTCTCCTCCATTCTTGCCTCCTTTGTCATAGATTAATTGGCCGTAAGTTTGTGGGTTTATTTCTGGGCTCTCTATTCTCTTCCATTGATCTATCTGTCTGTTTTTGTACCAGAACCATGCTGCTTTGACTACTGTAGCTTTGTAGAATAGTCTGAAGTCTGGAAGGGTGAATCCTTTTTCCTCAAAATTTCTTTGATAATTCAGGATCTTTCATGGTTCCATCTGAATTTTAGGATTGTTTTTTCTAGCTCTATGAAAAATGTCATGGGTATTTTGCTAGAGATTGCCTAAAATCTGTAGTTTTCTTTGGGTAGTATGACCATTTTGACAATATTAATTCTTCCAATCCAAGAGCACAGACAGCTTTCCATTTCTTTGCAACATCTTCAATTCTCTTCATCGGTGGTTTAGAGTTTTCAGAGTATAGGTCTCTTAACTCCTTGGTT
This sequence comes from Phocoena phocoena, assembly GCF_963924675.1. Taxonomy (NCBI): domain Eukaryota; kingdom Metazoa; phylum Chordata; class Mammalia; order Artiodactyla; family Phocoenidae; genus Phocoena; species Phocoena phocoena. The sequence goes on along the minus strand of NC_089221.1, from coordinate 132,186,670 downwards.
AAGTTTATTCCTAGGTATTTTATTCTTTTTAATGTGATTTTAAATGGAATTATTTCTCTCTCTGATAGTTCTTTATTAGTGTACAGAAAAGCAACAGATTTCTGTATATTAATCTTGTATCCCGCAACTTTGCTGAATTCATTTATTAGTTCTAATAGTTTTGGGCTGGAGGGTTTTCTATATAAAGTATCATGTCACCTGCAAATAGTGACAGTTTTACTTCTTTCCTTCCAATTTGAATGCTTTTTATTACTTTTTCCTTGTCTGACTGCTGTCATTAGGACTTCCAATACTATGTTAAACAGAAATTGTGAGAGTGGGCATCCTTCTTTTGTTCTTGAATTTAGAGGAAAGGCTTTCAGCTTTTCACCACTGAGTATAATGTTAGCTGTGGGTCTGTGAGAAATCAGCCGAATTCCTATTCCTTTTGAGGGAACAGCTTAAATGTGACTCCCTCCAGGAAACCTACTGCAACTCCAAAGCCCTTGGGGGGAGGTATCAAAGGCTCCCAGAGCACCCTGTGCTTCTGCAAGCATGGCACCCTCTGTGGCACACTGCCTTGTCTTTATTTCCCCACAATGAACTGTGAGTCTTTCTGGAGTAGGAACCAAGGCTGGTGTACCTACTACATGGGCTCATACTCATGATCAGCAATTATCTCAATGATCTAAAGTGTGTAACAGCATAAGCCTGGAGCCACAGATAGGACATCATGAGGAGGAAAGACCAAAAGATGATGCTACATCAATTCTTTCTATTTTGCGTTCTACTATTCTTGTTTCTTCTATAATATATGTGTGTGTGTGTGTGTGTGTGTGTGTGTGTGTGTGTATGACTGTCGATTATTCCTGTAGGTTTTTTACTAACACACATTATACTCAAAACAATTCATACTCTTCCACACAGGGGACAGAAGGCTTTACCCTAGCTGTTCTGGAATTTAAGGTCCAGAGAGAGATGTTGGATGTTGCTGCAGTGCTATTTTCAGCATGAATTAATTGTAGAATGAACAAGTGTTATTATTTGTTATTATTATTAATCTGGGACAATGAATTTGTCTTATTCTAGGTTGCTTAATATTTCATCATCTTCCGTTAGTTCTCAATGTAACAAATTCAGAATACTTTCAGTGACTATGCTTTCAGAATCTGTAGGAAAAAATATTTTCTAGATCCTAACTTTTAAGAATATAGGAATCCTGTACTAGGCCAAATCAGTCACCAAGAAGCTAGATTATCTGTCCCCCAGAGGTCACTGGAATTAAGAATGTGACTCTACTTCTACTTCAGAGCTCAATATGAGTCATCTATGAATTCATGTAAACCGTCCTTCAGCTTATTTATATTTTAAGTCTGTATCACACCAAACTTTAAAAAGTCCTTTAAATTCTGTTGAAATTTCTTGTTGTCCCTCTTTGCCTCTTCAAGCTTTAATCGGATGAGGAGTGGTACGTTAAATTTCCTACCAAGGGCATTCACAGTTATGGGGTTTCTTTCCACACATACAGGAACTTACATAGAAGATGTACCTATACTGTATCACTTACTCTTCAAAATGTCTCAAACAGATATTAATTTCCCCATCTCCAGATGACAGAACTGAAGCTGGGGGGAAGTAACAAGGTCTCTCCCTTTCTCTCTCTCCTTTTCACTCTCTCCCTCTCTTTGTCTCTCTCTTTCTCTCTACTCATTCTACCTCTGGGATGAATCTTCTGATTTTAGACAATTCTTACTTGCATGGAGCTACTTCCCTGTGCAACATTTTTCTAAAAAGTGAGACTTACGGTCATATTCTAGCCCTTAAAACATTTAGAGGAAAGATCCTCTTCTGTATAGGAGCTCTTGCCATGTAAGAGGTCCATACTCATTACTCTGACGCAGCTGCTAGAACTACTGCTAATAATGAAGTAGCCTCTGCTTGTTCAACTCACCTTCTCCCTCAATGAGTTTTACAAGTGATTTTCAAACTTTTGCTGGCTGCAAAACTCTTTGTAAGATAAAATCTTTTATTTTCGAAATCCAAATACATATTAAGGAGGAAAAATCTGTGGCTCTGATTAAAATGAATGTAGAGAACGTGGGGTTATTCTCTTAGAACCCCTACCTCTGCAACTACTCAACCCTTCCTCTCTATGGGACCTCCATTTCAAGTAACCCATAAGGAATTTCTGGGCTTCATGGTATGCAGGTATAAATCACTAACTATATCCTCTCTTAGTCTTTCTTTATCTAGGATGATGTGCTGGACTAACCTGAATGCTCAAATAGACTGAGGAATATGAAGATTTAGAATACCTAACTGAAAATTCTTGTTAGTTTATAATTTGGTTTATAAAAATATGAACATAGGCAGACTAAGAATCTCACGAAAGAGCAACTTCCTCCCATCCTTTCATCTGAGGGTTTGCTGCGCTGTGTGACAGATGGAAATAACCAAAGGACCTGAGATAAGAAGACTCATAGGACTCCATGACCTATGAATCAGGAAGGTCTCCAACAAAACTGAAGCAAGAAGGTATTTACCTTTTGAGAGTTTCCCAAAACTTAAGAAACTAATGATTCTTCATTTTTAGGAAACCTGGTTTCTCTGAGTCTCAGTTTCCTCATCTCTATCAAAATTAAGCTGGATGTTGTCCAGGGCCATTTCTATGCCTAACAGTTAATCAGTCAGTGAACTGAAAGTTTTACTTTACTTCTCAGGGATATGAATATACAATAAAAGTTAAACTCATTCCATGATTTTATTTTAAATATACAGTCAGGAAGATAAGCCAGCATAGTGAAGCTTAATACTCAGACTACTAAACGGAGCTGAAGAATGACCGAGTCGGAAGTGTGATAATCACAGGTGCTTTTACAAGTCTGTGAGACATTTTGATAAGTCAAACTGATTATATCATATAGTATTATCTTGCTCTGAGTCATTTGGTGACTTTAATTCCCTTCAAATGAGAGGTCAAAAATAAATCTACATATTCCAAAGTGTCTTGTGAACACAAAAATTTGAGAATCATTGTTATAAATCAATGTTAATAAGTAAACCATTCATACTGAACTGTGTATTTCTAGAAATCATGTTTTCACCTTTGCACCTAATGGAACTACATACCATCTCCCATGATTATGGAATGCCCCCTCATTTGAGGTGGTACCGCTCTCATCAATTCAAATGCCACTGCACCTCATTTCCCAAAGAGCAGCAACACAAGTAATTCCCAACAACCGTTGCAAAAGCACCAGATGGAATTTCAAAGGATAAATAAGTACATTTATACTGCAGCAGGGGATTTCAAAATTTCCTTTCAAATAGAGCCAATTAAAATACAGGAACTCTGACAGGAGTTCCACTACAGAAGAAGAAAAAATAATGCACTATCCATGTCACTATTTTAATTGGCTCCAGAAAGAGAGCATTTTCTAACCATTTGAAATCAAGTCCTGCCAGAATGCATAAAATTTACTCAGATATGTAGACAACACAATATGACTCTGAATGCCACAGAGCTTCCCAAGCATCTTTTCAAAAAGTGACAGTGTCAAGTTGTTCAGGGAAAGAACTGAGCGTCATGAAATGAGCTAATCTTCCATGCTGTGATCAGATGGAGAAAGAGGGAATCCAGTATTTGTCTACATCGGTGCTGTACAGATGTTTAAAAGGGGATATAATGACCCAAATCTACTAAGAGATTTTCTATGTTTACATTTGTGCCTAAATTCCTGCAAGTTTAAGAGTAGAATTTTTTCCAGCAAATTAATGTGTGTCCTTTAGGAATCCTTAGAAATTGCCCAAAAGAATATGAATAACCAATTCACAAAAGGGAAAACCTGAGTATCCACTAAATGTGAGAAAATACTCAGATTTACCCTTAATCAGAAGAATTCATATAGAAATAATGACATAATATCCTTTCTTATCCACCATAAAGGCAAATCTTTTTTTAAAAATCACATCATACCAAGTGTTGGCAAGGATGTGAGAGGACAAGCACTGATGAGGGGAATGTGAATTGGCACAACTATTCCAAAAACCTGGCCGTTTTTATGTAAATTAGGTATGAATATCCATTATGGCCTAGAAGTCTCATATTTGATATTCTGCCCCATAGAATCTCTCACATCAGTTCCTAACAGGCTTGTAAGGGGACATGCGCAAGGATAATCAATCAAGACAGTGGACTCCCCTGGCAGCACAATGGTTAAGAATCTGCCTGCCAATGCAGGGGACACGGACGGGTTCTAGCCCTGGTCTGGGAAGATTCCACATGCTGAAGAGCAACTAAGCCTGTGTGCCACAACTACTGAACCTGCCTTCTAGAGCCTGTGTGCCACAACTACTGAAGCCCACACACCTAGAGCCAGTGCTCTGCAACAAGGACAAGTCACCACAATGAGAAGCTCGTGCACCACAACGAACAGTAGGCCCCGCTTGCCACAACTAGAGAAAGCCCATGCACAGCAATGAAGATACAACGCAGCCAAAAATAAATAAAATCTTAAAAAAAAAAAAAAAACAACAAAGACAGCATTTCTGCAACAGTGGTGATTTAGAGACAACCTAGATGTCTATAAGTAAGAAAATGGATAATTTAAAATGTGGGATATGTATTACGGAGTACAATTCAGAAACAACACATTAGGTTTATAACAAAAACATGGACAGATCTAAAAAACAGTGTTGATCAAAAGGAAAAAACAAGATAAATAATAGCACATTGTTTTATGTAAATTAAAACTCCATACCCTCCAAACTAGTAATATATTTATAAGAATTCATGTAGATGTAAGGACACATAGCATGCATTTTAGAGAGAGTGTCTTCAGGAAGAGTGGAATGAGCCTGGGGTTTGGAAGTAAAAAGGAAATAATGAACTAAAACAAGCGGCAGAAATTTCTGGGACAAATAATGGAAATGTGCTATGTGCTGAGGTGTGTGATAAGCTCACATTTCTGCAACCAAGACTCAAAAGAAGTAAACAGAAAACAAAATAACAACTCATCTTATCCCACTAAGGACTGTTTCACTTAAATATAATCCTACCTTCTTATAAAATACCATATTCAACAATAAGAGTAAGTATTAAATAAAAGAGTTGAGCAAAAGATCAAATTTTTATTGAGTAACTTTTAGCTAAGCATAAGTCACCACTACGAAGGCACCAAAAAACTAAACAACCAGCCAACTGCCAGGTACTCAATGTTTACCAAACACCAGGCAGGACACTGCTAAATGTAAGAAAGACTAAAATATGGAATAACTGCTCAAGTTTTGCTATTTTGGTTTTATCAGGCAGGAATAAGGTCTTAGAAACATATATGGAGATTATAAAATTATGAGAGTATACATACATGCCTGAGGAGATCAGAGAATCTTATTCTAGCAAAGCCTACAATACAACTTTTCCAAAAAAATTCATTTTAAGAGCTCTTCTGGGGCTTCCCTCGTTGGCGCAGTGGTTGAGAGTCCACCTGCCAATGCAGGGGACACGGGTTCGTGCCCCAGTCCGGGAAGATCCCACATGCCGCGGAGCGGCTGGGCCCGTGAGCCATGGCTGCTGAGCCTGCGCGTCCGGAGCCTGTGCTCTGCAACAGGAGAGGCCACAAGAGTGAGAGGTTCGCGTACCGCAAAAAAAAAAAAAAAAAAGAGCTCTTCTTTTGTAACTGCCTTCAAAGTCACTGGCACTTTATTTTTTTAAATTCTCTATAGTAGTAAAACATATTTGAAAGATGTGGTTCACTTTTAAATGATTACTGCTGAAGTCATAAATTAACTTCCATTAGTGTAACTCTAAAGAATTACAGTTTATAGAGTATGTTCACAAACTCTAGCTCTTCTGGCAATGTGTTTCAGAATCATTTGAGTAAAAAAAAAGACCAGCTAAGGATACCTGTTAGAGACTTTGTCATAAATAATGAAAGTGGTTTTATTAATATACCATAAAATGAAACTATTGGCAAAACCAAAACTGTTCCAAATGCATTTTAAACAATGGCTGCAACAGCCTAAAAATAAATGTATAGCCTTATAACCTCTTAAGGTAAAAAGATTAGACACTTAGACTCTGGCATTTTTGTCTTAAAAATACATTTCATTATATTTTAAATGCTGTGAGTGTCCACACAACTGCTATCCATAACAGCACTGCTATGTAGAGCAAAAAGTGGCAAAGTCAGAAGCCCTGGGTTTTATTCTCTTTTCTTCCAATTACAGTCAGTTCTTCTATAATACTTGTTTTGAAAAGGCAGATGTGTTGTGATGCACTGATAATATTAGGAAACAATCTGAATATATCTCAAATTTGGCATTTGTATATGCATGATTTTGTCCATCAAAAACACTACAGTAGGTGGACACAGAATCTGCATCCAGGGGAGCCTAGCCATGCAGGAAGGTACAAAACAGACACATCTCAAACATCTACCAGGAACCAGTTCACTGTGTGCACTATCCTACAGTGCTGTGGTTTGCTATTCTTACACTTAAGAGCTTGGTTACATGAAAAAACACTCTTTCAGCATCCTATTTATATTGAAGGATCCAGATTCAAAAATGCCAGGAAGCGCATGCACAAGGAAAGTCTTAAGTCTTGAGGAAAAGCTTGAAATAAGCATTTTGAAAGAAACAAGAAATCATGTTGTGGAGAGGGCCAAGCTGGTGGTGGAAGAAAACTCTGAACTCACCTACTCCCATGAACACATCAAGTCTGCACCTACATGTAGAGCAATTTCTCCTGAAGAACTGAAGGCTGACTGAACAGCTCCTGCACATAGAAGGACCACATAGAAATGGAGAGGCAAGACAAAGGCACAGTATCCAAAGGAACCCCACCGCCCCCATGAGGTGACTTGTAATAGGGAGGGATATAACTGATGGGACCAAGTGCAGACTCCCTGGCCTTGAGACACAGCAAAAAATATATCAGTTTAAAGGGCACACAGACTACACGGGAAGGAAATCTATATACTAACTTTGAGTATCTGCCAAATGGGCTAGGAACTGCTGGAAGTCTCTCTGGAACCAGAGGCACCAGCAAAAATGTAGTGCTTTCAGAATGCACTCAAAATTAAGCAACAATCAACTTGAGATAGAATGCTACATGCATAGATTGCTACATATGAACCTCATGGTAACCAAAAACCTATGAAGATACACAAAAAATAAAAAGAACAGAATATAAGCATAACACTACAGAAAGTCATCAAATCACAAGGGAAGAGAACAAGAAAAGAACAGAGAAGAATTACAAAAACAACCAGAAAAAAACTAACAAAATGTCAACAAGTACATAACTATCAATAATTACTTTATGTGTAAAGGGATTAAATGCTCCAATCAAAACACATAGGGTGGCTGAACGGATTAAAAAACAAACAACAACAAGACCCATATATATATGCTGCCGAGAAGAAACTCACTTAAGATCTAAAGACATATACAGAATGAAGTGAAGAGATGGAAAAAGATATCCCATGCAAATAAAAACAAAAAGAAAGCTGAGATAGTGATAATTATATCAGGCAAAATAGACATTAAAACAAAGACTCTTAACAAGAGACAAAAAAGGGCATTACCTAATGATAAAGGGATCACACCAACAAGATAATATAACACTTGAAAATACCTGTGCACCCAACATAAGAGCAACTAAATACATAAAGCAAATTAAAAGTAATAAAGGGAGAAAAAGATAGCAATATAATAATAGTAGAGAACTTTAATGCCCCACTTTCATCAATGAATGTATCATCCAGAAAGAAAATCCGTAAGGAAACACTAGCCTTAAAGGACACATTAGTCCAGAGGAACTTAACAGATATATACAGAACACTGTATCTAAAATCACCAGAATAAACATTCTTTTCAAGTGCACATGGAGCATTCTCCAGGAGAGATCACGTTAGGCCACAAAACAAGATGCATAAATTTAAGAAGGCCAGAAATCATATCAAGCATCTTTTGCTACCACAAAAGTATGAAACTAGAAATCAATTACAAGAAGAAACTGGAAAAAAACACAAATACATGGAGACTAAACATAATGCTACTGAACAATCAATGGGTCAATAAAGAAATCAATGGGGATATAAAAAATACTTTAAAACAGATGAAAATAGAAACAAAATTTCCCAAAATCTATGGTACACAGCAAAAGCAGTTTTAAGAGGGAAGTTCATAATGATACAGACATACCTCAAGAAGCAAGAAAAACTGCAGATAAAAAACCTAAATTTACATTGAAAGGAAATAGGAAAAAGAAGAACAAGCAAGCCCAAAGTTAGTAGAAGGAAGGAAATAATAAAAATCAGAGAGGAAATAAAGGAAACAGAGACTAAAAAGAAATAATAGAAAAGATCAATGGAACTAAGAACTGGTTCTTTGAAAAACAAATGAAATTCACAAATCTTTAGCCAAACTTATCATGCAAAAAAGAGAGAGGACCAAAATAAAATCAGAAACAAAAGAGGAGTTTACAAACGACACCACAGAAATACAAAGAATCATAAAAGAATACTATGAACAATTATATGCCAACAAATTAGGCAACCTAAAAGAAATGGATAAATTCCTAGAAACGTATAATCTTCCAAGACTGAATCATAAAGAAAGAGAAAACCTGAATGGACAGATGTCTTCACAGTTGAATTCTAAGAAATTCTAAAACAGAGAAGCAGGTGGTAGTTGCCTTTTTTTATGGGGATCTAATGAGATAATGTATGTGAAAGTAATATGCTAGCTATAAAGCAATAATTTGTATTCATTCAGCACATACTTTACTGCAGAAGTAAAGAGGAGCATATTGGAGTTGATAAAAGCATGGGTGCAGGAGGGAGAATGAGTTTGAAAATCACCACTGTATCTTATTACCTGTCTAATTTGGGACAAGTTATATACGCTCTCTGTCTCGGGTTTTATGAGCATTAAAAAAAAAGTTAATACACGAAGAGCTCCTAATTATATTTTAGGTATGTTATGTGCTCTATCAGATACACTGATATATCAGAAAAGGGCTCTGTCTCCAAGAAGCTTACAGTCTAGTAAGAAGATAAATCATACATATAAATGGCTTGAACACAGACAAAGTTGGTGCCCTAAAGGAGCTATAACATGATATAAGACATCATGGGAGATCACTCCAGTTCTTTAAAAATAAATTTTCTTTCTCTAAAGTTACTAAGGTATCTTCCTGCTAAGCATTACTTTCATTGTCAAGCAAGGCTTAAGAAACTCTTACAATGATATTCAAAGGTGATCACTAAATTTCTTGTTTGCATTGTTCTATATGGCAAATTCAAAAGCATTCAGATGCAATTAGAAAAAAATGTATATAAACCTTCAGCCGCAAAAATGCTTATGGCATCATTCTGGTCAAGAAGGTACCGGGAGAACTGCTACCATCAAAGGATCCATAGCTGGGAGGAGACTTACAGGCTGTAATGGCCTCCCAAAATGCCTGTGACCTAATCTCTGGAACCTGAGAATCAAGTTAAGGGTGATTATCCTGGATTATCTGGGTGGGCCTCATGTAATCACATGTAAGAAGCACACAGGAGGAAGCAAAAGAAAAGGCAGTGTGGGGGCTTCCCTGGTGGCGCAGTGGTTGGGAGTACGCCTGCTGATGCAGGGGACACAGGTTCGTGCCCCGGTCCGGGAAGATCCCACATGCCGCGGAGCGGCTGGGCCCGTGAACCATGGCCGCTGAGCCTGTGCGTCCGGAGCCTGTGCTCCGCAACGGGAGAGGCCACAACAGTGAGAGGCCCGTGTACCACTAAAAAAAAAAAAAAAAAAAAAAAAAAGAAAAGGCAGTGTGGAAATGGAAGCAGAGATTAGATTGATGTGTTTTGAATGGAGGAAAGGGCCACAAGTCAATTAATACAGGTGGCCACTAGAAGCCGAAAAAGGCAAGTAAACAAAGTCTGCCCTCTGAGTGTCCAGAAGGGACGAACCCTACTGATATCTTGACTTTAGCCCAATGAAACTGAATTCAGCCTTCTGACTTCTAGAAGTGCAAGAGAGTAAACCTGTGTTGTTTAATCCTCTAAGTTAGTAGTGATTCTTAAGAAGAGCCACAAGAAACTAAAACAGAGACAGAAGAAAAATGGCCCCTGTTCTTCAGTCTCTGCTCTGATTTCTAATGGGCAAGAAAGTTACAAAGCGCCCCCAGACAACCCCCAATTGACAGTTCATTGACTGATGGGGAGAAACTGCCTTAAAATTGTGAAAAGAACTTTCTACCACAGCAATCCTGATAAAAGCTAAAAGACTAACCATGCAAAAGCACAAAATATCTTGAAGTGATCCAGGATTCTGAGGAACATTAAAACCCATCTCAAAGTTAAAATCCTAGAGTTTGAAAAAAAAAGAAGTTCTCTATCGTCACCATTCTTACATGTTAACTTTGTGGGAAAATTCGTTCCAAACATAAGTTGAGAACTTGAAAGATACGGAATAATTATAAAGGAGTGAGTTCGATTCTTATCAAGCATTCTAGAACTCAAACATCCAAAGGCATGTTATAATTCTTAAAGCAGACCCTAGAGTAAGGAGGCAAGTATACATTCATCCTAACGGTACTTTCGTACTACCATCACTGTCCATCCACATCCCATGCTCACATGACTGCCTTTCCTGCTACCTGCCTTTGCACATGCTATTCCCTTGCTTGCAGCATCCTTCTTCCATCCACCAACGCAAAGACCTAGAAAAAGTCATTAAATCTTAAATATTCGAGACTAAATCCAAATGTTGTATCCTTAGGTAAGTTTCCTTTGACTAACCCCTAGACAAGCTCCCTGCTTCTTGTACCCCTTGCCATCTTGGAACAGAGTTTCAACAGCAGTTATCCCATTGTTATAATTATCCATCTACACATCTATCTCCCCAACTAGCTGGAGGTCTCTCCTGGGCAATGACTATGCCCTACTCATCTTTGAATCCTGAATGCTCAGTACCATGCCTAGAACATAATAGACGTTAAAAATGTTTGTTAAAGAAATCAATGGGGCTTCCCTGGTGGTGCAGTGGTTGAGAGTCCACCTGCCGATGCAGGGGACACGGGTTCATGCCCTGGTCCGGGAAGATCCAACATGCCGCGGAGCGGCTGGGCCCATGGGCCGTGGCCGCTGAGCCTGCACGTCCGGAGCCTGCGCTCTGCAACGGGAGAGGCCACAACAGTGAGAGGCCCGCGTACCGCAAAAAAAAAAAAAAAGAAAAAAAGAAATCAATGCAGTCACTTCAGTAAACCAGTATCAATAACTTACTATTTTGGTTATCTTGAAGGCTTGACTCCCAAAAAACCATGTTTCTAAAAACCCAATATACACTTGAAAAGAAGAGTTGCTACAAAAGAGGACCTACAAAACAATATGTAAATAAAGCATGGATTCTGGACTTACTATCACTGCTAGTCCAAATAGCTAGTCTTTACAGTATGGAGAAGCCAACACTTACCATTTTGTCTGCCAGCGCCCCTTTGTTCTCCTAGAAGTAGCACCTTCCTCTTCTGGGGCTGTGAATTGCTTCCCCCTCCCTCTCTATTCATTGGTCCAAACAAACAGTATCTGAGTCCAGATCTATCTCCCGTGGCTTACCTAGGTATACGAATATATTCCCTGTTTTGAATTTGGTTTCTGTCGCTTGTAACTAATAGATTCCGACGAATGCAGGTTGTTAACTAAAAGGTAAACTGGAGCAAGTTTCTCAATTATTTCTTCATAAAAATCAAATGGGCAGCTTTTCAAAGCTGTTTTTTAAGAGCACGATGCAAATATTTGTCAGGCATTCTGCTGCATTAAAGAAGAATCTAGAGAATCACCTCCATTAAATAAAAAGTAGCAACATGGCAGAGCATGGTAGGCATCCAGGAAATCTGAGTGTTAACTAACTGGATGCCTTTGGACAAGGGACTTAAAATCTCTGGGCATCGAACTGCCATCTATATTCTAAGCCACTAAAAAAGCATATATTTTGTGGTTCAGAATACAGCAGCACCTCCATGATTTTTGATATCAAAAATTCAAACTTCTTTTGGCAAAGGGAAAGAGAACTTCTCAATGAGATTTAAAGAAAAGTTCAATTATCCAGAATACTGAAGTTTTTTAAAGCATAACCAGAGCCATTACTCAGTATGTGATAAATGAACCGAAAATAGGAGATTACCAGGAAAGTTACCTTTTTATGAACTCATCTAGCTTGCTGGATGAAAACTGGAAAAGAGGACTAAATCCATCCCCTGCTGAAGTGTGGCTAATTCTATAATCAATCACAACCACAGCATTCAATAACGCAACAAGTACTCACTTGGCAACGGTTATATTCAGGGCACTGTGACCAGTGCTGAGGGCAATGCAGGAAGGGATAAACTGGATTTATAATCTCACCTCCCTGTTTAAAAGCCTCCAGCAGCATGCCATTGCCCTTGGACTAAAATCCAAATTCATTACCTGACTTTAAGGGCCTGACTTTGAAGACTCCTACTTTTCCTGCATCACCTTCTGATACTCTCTCCATCCATCTCCTTCCTCCAGCCAAAGTCCTTTTTCAGATCCTTATACAGCCAAGCATTTTCTAGCTTCAAGGTGTATGAATAGACTCCTGATTGATATTCCTTCTGCCCGGAATGTTGTCCCCCCACTCAGCCCACGGCAGGCTGGCTGGCTCCTTCCTGTACTTCAGGCCAATCTTAAAATAAATGCAACCTCCTCAGCTAGACTTTTCCTCATCTTATCCTCCTTTCTCCCCCCACCCTACGATCGTCACTATTATTTTCTCTCTCAGTCCCACGTTAGTTCTCTTCCCAGTGCTTTTCCATGTGGCAATTACTTTATTTGCTTGTCTCCTTGGGCTTTGCCTGGGTCTGGGGAGGGGGCAGGGACATGGTGGACTTTTCTGTTCTGTGCTGTATCTTCAGTACCTAGCATAACACCTAATACACAGAAGTCACGCTATGAAGATTCATTGAATGAATGAATTGAAAAAGGAGATTCATGTAACTACAATAGCTACGACATAAAGCAGTATACATTAAGTGTTTACACAGAAGGAAAAAAACAGACAAGGGTGACTAACAAAAATGTAAAAGAGAAAAAGTGCAAAGCATGGTCTAAGGAATGAAAGAAATTTCCCGTAACTATAGGAAAGGACACACTTGGTGAGACCACACCATGCAGGGTCTTGAGGGCAAAACAAGGGAGTCTGTATTTATCCCATGAGCACTGGGGACTCATATAAACTTTCTAATCAAGACAGTACAACTATTCTCTCTGGGTTTGAGAAGGATTACCCTGCTGCCGGTATGAACGTATAATGGATGGAGACTGGGAAGAGGGCCATGGCAATAGGCCAGGACAATGCATCACCAAAGAGTAAAAGAGTCAAAGGAAAGAATGAGAATGTATGAAAGACATTTTGCAATTGGCTGGAAGTGGAAGGTGAAAGAATAAGGAAAAGAAGATTCTTCTTACACCAAGGGTGAACACTGCAGAGTGTGGGAAGAGGGAAGGTTTTGGATTGCAGGAGGAAGATTATGGGTTCAACCCTGGCTACCATACAAAACAAAATAGAAAAACCATAGAGGAACTTCAAGATGGCAGAAGAGTAAGACGTGGAGATCACCCTCCTCCCCACAAATACATCAGAAATCTACATGTGGAACAACACCTACAGAACACCTACTGAATGCTGGCAGAGGACCTCAGACCTCCCAAAAGGCAACAAACTCGCCACGTACCGGGGTAGGACAAAAGAAAAAATAGAGACAAAAGAATAGGGACGGGACCTGCATCAGTGGGAGGGAGCTGTGAAGGAGGAAAGGTTCCACACAATAGGAAGCCCATTCACTGGAGGAGATGGGGGGGCGGGGGGGAAGCTTTGGAGCCACAGAGGAGAGCGCAGAAACAGGGGTGCAGACGGCAAAGCAGAGAGATTCCTGCACAGTGGATCAGTGCTGACCAGCACTCACCATCCCGAGAGGCTTGTCTGCTCACCCGCCAGAATGGGTGGGGACTGGGAGCTGAAGCTCGTGCTTCGGAAGTCAGATCCCGGGGAGAGGACTGGGGTTGGCGGCGTGCACACAGCCTGAAGGGGACTAGTGTACCACAGATAGCTGGGAGGAGTTTGGGAAAAAGTCTGGAACTGCCTAAGAGGCAAGAGACCATTGTTTCGGGGTGCACGAGGAGAGGGGATTCAGAACACCGCCAAAACAAGCTCCAGAAGCATGCACGAGCCACGGCTATCAGAGCAGACACCAGAGATGGGCATGAGATGCTAAGGCTGCTGCTGCAGCCATCAAGAAGCCTGAGTGCAAGCACAGGTCACTATCCACACCGTCCCTCCCGGGAGCCTGTGCAGCCCGCCACTGCCACGGTCCCGTGATCCAGGGAAAACTTCCCCGGGAGAACACACGGTGCACCTCAGGCCGGTGCAACGTCACGCTGGCCTCTGCCGCCGCAGGCTTGCCCTGCATTCCGTACCCCTCCCTCCCCCCGGTCTGAGTGAGCCTGAACCCCCGAATCAGCGGCTCCTTTAACCCTCTCCTGTCTGAGCGAAGGACAGACGCCCTCAGGCGACCTACACACAGAGGAGGGTCCAAATCCAAAGCTGAACCGCAGGAGCTGTGAGAACAAAGAAGAGAAAGGGAAATCCCTCCCAGCAGCCTCAGGAGCAGTGGAATAAATCTCCACAATCAACTTGATGTACCCTGCATCTGTGGAATACATGAATAGACAACGAATCATCCCAAATTGAGGAGGTGGACTTTGGGAGCAATGATATATGTATTTTTTTCCCTTTTTCTCTTTTTGTGAGTGTGTACGTGTATGCTTCTGCGTATGATTTTGTCTGTATAGCTTTGCTTTTACCATTTGTCCTAGGGTTCTGTCTGTCCATTTCGGGTTTTTTTTTACTATAGTTTTTAGCACTTGTTATCATTGGTGGATTTCTTTTTTGGTTTGGTTGCTCTTTTTTTTCTTGCTTTCTTTTATTACTTTTTAATTTTTTTAATAATTATTTTTATTTTAATAACTATATTTTATTTTATCTTCTTCTTTCTTTCCTTCTTTGTTTTTCTCCCTTTCATTCTGAGCCGTGTGGATGACAGGCTCTTCATTCTCCAGCCAGGTGTCAGGGCTGAGCCTCTGAGGTGGGAGAGCCAAGTTCAGGACACTGGTCCACAAGAGACCTCCCAGCTCCACGTAATATCAAATGGCAAAAATCTCCCAGAGATTCCAACACAATGATAAGACCAATCTCCACTCAACGACCAAGAAGCTACAGTGCTGGACAGCCTATGATAAACAACTAGCAAAAGAGAAACACAACCCCACCCATTAGCAGAGAGGCTGCCTAAAATCATAATAAGGCCACAGACACCACAAAACACACCACCAGACGTGGACCTGCCCACCAGAAAGATAAGATCCAGCCTCATCCAACAGAACACAGCTACTAGTCCCCTCCAGCAGGAAGCCTACAGAACTCACTGAACCAACCTTAGCCGCTGGGGCAGACACCAAAAACAGCGGGAACTACGAACCTTCAGCCTGCGAAAAGGAGACCCCAAACACAGTAAGTTAAGCAAAATGAGAAGACAGAGAAACACACAGCAGATGAAGGAGCAATGTAAAAACCCACCTGACCTAACAAATGAAGAGGAAAGAGGCAGTCTACCTGAAAAAGAATTCAGAATAATGATAATAAAGATGATCCAAAATCTTGGAAATAGAATGGAGAAAATACAAGAAACATTTAACAAGGACCTAGAAGAACTAAAGAGAAAACAAACAATGATGAACAACAATAAATGAAATTCAACATTCTCTAGAAGACATCAATAGCAGAATAACTGAGGCAGAAGAATGGATAAGTGACCTGGAATATAAAATAGTGGAAATAACTACTGCAGAGCAGGAAAAAAAAAAAAAACAATGAAAAGAATTGAGGAAAGTCTCAGAGACCTCGGGGATAACATTAAACACACCAACATTCAAATAATAGGGGTCCCAGAAGGAGAAGAGTAAAAGAAAGGGACTGAGAAAATATTTGAAGAGATTATAGTTGAAAACTTCCCTAATATGGGAAAGGAAATAGTTAATCAAGTCCAGGAAGCTAAGAGAGTCCCATATAGGATAAATCCGAGGAGAAACACACCAAGACACATATTAATCAAATTATCAAAAATTAAATACAAGAAAAAAATATTAAAAGCAGCAAGGAAAAAAGAACAAATATCACACAAGGGAATCCCCAATAAGGTTAACAGCTGAACTTGCAGCAGAAATTCTGCAAGTCAGAAGGGAGTGACAGGACATATTTAAAGTGATGAAGGAGAAGAACCTACAACCAAGACTACTCTACACAGCAAGGATCTCATTCAGATTTGATGGAGAAATTAAAACCTTTACAGACAACCAAAAGCTAAGAGAATTCAGCACTACGAAACCAACTTTACAACAAATGCTAAAGGAACTTCTCTAGGCAGGAAACACAAGAGAAGGAAAAGACCTACAATAACGAACCCAAAACAATTAAGAAACTGGTAATAGGAGCATACATATAGATAATTTCCTTAAATGTAAATGGATTAAATGTCCCAACCAAAAGACACAGACCGGCTGAATGGATACAAAAACAAGACCGTATATATGCTGTCTACAAGAGACCCATGTCAGACCTAGGGACACATACAAACAGAAAGTGAGGGGATGGAAAAAGATATTGCATGGAAACAGAAATGAAAAGAAAGCTGGAGTAGCAATTCTCATATCAGACAAAATAGACTTTAAAACAAAGACTATTACAAGAGACAAAGAAGGACACTACATAATGATCAAGGGATCAATCGAAGAAGAAAATATAACAATTGTAAATATTTATGCACCCAACATAGGAGCACTTGAATACATAAGGCAAACACTAACAGCCATAAAAGAGGAAATTGACAGTAACACAATCAAACCAGGGGACTTTAATACCTCACTTTCACCAATGCACAGATCATCCAAAATGAAAATAAATAAGGAAACACAAGCTTTAAATGATACATTAAACAAGATGGCCTTAACTGATACGTATAGGACATTCCATCCAAAAATAACAAAATACACTTTCTTCTCAACTGCTCATGGAACATTCTCCACGATAGATCATACCTTGGGTCATAAATCAAGCCTTGGTAAATTTAAGAAAAGTGAAATCATATCAAGTATCTTTTCTGACCAAAATGCTATGACACTCAATATCAATTAGAAGAAAAAATGTGTGAAAGATACACACACATGGATGCTAAACAATACACTACTTAATAACCAAGAGATCACTGAAGAAATCAAAGAGGAAATCAAAAAATACACAGAAACAAATGACAATGAAAACACGATGACCCAAAACCTATGGGACGCAGCAAAAGCAGTTCTCAGAGGGAAGTGTATAGCAGTACAATCCTACCTCAAGAAACATCTCAAATAAACAACCTAACCTTACACTCAAAGCACTTAGAGAAAGAAGAAGGAAAAAAAACAAAGTTAGCAGAAGGAAAGAAATCATAAAGATCAGATCAGAAGTAAATGAAAAAGAAATGAAGAAAACGGCAGCAAAGATCAGTAAAACTAAAAGCTGATTCTTTGTGAAGATAAACAAAATTGATAAACCATTAGCCAGACTCACCAAAAAAAAAAGGGAGGGAGAAGATTCAAATCAATAGAATTAGAAATGAAAAAGGAGAAGTAATAACTGACAATGCAGAAATACAAAGGGTCAAGAGAGATTACTACAAGCAACTATATGCCAATAAAATGGACAACCTGGAACATATGGACAGATTTTTAGAAATGCACAGCCTTCCGAGACTAAACCAGGAAGAAATCAAAAAAAAGAACAGACCAATCACAAGCACTGAAATTGAAACTGTGATTAAAAATCTTCCAACAAACAAAAGCCCAGGACCAGATGGCTTCACAGGCGAATTCTAACAAACATTTAGAGAAGAGCTAACACCTACCCTTCTCAAACTCTTCCAAAATATAGCAGAGGGAGGAACACTCATAAACTCATTCTATGAGGCCATCATCACCTTGATACCAAAACCAGACAAAGATGTCACAAAGAAAGAAAACTACAAGCCAATATCACTGATGAACATAGATGCAAAAAATCCTCAACAAAATACTAGCAAGCAGAATCCAACAGCACATTAAAAGGATCATACAGGGCTTCCCTGGTGGCGCAGTGGTTGAGAGTCCGCCTGCCGATGTAGGGGACATGGGTTCGTGCCCCGGTCCGGGAAGATCCCACGTGCCGTGGAGCGGCTGGGCCCGTGAGCCATGGCTGCTGAGCTTGCGCGTCCGGAGCCTGTGCTCCGCAACGGGAGAAGCCACAACAGTGAGAGGCCCGCATACCGCAAAAAAAAAAAAAAAAAAAGGATCATACACCGTGATCAAGTGGGGTTTATTCCAGGAATGCAAGGATTCTTCAATATACGCAAATCAAGCAATATGATAAATCATATTAACAAACTGAAGGAAAAAAACCATATGATCATCTCAATAGATGCACAGAAAGCTTTCGACAAAATTCAACACCCATTTGTTATAAAAACCCTCCAGAAAGGAGGCACAGAGGGAACTTACCTCAACATAATAAAGGCCATATGTGACAAACCCACAGCCACATCATCCTCAATGGTGAAAAACTGAAACCATTTCCACTAAGATCAGGAACAAGACAAGGCTGCTCACTCTCACCACTACTATTCAACATAGTTTTGGAAGTTTTAGCCACAGCAATCGAAGAAAAAGAAATAAAAGGAATCCATATCGGAAAAGAGGAAGTAACACTGTCACTGTTTGTAAATGACGTGATACTATACAAAGAAAATCCTAAAGATTCCATCAGAAAACTACTAGAGTTAATCAATGAATTTGGTAAAGTAGCAGGATACAAAATTAATGCACAGAAATCTCTTGCATTCCTATACACTAATGATGAAAAACCTGAATGAGAAATTAAGAAAACACTCCTATTTACCACTGCAACAAAAAGAATAAAATACCTAGGAATAAACTTACCTAAGGAGACAAAAGACCTGTATGCAGAAAACTATAAGACACTGATGAAAGAAATTAAAGATGATACAAACAGATGGACATATATACCATGTTCTTGGATTGGAAGAATCAACATTGTGAAAATGACTCTACTACCCAAAGCAATCTACAGATTCAATGCAATCCCTATCAAACTACCACTGGCATTTTTCACAGAACTAGAACAATAAATTTCACAATTTGTATGGAAATACAAAACACCCTGAATAGCCAAAGCAATCCTGAGAAAGAAAAACGTAGCTGGAGGAATCAGGCTCCCTGTCTTCAGACTATACTACAAAACTACAGTAATCAAGACAGCATGGTACTGGCACAAAAACAGAAATATAGGTCAATGGAACAGGATAGAAAGCCCAGAGATACATCCACGCACATATGGTCACCTTATCTCTGATAAAGGAGGCAAGAATATACAATGGAGAAAAGACAGCCTCTTCAATAACTGGTGCTGGGAAAACTGGACAGCTACATGTAACTGTAGTGTAGAAGACTCCCTAACACCATACACAAAAATAAACTCAAAATGGATTAAAGACCTAAATGTAAGGCCAGATACTATCAAACTCTTAGAGGAAAACATAGGCAGAACACTCTATGACAAAAATCACAGCTAGATACTTTTTGACCCACGTCCTAGAGAAATGGAAATAAAAACAAACAAATGGGACCTAATGAAACTTCAAAGTCTTTGCACAGCAAAGGAAACCATAAACAAGATAAAAAGACCACCCTCAGAATGGGAGAAAATATTTGCAAATGAAGCAACTGACAAAGGATTAATCTCCAAAACATACAAGCAGCTCATGCAGCTCAATATCAAAAAAACAAACAACCCAACCGAAAAATGGGCAGAAGACCTAAACGGACATTTCTCCAAAGAAGATATACAGATTGCCAACAAACATATGAAAGAATGCTCAACATCATTAATCATTAGAGAAATGCAAATCAATACTACAATGCGTTATTATCTCACACCAGTCAGAATGGCCATCATCAAAAAATCTACACACAATAAATGCTGGAGAGGGTGTGGAGAAAAGGGAACCCTCTTGCACTGTTGGTGGGAATGTAAATTGATACAGCCACTGTGGAGAACAGTATGGAGCTTCCTTAAAAAACTACAAATAGAACTACCATACGACCCAGCAATCCCATTACTGGGCATATACCCTGAGAAAACCATAATTCAAAAAGCGTCATGTAGCACAATGTTCATTGCAGCTCTATTTACAATAGCCAGGAAATGGAAACAACCTAAGTGTCCATCAACAGATGAATGGATAAAGAAGATGTGGCACCTATATACCATGGAATATTACTCAGCCATAAAAAGAAACGAAATTGAGTTACTTGTAGTGAGGTAGATGGACCTAGAGTCTGTCATACAGAGTGAAATAAGTCAGATAGAGAAAAACAAATACCGTATGTTAACACATATATATGGAATCTAGAACAAATAAATAAATAAAATAACATGGTCATGAGGAACCTAGGAGCAAGACGGGAATATAGACACAGACCTACTAGAGAATGGACTTGAGGATACAGGGAGGTTGAAGGGTAAGCTGGGACAAAGTGAGAGAGTAGCATGGACATATATACACTACCAAATGTAAAACATAGTGGGAAGCAGCTGCATAGCAAAGGGAGATCAGCTCGGTGCTTTGTGACCACCTAGAGGGATGGGAGGGAGGGAGACACAAGAGGAAAGAGATATGGGGACGTATGTATATGTATAACTGATTCACTTTGTTATAAAGCAGAAACTAACACACCATTTTAAAGCAATTATGCTCCAATAAAGATGTTTAAAAAAATGACAACAAAACAAAAGGAAAAGAACATGTATCAATTACACTGTTCTGAAACAAAGATGAAGCATCACTCAGGTACAGAAGATTTCCATTCTCAGCACATCATCTTTCAGCAGCAGTTGCCCAACCCCAGGGTGCCAATTCAGCTCCTCTACCAACAGTGTGTGTCTGCAGGAAGGTGCGGAAAGCAGAGAGCACAAATCGACAATGTCTTTTCTCTGCTGCTGTGCTCCTGACTATACGGATCGAATTCACCTACACAGGGTACTCTTTACTCCTAAGTAAGTACACATTGCTACTGCAAAATTGGAAATACGAGAAATTAAAAAAAAAAAAAAAAAAAAACCTAAGTATTGGAAGGAATGCTGTAATACAATGAATTGTATTATGATAAATGGGTAGGTTTTGATAAGTGATATAGGTGAAGACAAACTTTTAGTGCTGCCATAAAGATTAAATGAATGCCTGGCACATGGAAAGTACTAAGTGATAGGTGCTATTATTATTACTATTATTATTACTACTATTATTATCAAAATATGCAAAGGTAGAATGCAAATTGTAAAGCATCATAAATCTTACTGTTATTATTATCAGAGAGCGATTTTATGAAAGTCTGAGATGTTTTTGTTGTTTTCCATGGTAATTAGCAGAGAGGTCAGGAAAATCGGAGACATTTTGACTGGGAGGAACTCTTAAGCACCGTTTCATTCAGTTGTCTTTCTTTTTCAGATGGGTTACCTAAAATCAGATGAGACTTGTCCAACAGCACCAGCTGGTTAGTACCTGAGCTAGACGGTATTCTTTCACAATGCTCAGGTCTTGTATTTGTTTTTTTCCCTCCCCAACCAGCCTAGGTGTGCCTGGGAAAGGGACAGGGGGAATCAGGAAGACGACGAATAGTATAATCGCCTAGTGATGCTTGAAATAGGTTTCAGAACCAAACACAAGAGGCATACCAATCCAGCTCAGCCATTTAGTGACCATCTGGACTCGTTCAAGTAATTTCACTTTCCTGACATTCAGATTTCTCATTGGTAAAGGAGGGATAATAATACTTGCCTCGTAGAATGACATGGAATAGTTAGGAAAGTACTTCTTAGCAGAACGTGTGGCATGCTAGTAAGGGCTCAAAAATTGGCAGACACGATAATGATGATGATGGCAGTGGTGACGCTGAGGATGGTGGTGAGGATGACAGTGAAGATGGTGGTGAGAAAGATGGAAACTGCTTATGGGTCAGTTCCTAGAAGGTGCTTTGACATAAGGCAGACTGTTGAAATTTATGTGCAGAGACATGACAGGAGTTACCTCATGGAAAAGCCCTGGGTCCTGGCAGCAGAGCCAATGGCTTAAGAGCCATATGACCCAAAGAATTTGATAACAGCTGAGGAGTAACTGATGCGACTAAGGTCTGGGGGTCAAACAGAGGGAGGAGCTGAAACCAGATGGCCTCTCCATTGGGTCCAGGTGAGGAAGAGAAAGGAAAGGATGTGTGTTAAATGACAGCACTTCACTAATCAGTGATACATTTGGTCGTTTACTTCCTAATGGTGAACATCTCACCAAAATTACTCTTGTCGATGAAATATGAACACTGCTAACTTATGGATTCAAACAAGACGACACCCTTGTCTACACATCCTCTGTACACAAGTCCTAAGCACTGAAACTATGGATTTCCAGAAAGTCTTAAATAATTAATGTTGAGTTGGCAAAAAAACTTGTTCGGGTTTTTCCGTAACGTGGAAAAAGCTTAACGAACTTTTTGGCCAACCCATATAAATGGTCATTCTGCATCGTTATAATCTGTGAAGAATGTGTTCCATTCTGGAAGGAAGAAGATAAAAGACAGAGAGGAGTGTAAAGAATAAGCAGCAGAGAGGGAAAAGGGCAGGAGACAGGAGAGGAGAGAGGTGATGTAATTTGCTTGTAACTCAGTAATGTCCTGTATTACACAAAAGTAAAATATTCATTTCAGCCCCTTGGCTATGCTACCAAAAATATATGCTCAACCAAGGTTAATGTCTAAGTCGTATAATGCGAATTTAGTACCAGAAAGTTTTGGACAAATTGGAGACTTCATCACATCTTGAAGATTTTCAACCACAGGATAATACATCAGCCCCACCGTTAAATACCACAGTCAGCTGACCACCAACTTGCCTGAGGACAACAAACGCATAAAATAGAAGGCTATTAGCCTTTCGGAATTGATCATATCCATGAAGAAAGGGGGGTGGGAAAGCCATAATCAGTCTAAGCCACATGAAATGAGAAACTACACTTGCCAATTATCCTTTTGCAAATTTCACTCATGTGACATGATACAATTCTCAATGACTTCAATCATCAACAACTTGCATACAGAGACCACCCTTCTCCTCCCAACAGTTTGCAGAAATTGTAGAAGTAGGAGTAGGCAAACATCTTTAGAGCTAGTAAACAATCTAGGAAGTCATTCTATCATGGTTGTTATATCCTGGCTCTGCTGATATCTCAGAACAAAACTAAACATTATGGGGAACTTCAATTCAAGGCGTTCACTTAAAAGGCTGGATGGGCTGAATTAGGAGCAGAAACACACCAGGCCAGAGGTGGATGGACTCTGTGGGCCATGCAAGTCCACACAGTGAGCTGGAGAGCATAAAAAGGACTCTGATCCTGAAGAAGATCCACCCAACATCCTGGGGCATGTTCCTTACAGCTGCTAGTCTCAACCACACTAAGTGAGACATGAGACAGGAGAGAGTTGTAGCTGGGTGTTTGGGTATGGCTCTCACAGACACTTGGGCTCACCACCCGGCTCTGCCACTTAGTAACTGTTTGTGGCTGAACAAATTACTTAAACTCTTTAAGGTTCAGACTTTCCATTTCCAAATATAATATCACCAACCCCAACTGAAATTTATAAAAATTAAATGAGGTGATACGCGCAAAACCTTTAGCATATCTGCTGCAAATGAAAATACGTAAAATACTGCTTAATTTGCAGGGCTACTGCAAGAATTAAATAAGTTATAATATATGAAAATCACTTAATGCCGTGCCTGCCATATAATATATACTCAATAAATACTAGCTCGTTGCTATTATAGACAAGTCCTGAGCCTTCCGTGCTCTGAGCCTTCCATGATTCTATAATCTCTGTCTCTCGCAACAAAAATATCAACCCAGGTTTCTTGTCTTCCAGCCCAGCATGCCTGCTACCACCCTGCTCAGAAATTGAGTCAGAATATACAGTACCAAGGCAGAAGCCCCAGTGATGAGCCAAGTGTCAGCTTCCTGCCCATCCCTGCAGACAGCCCTCCATCCCAGCCTGTGGTCCATGTTTCACAGACAACCCTGGTGTCAAGCACCACTTACTGTGCAGAATGACTGGCAAAGACACACATCCAACTCTGGCATTTACCCCAGAAACATAATTGAGGTCTGAGATGCTCTGAAGACATTTTGAGGAGGGGTCAGTTTGATGCCAACCTGTGTCATCTCTGCGGCAGACACTTCCCCCTCACCACTATGTACAAGTCATGACAATCTCAGAGCTCCCACGTGAGGTGAAGGTGAATGCCGTTCCTTGGACAGCTGCTCAAGGAAGTGGTTAATATATATTAATGAGGCATCACTTAAAATTGTTCTCCATTTCTCATAAACCAGTAATGTTTTTATACCAATTCTAGGCACATACAGTTACACCTATGGCTGGGCAACAATGATAAAAACAATAGCCGATGCTTAACTATGTGCCAGGGACAGTGCTCAGTACTTTAGGAACATAATCTCACTCAATCCCTACAGCAACTCCAGGGGCAGTGGTTGAAGGTAACCAGGCTGCATGCGACAGGGCACATCTCTTTGATTGGCCAACATAACAACAATTTTGTTTGGGGGGGAAAGAGGGGGAGGACATGGGAAGAGGGAGAATCTTTTAAAATTGTCATCCAGCCACAAAACAGACAGCTTTCTACAAAGAAAGTAAGTCTCATGACAAGTAGAGCTTAAACCTTCTCTCCCCCTTCTGGACTTCCAAGTAACTGTGACATGTGTCTGAAACACCATCCTATGGTTAAGCCCCTACATTTCTCAGGGAAGTCCCTCAGTCTGCTCGCATTTCTGCATGCTGATCTAAGATTGACCAGGGTTGTTTTACATAAGTGAAATCAGCTTCCTCTAGTATCACTTCCCCCATTTTATAGATGAGAAAACTGAGGCAGTTATGTTCAGAAGCTCATACAGCTGGTAAGTGCCAGAGGGAGCATTTGAACCGAGCAGTGGTTGACCGCAGAGCCCAAGCTCTTCACCATTATATACACATTTTGTAATTTAACAAATGACAAGATACCAATGCCAGCCAGGTAATGAAAGTCACTCCTAACTTTCAATCACCAAATCGTAGTTCTATTTTTTTTTCCCCATGACTTTGAAAAGGAAAACGACAAAAACCATGCATGTATTTAAACACCATCATCAATCACACACCCACTACATACCCAGCACTCTGCACACAATGGGACCATCAACATTACCAAGTTGAGTGTCAGCTCCTGAGTAATTCACAGTTTGGAGGAGGAGAAATCTCTGCAAAAGAGGAGCTTCATAAAATGGAACATGTTCTCAGAAATACTGCCAGGATTACAAGAACACAGAAGGACTAAGCCTTACCCCATGGGCACACCCAAAAACCTGTAAGGAAAAGAAGATACAGTGCAATTCTTACCGTAAAAGGAAGACTTCGAAGAAACAGTCCTTTTGAATTGACCCATCCCTCTGCATGAGATGGAAAATCCTCAGCTGTGACAACATGCTGGATGATCTCTGATTTACACTGAAGAGCCAAGCATCTGTTTTCCCCACAAAGTAAATGACTCCCTGATAAATTGTTTTATGATGTTAGATTTGAGAGGTCGGATGGTTCTATCAGTCTCATAGCAGAGGTCTCAGAACAACAAACAAACAAAAATAAAATAAAACATCGCGTCCTAGGTTGAGAGAATGTTATTTTCACTGTTAATGTGGATCAGCCAGGTGGGGCACAGTAAGTTACTAATCTTTTTTGTTTTAATAAATGTGTTTACCAGCGAGGAGAAAGCAGCTTGATTCAATGTCTCATAGAACACTCAATTTCGGTAAATTAAAGTTAGTAACATTTCTCCGTGAGCTATGATAACATCTCGCAGTGAATCTCAAAGAAAACGCACCGAGTTGTGGGGGAATGTAGTGATGGGGTCGGGGGATGCCTCTTGCACCCTGGCAGCCTCTCCACTTGAGGAGAGAAAGGTTAATGTGCGTTCTCGTCACAGTTCAGAGATAGGCAGCTGTACGTCGCCTACTTTTCTGGATTCTCTCCAGCTTTCATGGCTGCAAAACTGGGCGGACTTGAAGCCAAAAATTGCATCGAGAAAGACATCAAAAACAGAAAGTTGAGGCAGAATTATAAATAGAGGTTAGAAATAATTACAAATGCATAAATTGTCACCAGACACCTCTGCAACTATTACTAAGCGAGAAATTAAGCCATGTGAAATGAAATGCATTATCAATGAACTTTCAGTTATAAATTAAGGCTAGGAAAACTACATTTCCTCCTTCCTGCCTATTGAAAAAAATAGAGCTCACTACTGAACAAAGTTTTTTCAACACTATGAAGTGGTGTAAAGATAGGGTGGTTAATGTTCCACTTGATAATGGATACCATAACATATAACTGCAGACCAGTGCAATACATTGCAACGTAATTATTTGCGTAATTGTTGCATAGTTCTCTGAGACTCCATTCAAACTGTAATCTCAATTTTCCTACTCCCTCACTCTGGTGATTGGAAGCAGGGCTCTTCTCCCTCTGTGCCTGTGTGTCCTTGACTCTGTAACTCTCTTGCCCTTTTAATTAGTCCTCTCTTTCTGACGGCGGGTGTCAGAAATGACAGGGCAGGCTGTTCATGGACAGCTTGCTCTCTGTCTCTGAATTAAAGTCCCTTATACTTGAACACACCTCTCCATTTACTATTTTTATGTGCATGATCTCATTTGATTTTCACAATATCTCTAGGAGGGAGTCAGGGCAGGGATTATTATTCTCAGTTACTAGATGTGGAAAGATAGAGAAGCACTCAAAATCACAGGTCTTCACGAGGTCAAGAGCAAACTCAGGACTCCAAATGTTATCTCAGTTCTCTTTCCAGAATATGATGCTGGCTTCCTGATTCAAGAAGTAAGTTCCCCTGGTATTCCACACATGGTTTGCAGACTCAAAAGGGGTCAAGTAAATAAGATCAATGAGTGAGTCAAATCAGGGCAAGACAACGAGGGAGTGATGGGGAGTATGGCAAAGTGGTGGGACCTCTGCCTAAAATCATGTTCATTCAAAGCAATTTTAAATGTGACGTGGGCCAAAGAGCACACACTTGGGAAAGGGTGGGGACGCAGTAAATGTGGATATCTGGCTAGCAATGGTGATCCCTGCATTATATGTATTTGTCAATTAAGTCTAAGGAATAAGAGAGACCTTACACAGATGCATACCTGGGAACCATATCCCTCTCTGTTGGAGAAATGAGTTCACAAAGGCCCTCCTTCGTCTTGAGGGCCTCACAGTCTACTGGGAAATGACCCCTCAGGGAAGCCTCTCATCAACTCCTGTTCTCAGTCAGAATAAGGCAGGCTTTCTGGCAGGTTCCCATAACCCTTTGCGTGCATTGCAATGAGAAAGAATTGTGCGTGCAATGCAAGAGGGATTATTTGTTTGTGTAGCTATCTCACCCCTAAACTTTGACTTCTTTACAGCAGCATAAAGCCTGAACTTTCCTAGCTCTCAACAAATGGTTGACCATGAACTACAGAAAGTTTTGATACAACCCACTGACTTTGATGGCAAACAAACAAAACAAACAGAGCTAGTTAAGATGAGCCAGTTTCTAACTGTGCGGAGAGCGACACACCTTGCACACTTATACTTGGTTCTTCAAGAGGCAGCAAAGCCTAGAGGTTAAGAGCACAGGGTTTAGATGTGAAGCAACCTGAATGCAAACTACAGCACCACGATGAATGCTCTGTGCAATCTTAAGCAAAGGCTCTGTAAAAACACTCTGAGCCTTATTTGCTTCTTCTATAAGAAAGGGACAATAATATCCATGTCACAGTGTCACTGTCAGGATTCAATGGAAAGAACACAGGCACTCCCTGAGTTTCACAAATTAACTTACTCAACAAAGTTTACTCAACTCTGGTATCTCAGGGCATCTACTAGGTCCTGGGGATAAAAACCTAGTCCTTCATCTCATGGGGCTTTTATTCTAGCAGATAAGGTACATATTAAATAATCATACAATATAATAAATAAGGATTAAATAATCCTACAAATAAATATAAAATTATAACTGCATTAAGTGTTTTGAAAGAGGTATGTATGGTACTATGGCACATGAGATTGGGGGTGGGGACGATCAGACCTGGGTGAGGAAGTTGACAGGCAGTGGCCTCAGGAAGAAGGGGAAATAGCTGTAGAGCAGTAGAGGTCTGAAATAAGAATAAGCGTTAAGCCGCTGGGAACAGGAGGAAAAACTCTGAGCACAAAGACTGGCTTGTGTAAGGGCCCCATGAGGAAGGAGGCGATGAGGCAGAGCAGGGCGCATGCAAGAAATCCCAAGGCAGGCCGGGATGCCTCGACTGCGGAGAGCTATATGGGGAGCATGATCACGAGGCGGCTCAAGTGGCAGCAGGGGCCACACCAGGCTGAAACTTGTAGACCATGTTCTAGGAACAATGGAGAGCCTTTGAAGGGCTTTAGCCTAGACTCATGAGATCATATGTGCTTTGTAAAAATATCACTCCAGTTGCACGTCACGTGAGAATGTACAATGCAGGGCAGTGGGCAGGAGGGGTACAGTTAAATGGATATCATGCTCTACCAATAAGAACCAAATGGTCATTTAGACCATAGTTTTGGCAATGAGATGGAAGAAAATGAGAGACTAGTGCTTAGTAAATGTTATTTCAATAACTTTGTTATTATTATTGTTATTATAGATATTACATGCATTATCTCACTTAATCCTTATAGAATCTGAGTAGGGAATCTCAGTCTCATCAAACAAATAGAAAACAAAGTCTTAAGAGACCTCAGTGATTTGCCCAGGGTCAAAGGGCTGGCCATAGACTTGACTTGAAAGTACTTTGCATTATCCCAGACTGTCTTTGGACAATCAGGCTAAGAAATAAAGTTAGAAATGCCTTAAAAAATGGCACCAACTGAGTTAACAATGTAACATGAAAAAGGGGGGAAAACTGGCTCTTGTTTGAGCAAAAGAATGTTTTCCTTTTTTTTAATTTTGGAGCTTTGATATCAAATCTGTACCACAAACAAATACAGTTATTTCAAAGTTCCATGGCACTTAGAGACAGAAGCTGTGAGGGTGCCCAGGTACATAGGTCAAAGACTATAACAAACAGGCACATTCATATCCATTGATAATTTGTCAAGCTCAAGAATGTAGAACTCCTTTTGGCAAATGATTTTACTATCTACTCTAAAACTATGCCTTATGATAATCTCTTATCATCATCATCATTACACATAAATATATCTATTATTTAATTTTGTGTATATTTAATCAAAATACTTTGTACTCTATACACATAGGTACTAAGCAGGCGTGAAATAATCAAAGAACTGCATTTGGTTAAAAAAAAAAAAAAGGAAGGAACGAAGAGGGAGGGAGGGAGGAAAGAAGGAAGGAAAAAAAAGAGTAACTCCTAGACATAGAACCTAAGAGGTTTTATAGTTATTCCACGGAGGTGTAATCATCTTGTCTAAATTTTTTACACTGTTCATAAGACCATCCTTCTACTTTTTACCCCAGGGGTTACAAACCAAATGCTTGCAGGAACCAGTCAGGGACAGTGAATGTACACAGCAGCCTGGAGGAACTAGTGAGCACACATCCCACCTAAAGGGCAGTCAAGTTTTATTCCAACACACCTACACTCACACAGAAGCCCTGACTCGTGTCACTTTGACCAAGGCCAAAATCAGTCCACCAGCCCCTCAGTGTTTGCTATTACATAGAGAAAGGTCCCTAACTATTCACAAATTATTAGATGCATTATCTTTTTTAAATCTATTTTGTAATGTAAAGTATGAAGAGTTTTTAAAGTTCTTATTCTTGAAGAAAATTGCCATTTTCAGATGCTGTTCTATAAATATATTCTAGAAAGGGAATTTTTAAGAGAAATACAGTTCTTCATACGCTAATTAAAAGGGACGAACACCGGTTATTTTTTCCCTCCCAAATTAAATGCAGCCTTTCATGCATTTCTCCAGGGTGGTTTCCTTTTACTACCTAGCAGATATAGGAAAATAATACATGGAATATGTCAGATCTGGTCTCTGTTTAAATAAACTCTCTGCCCTTGGGGGGAAAAAAAGATGCAAAGGAATGAGTAATGCATTAACTTTCTGTGCATTCTTTGAAATGTCCTCCCACACCAAAACTATTATTTATCCAAATCATATAAAAATATATTTTCTATTTGCAGTACATCTGTACATTCACTTTGAAGGCATTTGATTATACAAAATTGTTACTAGTGCCCCAATTCTAATTGTAACAATTATGATTTGCTTTATTACTTGCTTTTTAGGTTTATAGGACTCTTCTCCTCCCCAATATTAGCTTAAAAGTTGAAATCATTTTAGAACCTTTAAGTGAAGAAATGTTATTTCTCTCAAACCAACAAGAATGAATCAATTTCAGAAAACAGTGATAACTAAAGTCATTATGGGTTCAACAAAAACAGTTCATGCCAAATTCACCTGAGTTTAAATAGCGTGATAGAATTGCATAATTGTGGAATATATAGTTTTGGTAAAGAATCTGCTAAAATATTTCTTTATAAATTTATGAACAAGATGGAAAAAATGTGGGATAGGTGACAATAAGATTAGGATAGTAAGGGCATACCTGGTCAACCCACCATACACAAAGAACTTCATGTATGATATGAAACTGGAGAGGTTAAAGGAATGAAAGCATCTCTTGGAATGTGTGCAAGGCTCTGTTTGGTTGCTTCCCCTGTTTTGTGCTGCCTTTCAATATCTCTTAATCAAAAACTAGGAAAAGTCCTAGAAGTCAGTTGGGCTTTTCAAATGTCTGAATGTCACATGTTTAATACACTGAATGAAGTTCTTGAGTTTCAAAATGATCTAAACAGACCAGGGCCAATACCACAAATAAAATGCTTGACAAGGCTAAACATGTATTTCTGCATCTGAGTTCAAAATTAAATCCACTGCCTAATCATACAACAGAGAAATCACGTGACAATTCTTCAGAAGGAACGAAGAGTTATACCTCGATTCCAGGTTCATCTTAGATTGCAGTGGTTTTACAATGGCACAAGGGAGAAGCAGCAGCATGCATTTCAGTGTTTGACCAGTCTCCAGGCTCTGATGCTTCTAAGCTGTATGATCCCAGAACTTAATCGAAGTCTTAATTTCCTCCTTTATAAAATGGCAGTAATAATTATTTCTTAAGGAGTAATAAGGACTAAATGACATATTAAGTATAATAATAGTATTAATAACAATGATGGCAATATCTATCACTTATTTGAATCACTACCCGCTAGATATTGTGCTCAGTATTCTACATGCATTGTCTGTATTCTAGAATAGTGTTTGGTACACAGTAGGTTTCTAACAAACCACAGTTCTTATTATTAACTAGCTGGCCTTCCAGCATTATCTAGGAGAATCATTCACAAACAGTTAATTAAAACATCTCCACAGTTCCTTACTCTAGACCCTAGAGTCTATAGCTGCCACATAGACTTTTGCCCTTGTGAGGACCAGTTCTATCACAAGTCATGTCTATAATTCACCAACTTTTAAAAGTAGAGCTTGTGTGACACAGGCTACGTTTTGTGTCACATTATTCCAAAGAGCCTCAAAAGTGTGTTGAAACTTGAGTGATGTTGTAACAGTATATCAAACTTTAATTTTATTTCTTGGATAAGAAATGCTACCATGGAATATGATGGGCTACTCTAATTAGGAGAAATTAAACAGATTTAGAGACCTCTAGAAGAGGGTAGCTGGGATTATGAGGGCTCTAAAACCATGATTTTTAGGATGAATAGTTGAAAGACTATGAATGTTCGGCCTGTGAAGAAGATTAGGGGGTGGGAGGTTTGAGAAAAACGGACGCTCTCTTCAAATGTGTAAAATGATTCCCTGTGGAATCATGAATAGATATAGGATGAAGGGGCTCAGGAGAAGTAATCTAAGAACGATGAGATGACCAACGATAGAACCAACCACATTAAGTTATAGAAAGTTCTGCATCACTGGAAATGGTTCAGCAAAGGCCTAACAATCTAGGACTGTTAGAGAAGAAAGGCCTCCCACCTGCAACATAATTTTAGATCACAGGTCTCAAACTAGCAGCCCATAGACAAAACAGACAACATGTTAAAGTTGCCCTCACTTAGTGTTTTCCTTCTAATCTGAGTTAAGCGTATTTTCAAATTTGAAAGATATCATTAAAACTCCCTATTTTCACCTTCCCTTGAAAATCAGAAGATATGGGAATACTCCAGCCACAAAATGACAATCAGTTGGAGTCTGCTTTAGACAGTCTCTACCATACTCTATGACTGACACCACTGGTTTTCATATCTCCTTGGGACTCCTGAATTAAATGACCTCCGGAGTTTCTTCAACCATCAAGATTCTCTAACTCAAATGGAAAGAATGCTGGGTGTAGAGGCGGAAGGTCCACATGTTAAGTCCAACCTGACTTTTTGTCCTTGGACATCCTGCTTGAAATCTCTGATCCTCTTTTTTCTAATCAGGGAACAATGCTTCTTCGAATCATCTCATAGGAGTGCACTTAAGGATGATGTGAAATCATTTCTGCAAGCAATGCTGAAGTGTTTGCAAAGGTAAAATATTACCACCAAACACACAGGATGGTTTATTTATTCATTTCAAGGATAGAATAATATGGCTTCAAATATTCTCTTAAAATAAAAACAGGTATGATGAATGTCTGAAATACCTATATTTTGAAAGAACACAGAGGAAATTACAGAAGGCCTGATGAAACTATTAAAAATCTAGCAGTGAGTTGGGTGTGTGTGTTTAACACCTTTATCCCTGAGATGAATCAAGTTTATCAATTTAATATATTTTATATGACCTTTATAACACTTTACCTCCAAGAGCTTAGCAACTCTGCTTTTTTAAAATTAGACTAGTATATATATATATATATATATATATATACATATATATACTATAGATATATATAAATACATACATGTATATGGAAAGGAAGGTAGGACCCTATGGAAATTTCCAGAAAGTTCAAGTTTGAAGACACAGAGAAAATGACACCACTCCTGAATGACTCATCCCAATCGCTGTACACATTCATGCACTTGATAATTACAAAACTCTGCATTTTCTTATATATGATTTGAGATTGGGTTTGTCAAAGAATCGTTGGAGGGAGGGTACTAGAAGAAGTAAAGGACTGAGCTGAAGAGTTAGAATGTGAGACGCTTGACATGCAGATCACGGATGTGGTGCAGTTGTTGCGGAGGACAAGATGTAGCGCTGTGGTTCCCAAAGTGTGGCCCTCAGGTCAGGGGCAGCAGGATCACTCTGAACTTGTTAGAAATGAAAATTCTCCAGCCCCAGCCCAGACTTACTGAGTCGTAACTCTAGGGTGGGGGACCCAGGACTCTACTTTAAAAAGTCCCCAAGGTGATTGTGATGGACACCAAAATCTGAGAAGCATAAGCCTAGGGCATGGCTAGGGTAGTAGTGAGACAAAGTAGGACGGAGAACAAGATCCACTGAAGGAGGAGAATTCAAGGAACTGACTGGGATAATGAGGAAATTATCTACAACGGAGACTGTAATCATTAAGAATTATGACCAGGGCTTCCCTGGTGGCGCAGTGGTTGAGTCCGCCTGCCAATGCAGGGGACACGGGTTTGTGCCCCGGTTCGGGAAGATCCCACATGCCGCGGAGCGGCCGGGCCCGAGAGCCATGGCCACTGAGCCTGCGCGTCCGGAGCCTGTGCTCCGCAACGGGAGAAGCCGCAACAGTGAGAGGCCCACGTACCGCAAAAAAAAAAAAAAAAGAAGAAGAATTATGACCAGAGTAGTATTGAAGAAAGAGCAAACACAGGAGTGAAAATCTTTAAGAACATTGAGGCCATGGCCTGGGAGTTAGTGGATGACCATAACAAGGGAGAGTAGCTGGTAATATAGTTGGATGTTTCAAATTTCAAATCAAATAGCACATGGAAAGGCACTGTGGCAGGAAGGAGCAAGAGACTGAAAAAAACAAAGGTCAGCATGACCAGTGAGGGGTGGCTGGTGGTATGAGATAAGGTGGAGAGGTACGGAAAGGATATGATTCTTACCCTAAGACCTAATGAGAATAGCAGAATAATTTTAAGGTGACCCAAAGTACCAGAATCAGACTTGCCTTTTTTAAGAGGTTCTTCAGGCAACCATGCGGAGACAAAGACTAATGGTCAGGCTGTAAAGTTGTTTAGGAATGTTAAGAGTCTGGTTGACTAGAGATAGGGTGAAATATGTAGAGATGTCAAGGATAATTCTGGGTTTCTGGTTGGCACAACTGGTACCATTTTATCAAGATAGGGAAGAAGGGAGTAACATCAGTAAGCTAGGGAAAAACTCTAAGGCTTCTGATAAAAATTATCTTATTATATAACCTTATAACACGGAGTATGATGAGTGCTATAATTCCGCGAGAGCTACCTTATGTTAATGGTAAACTGTGAAGCCAAAAGGCTGAGGTTCAAATCCCAGCTCTAGCACTCTGTAGCTGGCAACTTGTGAGCAAGTTGTTAACCATCTCATCTTTCAAATGAAAATAATAAGGCTTACTTCATAACTGGCAATAAAAGGTCCCGACTCCCCAAGGAAAAGACCGAATGTTCTGCAGCCACCTCAGAGGGAACTGGTTTAAAGCTCATACAAATAGATCTATGGCAGTTCTGCACTAGTACACGAGCTTCTAAAAGGCCAGTTGATCAGTCAGAGTCCCTCCAACTGAAAGTCAGTCAGTCAATTCCAGTAACCGCACTTCCACAGGTAAAGGGCAGCTAAATTCCTAAACCCTTTGCTTCCAAAAGGCGGGCAATCCCAGAATTCCATTTACCATACCCCTTTCTGATTCCATCCTGCTGCCTCCCCCTCAAGAAGAAACCACTATCATCCATATCTTGAACTTTGTTTACATTTCTTTCCTTTAAAAAAAATAAAAATAACTTTAGTGTTGTTTGTTTTGAAGAAAAAGCAAACATGTTCTTATAAATAAGCTAATTTTATTCAATATTTTCATATTCATTTCTACGTTAGTATCCAATATGTATATTCGTAACTCACTCATTTCCTCTGCCATATAATCCATTGCATAAATATTCTACAACTTATTTACTCAACTCTCCTACTGATGGACATTTTGCTTATTCCCATTTTCTTGATATTATAAACAATGCTTTTATGAATATTCTGGTATGTGTCAACTGTGACACATGCAAAATATCTGGAGGATATATATATATATGTATACACACACACACACACACACACACACACACACACACGAATGGAAGTGCTGAGTCATAATATAAGCCAATGTTTAACGTCACAAGAAAATGTAGCAACATAATCCTAAATGATGGCATTCCCCAAATCAATGTATCACAATTCTCTCCAACACTTCATGTTTTTCAGACTTCTTAATCTGTTCTAATCTAGCAAATATAAATGAGATCTAAGTGATGTTTCACTTTGCATTTCCCCAATTACTAATGGGGTCATGCAACTCTTCATATGCGTACTGGTTATATGTTTTTTTCTTTTCGGGGTAACTCCTATTGAAGTCCTTTTGCCCATTTTTCCATTAGGTTGTTTATCTTTTTCTTCTTTCATAGTAGCTTTTATATATTCTAGTCACAACTTTTTCAATATTTACATGTTTTTCAAAAAAAAAATTTTGGTTCATGGCTTATCTCTATATGTCTTTTGAAGAACAAAATATAAATAAAGGATCTGTAAAGTCAATGATTTCCTTTGAAATGTCTCATTTAAATTGACAAGCTTCTAATTAGATTGATGATATGCACGCTTGTAGTTTAAATAATTTCCTTTTATTCCTTTCAAGAGACATACCAAATTTATTTTTTATTCTATATGTGATCATTCCAATATGTGAAAATCTCAGGGGTTTCAGTCTGTTTTCTGTTTTGTTTTCCTTCTTATTTCTCTGACTGAAAATGGTTGGTTTTCTTGTGTATTTTTACCATCTTTGATTGTGGGATCATTTTTTTTTTTTTATCTTCCCTGTGGGATTCCTGTAGTCCCAAATAGGGTATACTTTTCTCTAAAGAGGAACGGTGGATGCTCTCGCTGGAAAACAAGGGAGGCTACCAACCTAGGACCACTTGGTCCCCTTCCTTCCAGGTCCTAATATTATGCGGGAGCCAGGTTCGGCTTCCTTACCTTCTAGTTTACAACTGGCTCAAGGCTCCTCCTCAGAAATACAGCTGTATGAGTATCACACACAGAATAATTTTGGTCTTTCTTACTTGCTCCTTGCTCAGTACTTCTCACTTGGGTTTCAGTTCAAGGTTTATTGTTTTCTTTGGGGACAGTGGTTGGGTACATGGAGGGCTGGAGATTTCCCTTACTTGCATTGAAACCTAGGTTGATCCATGATCTAGGTGATTTGTAGCCTTGAAGTAGCCCACATCAAGTGACAGTATAAAATAATCATTTTTAATTTATTGTTGTAAGAGTTCAGTGTATGTAATCATGGCCATATAAAACTGCCCACTTTCCTATTTTACAGTGGTTCTCTGAAGACATGTTGGAAATGTCACCCAATTATATTGTTCCTAGCTGATTACTTCCTTCTCTGAATCCTAGTGGATTCACTGTCTATAGCATCCAGTTTAACTCTTAATTATGTGCAATAGTTTACCACTCTCAATCTGCTCTGGGTAAATACATGCTGTTTCTAGGTTTTCCGAGGACAGAAAGCATTGCCTTTACTTGTCTTTTATTCTCCCAAGACCCCAAGTACAAAAGGTCCTCGACCAAAAAATAATTGTTGGCAATTTCCTTGTGTAAAAATTTTCATACAATTGAATTAAAAATAGAATTCTTGACAACAAAACCCAAAAGAGATACAATTATAGACCTACTCTCTCCCATACTAATTCATCCGTTTATCACAAGTAAAATCAATGATGAGAAATAATAAATACTCAATACCCTTCCTAAAACTATAATTTAAGCTGCTTTTGCAAAAAAGGAAAGAAGAGGTAGGAAGAGAAATGCTATCATCACTGCCTTGAAGGAAGATGAAACACTTCTTTTTGCATACAATAAACTGTATTTGTTTCTGTATGAATCTCTCTCTCTCTCTCTCTCTCTCTCTCTCTCTCTCTCACACACACACACACACACACATACACACATATTCTTAAACAAGAGAGGGGAACCAGAAGTATATTTCCTCCTCCAGATTTCGAAACCAAAAGAGACCTAACGATACAAGTACGACCCCTTAGTGAATAAAATCATAAAGAGTCTAGCTACTCAGGACCAACGTGTAATCAGAGCATCAAGCCATACTGTACAAAAATGTCAATTCTGGCGCAGCCTTGATGAGCTAAGACTGAACACATGGGCCAGTTTATCATATTGTCCTGACTGTTCTCTTTTAAAGCTGGCAGGCCCAATTTGAGTACAAAAAGGATTTCAGTTTGAGTGATCTTGCATCTGAAAAAGAACCCACCCAGACTGACAATGTTTTCGTTGCTATTTCTTTTCTTAAGAGAAATAAATGCACAGAAAACATCCAATATAAGTATGTTCTCAAAATCAAATGGTTCTGTAAAACACTCTTCACTATGATGTATACAAACAAAAAGCTAGGAGTTAAGAGATACTTTTGTTGTTAAAAATATGTGTTGTTCAAGACAATGTATTAATACATTTCAAGCATTTTGATACAGTCTCCCCTTATTTCTTTTAGCTAGTGGGGGTAACACTGAGACAATCACACCAAAAGCTTCATTAAGGTAGGATGGGGAGGGCAGAATTGGCTGCTACTAATTCTCTGTGCTGTTTAATTTCATTCTACTTCCATCCAAACAACTGATTTTAAAAAGAAAAAAACCTATAACTTTGAGTACAGAGTAAAATTTCCTCCCCACTTTGGCTGGTATGGAATTTCCCAGCTGATAACTTAAAACTTGCTTCTTTCAGAAATTTCACTGCCTTCCCTGCCTACCAATCAGGATGGAGCTGCCTGTCTCTTCCACTATTTCTCACCATCCAAATTAGTGAGTTCACTTTCTAATTTGTTCATTTATTCAAGTGGATGTTCCTTCATTGAACACTTGTTTCCTGGGTACACTTTTATGCTCCCTTCAAACTCACTAGGATAACAGGCGGGAGAGTTTCACTGAAAAATCCTGGACTCTGTAAAATCTATTTTCTCATACTCTGGAAATAGTCATATAGCCATCTTTAAAACTCCTGCAGAGGGCTTCCCTGGTGGCGCAGTGGTTCAGAGTCCGCCTGCCGATGCAGGGGACACGGGTTCATGCCCCGGTCCGGGAAGATCCCACATGCCGCGGAGCGGCTGGGCCCGTGAGCCATGGCCGCTGAACCTGTGCGAAACTTCTGCAGAAACCTAGCTGAGGCAGATTAGATGGAATTTTGTTGTTGTTGCTGTTAACACGCCTATACATTGGCCTTAAACCAGCTTTTTCCTAGGAATCAACATGTGCTACTGTATTCCTCTACTTCAAGCACCACTAGCTTCCTTGCTGGTTCTCGACGGTGAAACACACAGTCCCACCTCAAGCCCTTTGTACATGTTCTCCCTTCTGCATGGAATGATCTTGTAGCAGATACCTCCGAGATAGCATGTGGCTGAAGTCTCAATAACACACAAGTGTTTGGGGTGAATAAATGCTGTTTGGGGTAAATAAAGGCTGCCTCCAGATTCAGGAACAGGAAGTATTGTCTTTATTTGCCCCTTCTTTTCCCAGGATCAGATAAAAAGACAAAAGATCCTCAGCAAATACCTGTTGGTAGTTCATTGTATGGAAAAGTCCCACGCCCTTCCTTTTCCTCCCCCACCCCCCTACACAGAGGCAGGTTGGCTCCGTAGTTTAGATTCTTAATCATTACACTTTACCACAGTGAAGTAAATCCCAGCACATCCACATGATGGCACCTTATGCAGCTCAGAAAAATAGAGAGGCAGCTCAATATAAACTTACGTTAACTACCCCTAAGATGTGCCATTTAAATTTAAAAAAAAAAAAGGTATAGCATATCTGTCATTCGCGTGAAAGAAACAAAAACAGGCGATCTGTCCCCATATATGGCAGGGAAAAAGCAGAAGACTCGGACAACACAGCTGTACTAAGAAAGGGGGAACTGGGGACCGGGATCAGGGATGGAAGAATTTTTGGTTTTGTTTTTCTTTTACCCAATTTGCGCTGTTTAGATTTTTACCATTCATAAGCAGTGATAAATTAAAATTTACCATTTTAAAAAATTCTGCCCTCCCCCCCAACGCCGTCCCAATAGTTATCAGAGTTTCCAGAAAGGGTTCTTTGTATACCAAGTATGGAAAAACTAGACTGTCACTGGTGCTTGAATTAATGTCTTTAAACATAAGAGTAATGCCGCCTGGACTGTGAAAGGAGAAGTGGTCCAGAGAGAAACAGGTATAGGAATAAAGGACACCCAGGTTGGCATCAGTGCTTCTTCCATCCTCCAGGATCTTATCCCCAGGCATTTGATCAAAAAAAGTCTGTAGAGCCCCACAGAGGAGTCACAGGGCCCCTACCACTGTTCCTGCCCCTCCACAGAGCCTCTCAACCACAGGCACCCTCCACCAAACCCATACATCACAAATCAATTCTGGCACTCAAATCTTACAAAAAAAAAAAAAATTCTACATGAAGGGTGTGGAAGTCAAGGCCAAGTAAAAGGCAGAGATGATGAGCAACCAATGGCAACAATCTGCTGTCAGACTGAATCTAATAATGGCCCAGAGTCCACAATCAAAGATGCGTTTGCTCATAGGTGTGGATGGGCATGGCGAGCCTGGGTCTGAGGCTGGTTCAGCTACTAGCTGCCATGGGATCTTGGACAAAGGAAAACTTTGGCTTCACTCCCCACAAGCTTCACTCTATCCATCTCTAAAAGTCTATAGGAGCAGATTCGGTCGGTGCTTTTCAGATTGTGTGTTTCACCCCATTAGACTCATGAAACAAAAGTTGTGGGTCATACCATAATTTTTATAAATGACCTAGAATAGAATGGAAAGATATTACCCAAAGTAAAAAGAGGTAAATATTATTTTTTGAAACTTCTGTTTTAATTATATGTGTGACTAAGTTGTGGATACGTGGACATGTATACGGTGGGTAACAGAATACAGCAGAACAGGAAATGTCAGTAAATATTACTTTTTTAAAACTTTTGTGTCAGTTGTGTGTGTGGATATGGATAGGTAAGGATGTAAAATATGTTTTTTAATGTACATTATAGTCATTTGAAAGCTGCAGGACCAGATATTCCCTAAGCATCTTTCAAGCTCAGAGTTTTATAAGTCAATTGGAGACAGTATTACCTACCAAAGTTTGAAAATAAGGAAAGTCTGAATTTAAAGCCCTGTTCTGCTAGTTACAGCAGCAGGGATTTGGTTCAAGTTAGCTTTCCAAGACTCTATTTCCTTCCCTTTCTCTAAAGATCCTACTTGGAGACTTGGATGTCTGGGAACAGGGAAAAGGAAGGAGATTTTCCCTTTCCTCCTGCCCTTTTGCATTGCTTCTCATTATTTTTTCCAGATCAGGATATTACGTTTTTTGTTTTTTGATTGTTTTTTTACTATTCTGGGTTTATCCCACCCCCACTTTTCAACATATTTGTCATCTCTATGGTAATATCATAATTCCCCTACCCATAACTATAACATTAGGTTACTGGGCATACAAGAGGAGAAAATACATGTGAGAACTCAGAACCATGTTGGCACATAGTAGGTCCTCAATAAAGGCAAACATTAACAGTAGCAAGAGAAGTAGTAGTAGGTGGTGTCCTGATACTGCTGGTAGTCCTGGTAGTATTTACCCTTAATGCTTGTCAAAATGCCTCCATCAAATGAGAATTATAGGGTGAGATGTTAGGTCTAGAGAGCTAAAGTAGCTAATTGATACCTTACACAGGAAGTTTTGCATTTTAATAGAGGACCATAGAAAACCCAAATTATTTCAAGTCCCAAGGAATTACCCTTTAGTGGAGGAATTTCAGGCACCCAGACAAGCTAGAGAAGGGAGCAATTCATTCTGCTGGTAAAGGTACAAAGAGAGGTGCCTCTCCCTCGCACCCAGCCGTTGGACACCAAATCAAAAATAGCACCAATAATCTCAGGCTGATGATGGTTGAGAGG
This sequence comes from Phocoena phocoena, assembly GCF_963924675.1. Classification (NCBI taxonomy): domain Eukaryota; kingdom Metazoa; phylum Chordata; class Mammalia; order Artiodactyla; family Phocoenidae; genus Phocoena; species Phocoena phocoena. The sequence goes on along the minus strand of NC_089221.1, from coordinate 132,145,237 downwards.
CAAAGAGAATTCTTAACTGTGCCTTCTCTCCTTGAATAATCACAGTCTTGTTACTTTGGGTTGATCTGGCAAGCCTTTCGGGAGGCAGGGAAGGCGCTGTGTTGAGACATTTCTACTGCTTTGTCAGCACTGATTACAATGTTTCCAAAGGATCATCCACAATATATCGCACCAATGATCTGTGTCTTACTGTCTCCACAGTATTGATACCATGTGATAAAGATCTGTGTGTTGACGATATCGGAGTACACTGCACACATTTCTGTGTATGAAGATGTATTTAAGCTGGTCTATTTAGTCAGACTCCAAGGCACCCCAGAGGTAGACAGAAGGGTCGCAAGGTGACTGCTTCCCATCTAAAAAAAAAGCATTAAAAAGGAAGGGGAGCGTGAGCTGAACCTCCGTTTTGCCAACATACCTGTGCCAGGGGCTTGGCAATGAACTTCCATACATCTCTATGTCTCCTTGAAATACCACACTCGAGAACATCAAAGAAAGATTTCTGTCAAGTCACGTTTCCTTATTTGGAAAGTAGACTGGGAATCCCAGAAACCCATAAGACCTTGCCAACAACGCAGGACCCGCCAAGATACTCTCCCACAAACGTCTCTGACACTCTGGGTTTCCCCTAGTAGCAAATCATTTAGTCCTGCTTCCCTCCTTCTCAGCACAGCCTTATCTTGGAATTGTGCAGAGTCCAGGCTATATACATGCACAGGGCTTGCAAGCATGCCTTCAAAGCAAAAAAGTAGCTCACCACTGATGCGTTCATCACTCTCAGCTGTGCACTGAGAATCCTGGGCAAGCAGCCAGAAACCTCTGGCTCTCACACTGGCTCTGGCACTCACTTGCTGGGTGACCTTGGGCAAATCTCTTTCCTTCTCTGAGTCTCCATTTTCTCACCTCTTGTACAAGCTGGTAGAACTAGATTATCTCTAACCTTGGTTCTAACTCCAGGAGACTATTATTTTTTTTTTTTTTTTGGTACGTGGGCCTCTCACTGTTGTGGCCTCTCCCGTTGCGGAGCAACAGGCTCCGGACGCGCAGGCTCAGCGGCCATGGCTCAGGGGCGCAGCCGCTCCGCGGCATGTGGGATCTTCCCGGACTGGGGCACGAACCCGTGTCCCCTGCATGGGCAGGCGGACTCTCAACCACTGCGCCACCAGGGAAGCCCACCTATTAATTTTTAAAACTTTTGGGCTGAGGAACAAAAGTGCCTTTCTGAGCAACTAATTAAATGTACAGATAAAATCACATTAACTGGGCTTCCCTGGTGGCGCAGTGGTTGAGAGTCCGCCTGCCGATGCAGGGGACACGGGTTCGTGCCCCGGTCTGGGAAGATCCCACATGCCGCGGAGTGGCTGGGCCCGTGAGCCATGGCCGCTGAGCCTGCGCGTCCGGAGCCTGTCCTCCGCAACGGGAGAGGCCACAACAGTGAGAGGCCCGCGTAACGCATAAAAAAAAAAAAAAAAAAAAAAAAAAAAAAATCACATTAACTTATAAATCAGAATGTCCCTTCTAATTACATCTTAAGCAACATCACGATGGAACTTGCCTAAAGCTACCAACATAGTTACTCAACAACTACTGATACCATTACATCGGTCTTCCATCTAAAGAACTAAAGCCTCTGGGGACACATTATACAGCAAAGTTTTCAATTCCAATGTTTGGATGTTCTCCTTTTAGAGTTTGAGAACAATGAACACTTTTTCTCAAACCCTTAGAATTAGCTCAAAGCTTCAACTGGTCATTTAAAAGAATTTTGTAAGTTTTCTATAGGTCACATACTGTCCTGGGCATTGTGGCTATACCTTCAGTTAAGACCAGGTCCATGATCTCAAGAAACTTATATACAGACTGAGTAGCAGATATAAAGAGATAAATGGATACATATTATAGTGTAAGTGAAGGAACATATCATAAAGACATCTAATTCAGCCCTTGAAGAGTCAAGCAGAATTTTTCCCAAAGAAACAGTATCTATGCTGAGACTTTAAAAACAGGTAGAAGTTATCCAAGCAAAAGCAGCAGGGGATGGATCCATGAACACTCTTCCCAATTGCTGGCAAAAGCAAGTATCTGGAGGTGATTTAACCACCTAAAAATTATCCCCCCAAATTCAAAAGATCCCCACCTACAATAGTTCTATTTGACACTCTCCTAATGGGTTTCATTAAAATACAAACCAGAGTATGTTTCTGTCTTAACATGTAAGGAAGGAACTCCCTTCCTTACTCATATCAATGTAACAGTAAGCGTCAGGAGAATTTTAAAGGGCAGATCTGAATGGCAAGTCTGAGTCCGTTAGTTAGGATCTGGGTGACCTGGGCAAGCTGCTTAACTTCTGTGATGTCAGTTTTATCCTCGATTTAATGGAGCCTGAAACATGACATCTGTTTCATAAATACTAGGTAAGCAGTGAGTCCTCACCATGTGCCAGACTTGGGCTTAGCACTTCAGTCACTGACCAAGGTAAGTCCTGGCAGCATACGCAGAAGGGACATCTTGTTCTCATCTTCAATGTCCAGGTGAAGAAACGGAGACGTGGGCAAGTTTAATAACCAGACCAAGGTTACAACAGCTAGCAAAGTGGAAGCAGGCCTTTACCTCTAACTGTCTACATTCAGAGCCCAAGTCTTAACCACTCAGAGTGGTTTCCTTCCACCTTCTAATTTCTCCACTGCCAGCCATGCCAGAAAAGTAGGTTTGCCCCACTGAAGTGGCCAAAAAAAATCCCAGCCTAATTAAAGATGCAGACATTGTAAATGTAAGTTACTCCTCGGTTTGCGTTCCACTCACAAATGGCTGTGGTTGTTTAAAACACATGTATCGCACAGTTGCCTATCAATGCCACCTGAGCTCAATTACCACCCCTGACTAAGAGGTCAGGGCTAAAAGCAACAGATTCAGAATATCAATTTGGACCTGAAAAGGGAAAGATGAGGAACAGTTCGCGGGACAAGATGTCTGGCCCCTTTGGCCACTTTTCAATGAAACAGCAGGGAAAAGATGTTGAGATCACCGAGAAAATTTAAGTGGGCTAGAAAGAACGTGGGAGTGATGGCAACTTGTCACCTGCAGAAGGAGGCCCTGACATATTCTGAGGAACTCAAAAGCATAATAATGAAGGGGAGGAAAGAGGCTTTTCTTACCCCACAGCTAGATCCACTAAATTGGGAGACGGAGCCTGACACTTTGACCCAGGAGCACGTTGGCCTGGCTCACAGTGTCATTCTGTGTCAAGTGTTATCACAAACGCTGATGCTGATACATTGAAGAGCATTTGATGCTTCCTTACACACTTTCCAACCAGGCACAGGAAAAACCGAGTCTAGCAAACATCTCTGTGATGGCTACACCTCTCAAAGAGCTTACAAAGTTGCCTCTAGGTTGACCAGCTTCTTTCCTTACCCGTGGTACATCGGCATGGGCTGCAGCAGGCAGAGAGTATACTACTTTGTGTGTATGTGTGTGTGTGTGTGTGTGTGTGTGTGTGTGTGTGTTGCTAGAAGCGGGAGGGGCTTGGAGTTCTCCTCTTGAAGCTGTTGGAGAGGGATCCACAGCATCAGATGCCAAAAGCTAGAGAATAACTGGGGCAAATGGTAAGAGGCAGAGGCAGACTGGAGGCAAAGACTAAAAATACAGATTTCTGGGCTCTCTGCCCAAAGGTTTTGATTCAGTAGGTCTCCAGTGGGGTCCAGGCACTTGTATTTTGATGAAGATGCTCATTTGCCCTCGAGGATCAGCCTGATGTGACAACTACTGGTGTAGTGGGGAGAAGGCGAGACTGAGACTCAAGATAGCAGGGCACTGGTCCCAGTTCAGACACCTACTGGTTGTAGGATCTCTGGCAAGTCACTTTTCAGTTCTTAAGCTGCTTTTCATTTTCCTCAATTGATAAAGTGGGGAGAGAGAGTGCTTGGGAAAGATCTCTGAGGATCTTTGACTCCATCAGTCTAGAATCAAGTACTGGGACTCGCAACCAGCATGGTATGTAATTAGGACCTTAAAGCCTGGAGTCAACCAGACCTGGGTTCACATTTCAGCACTGCTGCTTTCCAGGTGCTGAGCCACAGACAACTAACTTCTCTGGGACAAGTAAAGTCGCAGTTTCCTCAACTACAAAACGCGGACGATAGTAACAGTGCCTATGGCATAGATCTTTGTGACTGTTAAACAGGCAGTGTACAAAGAACACCCAGGACAGTGCCCTGCCGTGTGCCCAGTACCTGTTGGTTGTGAACACCCCTGACAAGGTCAACCAGAAGAGCTGTCTGCTTGTCCCCTGGAGCTACTGTGATTAATGAGGTTCAGGGAAAGGTAACCCTGGCTGAGCAATCCTCGGGCTTGTCCTTTTATCAAGAGAAATGCACAAGAGTTTTGCTGGGGAGGACGGGATACCAGAGCGAGACGTGAAACTGTATCTCTTAAGAGGAAATATGGGAACAAATTAGAGAGGGGTGCTATACCATCTATATACCATGTTTATCAAAGTGTGGCTCAGGGATGTCCCGCTTTAGAATCAATGGAGCACTCATTAAATTAGCACATTCCTGTCCCTACTGGGGAAGTGGGTCCAGTATTGTGCTTTTCTCAGAAGCTACCCAGAAGATGCTTCCTTAAACAGGGTTTAGAGAATCACTGGCAAATACTATTAATGAAACAGCCCCCCACCCCCTCAATTCTCCAGCCCTGTGTTTACCCAGAAAAAAAAAAAAAAACAGTGAAGGCAAATGAACTTGTGCATCTGTGCGTTTACCAAGAATCTAAACTTCTTCTGCTCTTGTCATCTCCAGTGCAGCTGGGTTCCAAGCGGGTGTTCAACTTCTGCAGAATGCACGACTCCCCAGAGAAACAAACACTAACCCAGGTTTGGCTACTTAAGGATGTGGATTATGTCAACTTCTTTGGAATGGCAGTGTGGTTTATAAAACTTAAATACAAAAAGCAAGTGCCTCCAGGGAGATCAGCTCGGTGCTTTGTCCCCCTAGAGGGGTGGGACAGGGAGGGTGGGACAGAGATGCAACAGGGAGGGGATATATGGATATGTATAGCTGATTCACTCTGTTATAAAGCACAAACTAACACACCATTGTAAAGCAATTATACTCCGTTAAAGATGTCAAAAAAAAAAAAGCCAGTGCCTCCTGCTTCCTCTATTCTCCACCCTTCCTGTCCTCTCCACCCTTCCTGTCCTCCCCACCCTTCCTGTCCTCTCCACCCTTCCTGTCCTCTCCACCCTTCCTGTCCTCCCCACCCGACTTCTTTACCGTGTTCCCTTTATGCTTCCTTTGCTTACATTCCTTTTCTTCGGAAATCTTTTCCTTTACGTCCCTTACTTCCACTTCTCTCCCTCACTCCTCACTCCTCTTATGCTTTGCCCCATCTACCCTATACCTTTCCTTCTCTATCTCTTTCCCTCTCTCGTTTTGCCTCTCTATATGTTTCTCTCTCTCATTCCTCTCTTGTTCTGCCTCTGTGTGTCTCTCTCTGTCCCCTCTCTGTCCCCCTTCTTTCTCTGACTCTGTACCTCTCTTTGTCCTTCTGTCCTCTATTGTACACAATACCTGGCTGCGCATACCTCTTCTTGACGCCCCAGCTCCTGGCTCCCCTCCCAACAAGAAACCTCCAGGAGGCAGGCTTCTGGCTAGGCATGCATGCTCGCCCTGTGAAATCTGCCAACAACCCTCTACAAGTCAAGGGGCTCACTCTGCTTACAAAGTCTTGGTGACCTGCTGCCAGAGGCCCAGAGTGAGGAGAAGAACTCCTGGGAAGAGAGACGAAATGGGGGCTGGAAAGATGCAGCAGTAATTACAGAGTGGAAACAGCAGGGCTAAACTGCTCTAGTACCCAGAACCTCCCCTGAAGGAGAAACTGCTGGACCAAGCGCTAGCAGTGGAGGGTTCTTTTGCGTTCTGAGTGTCCATCACTACATTTCCATAGTACAAACAGCTCGCTGGCAGGCAGTGGAGTGGCGGCACACCAAGGGGGGTGTTGGGGAAGCTTTAGCACCTCAGAATCTCCATCGATCATCTCAAAGCCAATCAACCTCAAAACACAAAATCTGAGTTAAAAGTGAGTGTCTACTATGCATCCTGCCTCCAGACAACTCCCCTCCCCCCAGCTGCTCCCCCATCTTCCAACCTGACACCCACCTCTAAGTATCTCCTCTATAGACAGAGAGGCTTCTGCCTTGAGCAGAGATAACTGTCCCCAATCTACAAATGAGCAAACTGAGGGATGGAAAAGTCACTCGGCTGACTCTGGAAGATACTATAATACTTCGGGCTGCCACCGCTTTCAGGGCCCCGAGTATTCCGCACACTCAAATCACCGCAGGGATGGTGCATTCAGAAGAAACTTTTGCAAAGTGCTGCCACCTCCTCTCCCAGTTCGAATCTCCGAGGGTGGGTGCAGACCGTTGTCTCTCTCTATTCTCTTTCCGTCCAGCTCTCAAACTCGACCTGTCCCCACGCTTACCGGCGCACACCACCTGTACACACCCTTCCCACCCACCCCAGCCCCTCCATCTGAGTCTTAGGCTACAAGTGCAGGAGGGAGGTGAAGAAGAATAAACTCGTGCACGGCCCGGGTGCTTCTGCAACTCCCCTCCCCTTGAGGGAGTACAGAGGAGCAAAATGCTGAGGTTTGGCTCGGTGCCCAGCCTAGGGAGCTGGAATACCCGCCGCCAGGGAGCACGAAGAAGGCCGGGCTCGCATCCGAGGACCAGCCAAGTACGCGTCGCCCCAGCTGAATGGGCCCCTCAGTGCCTGCAAGTTGAAACCTCAGTCAGGCACACAATGAGGCCGCTGTTTTCCGACAGGAGGCATTTGGATGCCTCATACACTCACCCCAAATCGGGCCTGAGAGCAGAGAGCGCATTTCCTTACCCATGTTCAGATGCGCCCCTTGAAGCAGCAGCCTGGGCCCCGCGGAGGGAGCGGCTCCCCTCCCCCGCGCCCGGCCACAGGAAGCCCGCGCAGGCCACCTGTTGGACTCTGTCCGGCGGCCCCAGATCTTGCGCCCCCAAACCCGCACCGCGGAGCGGGGCACCCAGGGTACCCTACCCGTCAGCGACAGAAAAATTTCACTCGCGCCTTCTCCTGTGGCTACCTTTCCCACTCCCAATCACACACATACACAGTTCCTTAATATCCCAGCGGTCGCCTCTTTAATGAAGCACGCTTAGCCTCCCCTAGGGCCCAGGGCTGCCCACGGTCTCCGAGAGCGCCCAGGTGGCTGCGGATCTCTAAGCGCACACGGTGAGTGCCTGTTTAATGCGCGGGCGGCTGAAAAGCCCCAAATGGCACACTGATTGGGGAACAGTCAGTGGCCTGCTCTAGGGAGCCCCCTTTCTCCTTGGCAAGCGGAAGAGGTCTCCCTCCTTGGTTTAGAAATGAAGGAATTCGGGGAAGCCCCGGAGGCAATCGGATTGAGAGAACCAATGTTGCGTTTCGCTGCCAAATCCCAGGATAAGGTGCAAGGAGGCAACTTTCTCGTGTCTCCCTGCCATCTCTGCAAGCAACTAGATAGGGGTAAACGGCGCCGCCTCGACCGGACTACTTACCCCTGGGTATGGACGCTGCCGGCGCAGGAGACCTCAGCAGACCCGCGCGCGCGGAATCCGCGAAACGCCTTGGTGTCTCGCTCCTCTCCTGGGCCAAGCGGCGAAGGCTACGCGCTCCAAGCCGGGCAGCCGAGGGCTGTGGATCCCATGGGTGGCGAGTTGGCAGAAGGCGCGCCGCCCGGCTGGGGGCGCATCGCTCCCAGGGCTGGCGGAGGCTGCGTTGGGGAGAGGGGCTCCCGGGGAAGTTGGCGGCGCTGGGGGCTGACTTCGGACTTCGCGCTCGCTTCGGCTCGAGCGGCCGGGCGCGTCCTCCAGGATAAACAGGGACTCGCCCGCGGAATGGGGGCCGGCTTCGGGAAACCTCCGCTGGCCGCCGCCTAGAAAGAGTGCGGCGGCATCGCTGCCTGGAATCCCCAGCTGCGGCTGGAGCCGAGAGCGAGTGAGGGCGCCGGGCTGCCTCCTCCCGGCTGCCGGCGCCCCTTTTTCAGAGTCCTGCTCGCCCCAGCCCGCCGCGCCCTTCCTTCTGTCCGTGTCCTCCCCTCCGCTGCTTCACCGGCTCTCGGGGCTCGTGGGGCTGGGCTCCGGGCAGAGGCTGAGCGGAAGGCGGCCGCAGAGCCCGCAGCATGGGAGGGCGATCTCGCCGTCTCGGGCTCGGGCTTAGGCTCCGGCAGCGGCAGCAGCTGCCGCTGCCTCCCGCGCGCCCACGTGCCGGAGCCCCGGTGTGCGCGCTTCGGCCGCGGGGCTGGAGGGAGGAAGCGAGGGCGAGCGGCGGATGTGGGTGGCGGGGAGAGTCTGAACGGCGGCGCAGCTGAGGGGAAGCCGCCGAGAGGCTCCCGAGGGCACGGGGCTCCTCGTCTTGCAGCTCCGGGAAGACTGGTGTGGAAGGCTCCCCAGCTCCCGCCTCCCTTTGCAGAGCGGAGGGAGCCTGAGTGAAACCTGGAGCTGGGGGGTGGGGGGGCGGCGGCGCTCCACTCCACAGGATCAGCTGCGAGCAGCGGCTGGAGGCGGCTACGTGTCTCCGCCAAAGGGACGGGTTCCAAGTATCCTTGAACCCCGGCACATCTACCCCGAGAAGAATGGGGTACAGAAACCCCGGGTGAGAGAGTACGCCTGTTCCGGCGTGCCCCGCCTTCCTCCCAGGCTAAGCGCTTTCCCCGTTAACCAACAGACTCCAAGGTGCTCCTCCTTCCAGGGAGAAAGGAGTTGTCTTGCAATATGGGCCTGACAACCTCCAATCAATTGACAAATAATTAGTGAGACTCACTTTGAGCGATGCCGGGCAATGCTTTGGATCATGGGGCCCTCTCTGGTTGGAAGCTGGGTCGTGTTCTCTGTTCTGCGTGCCCTCAGGCGGGCCCTCCCTGGGCCTCATTGCTCCAACCATAAAATGAGGTTCCTTCCTGATAGGGGTAAGAAAGACAAACACGTGTGAGAATTTTAAAATTAGAAAATACTTCAAAACATGGATAATAGTCCAATACTGACGAGACGTATGATTAAAATAAGGGAGATTATCACAGAAAAATCGAAAATGAGATCCCTAAAACTTAGAAACCAACAAAATGTGCATTATCACTGGGCACACATGCAGTCACTTGGAGATCTTAGGCTCCAATCTTCTCGTTATCTTAGTGGGGAAATAGAGGCTCAGAGAAGACAAATGGCCTGTCCAAGGTTACACAATCCGATTTGGTTTAGGTTAGTCTTAACGGCCAAACCTTTGCTTTTTCTGCCGTACACCAGTACGCGAATTATGTTCAGCACTGTTGTGCCGAGACATAGCAAAAGGGAAGAGAGATTCGTTCCCTCTGAGGTTTCTCAAAAAAGGCTTTGAGAAAAGTGGAATTTAAGCTAACTTCTAAAGAGTAGGCAGGATTCAGATAAGTGGAAAAGCGAGATCATTCAAGGGGAGGGAGAGAGGTCACTAAAAGATGAAGAAGGACATGTTACGGCAGCAGCAAACAAGTTTGGCAGGAGCAGAGTGCTTGCCTAGGCGATGGGGAGCCATTAAGGGTGTTTTAGCAGTAAAAGAAAATAATGAAAGCTTTGTTTTAGGATGATCAATATGGCCTGGTACAGGATGGATTAGGAGGTGAAGAGATGAGGGAGGGGGAAGGAAGAAAGGAAAGGAATTGCAGGCCGAGAAAACCTTTAGGAGGTCGAGGCAGCTATCAGGTGCAGGTGATGGAAGCCTGATGAAATGTAGGGGCAGGTAAAGGTGAAATAAATGAAACTTTTCCTGTCCTTGCTGTTAAAAGCCTGCTTTATAGGAAGCACTCTGCTGTTAATTGCAGGGGACACTATGGAATGGCACATGTGCTTGAGACATAATGGGAAACTGGGGGCTAATCCTCAGAGACAGCAGTGGAGCTTTTCACAATAACCGATCTGAAGCTTATCTGGTCCCTTGGTTTAGGGAGCTGGACAGCAACAGACTTAGGAAAAGAACGGACTAAGGATTTCTATCAATCTACCAAAAGCGAAACCCAGAAAGAGAAGGGAAAATCTTGTTTTCTTTTATTCCTTGGAGGCTCTTGAAGTCACCAATGAATGGCTTCAGGGGCTTCCTCAGGTCCTTCCACTGGAAATTGTCTTTCTAACACTGGATCTCCTTATGTGGACCAGCAGTAACAGCATCACCGGGGAGCTCACCAGAAAGAGAATCCGAGGCCCCACCATACACCAACTGACTCAGAACTTTCATCTTAACAAGATTCCTAGGTGATTTATATGCACATTAAGTCTGAGAAGCATTTCTCTATCTGGTCATGTCTTAAACTACTGTTCTTCAAACTAGCACATAGTAAAAACAAACAAACAAAAAAAATCATATATATGGCACCGTGGCTATACACACACACACTTACTTAGAAGTTAAATAAAAGTTTCACAAAACAACACATATCCTTACTGTGTGATTCACTTCAAAATTTCCTATTCAATTTATTTTATTTTTTTAAAAAGCTGGTTATGACTTACTGATTGATTCCATGACCTAGTAGTGGACTGCAATTTGCGGTTTGAAATATATTGAGCTGTGCTATTAATTCTTTTTGCCTTGAGTTTTGGTTGTACGTTTGTGTATCTCTTCCACTAGACTGCGAGTTCCTTGAGGGCAAGTTTTAGATATTTTTTTATCATTGAAATATAGGCCAGAGGTTGACGGAGGGTTTTCTGTGTAGTAGCAACTCAGTAAATATCCGAGGAGATAATCAGTGAATGAATGGATGGGAGCCAGAGATTGGGGGAAGAAGGGAGAGAAGCTTGGAATGTAGGAAAGGATTAAGCCAAGAAAATGTTTATCCAAAACTCCAATTCCCTGAAGCAACATCAATGGACTATGAAGAGAAAAAGTCATTTCTAAAACAACCATGCATTCCAAATGTTCCACTGTCAGCCAGAATCTTATTTTCCAATAGAGTTCACCTTTATCGCTTCACAAAATTCCAAACTTTGGGGACTTGGTTATGATGGAAAACAGCTGAATAGCTAATGCAGATTATTAGACGAGGAAAAGAAATGAAGAGGTGGCAAAGACCAGTGAGTTCAAACCTGACACAAAAAGAGGAAAGCTTCCAGAATCTTGTCTTCCTGGGACGCAGGCCACTGACCAAGGGGAGGAAAGAACGAGGACTAATTACTTGGATTGAGGCAGATTTTGTCTGACTACATGGGATACTTGGCAATTACATGTTTCCAAATTCAAAATAGCTTTTTTTGGGGGTAGTAGTTTCCTTGCCATAGGGTATATACCACAGAGAATGAAAAAGTACTTACTGTTCACTAACCAACAGAACTTTAGAGTAGAGAATGTTATGATTTATTTCAGATAAATAAACCATAACCTAAAGTGTGAATATCTGAGTCAGAGTATTTCATATTGTAAAGAGATCTCAAGTGGCCACCAGTTCAACTCCTCATTTTGAAGGAATCTATGAAAGTTACCACAGATTCCCTTATCACAGGGTATTATACAGTAAAGCTATAGACCTAGGATTTCATCTCAGGCTTTCAAACTCAGTCACCATGACTGCCTGTTATATTTTACATAGAAATGCCACAGACTACACATTTAGGAAGCCTTGTTTTAGTGTAAAGAAAGATTGATGAATTGCCTGAAAAGGCTGCAACTGGAGACATTTATTGAGTATCTACTATGACGAAGGCACTGTAGCAGGTGTTTTGTTTTATTTCGTAAAATCCCCACTTTAAAAAAATCCATGAAATAAGAGTTTTTAATCTCCATTTTGTGAATGAGGAAAGGAAGGCTCAGAGAGGGTAAATGATTTGCCCAACATTTTAAAGCTAGAAAGCTCCAGAGGAGGTTTTGAACAAAAGCCTATGTTCCTCCTAAGTCCATGCTCTCCCTTTTCCTTATGCTTTGCTTCCAAATCACAGAAGATTTCAAGCAAAAACTGGCTGGAAGATGGAAGAACAGAATTCTGATTAGGGCAGAGGATTGAAATAGCTGACTTGATAAGTACACCCTTGTGCCGAGATCCTGGGATGCTTTGAAGGGTTGTTCACCTCAAGGTGGAAATACTATTAAGTACTTTGAGTACCCCTCCTGTGTGGAATCCACAAACTGACTCAGTGGTGACCCATTACGCTTGAGAGCTACTGTATAGCACAGGGAATGCTGCTCAGTATTCTGCAATAACCTACATGGTAAAAGAATTTGAAAAAGAATAGATACATGTATGTGTATAACTGAA